>NC_057741.1:14390154-14456539 GCF_004010195.1 Chiloscyllium plagiosum
TAATTGCAACATTTAAGAGGCATTTGGATAGGTCTATGAATAGGAAGGGTTTGGAGGGATATGGGCCGGGTGCTGGCATGTGGGACTAGATTGGGTTGGGATATCTGATTGGCATGGACGGGTTGGACAAAGGATCTGTATCCATGCTGCACATCTCTATGACTCTATGACTCTAAGTCAACCCACAAGAAACAGTCAGAAGATAATGAACCACTTCTGGATTAACTATTTTTCATCCTAACCCAGCAACCACAGCTGCACCTGAATGTAATGATAATGATGACCCTCAGCACCTGTCTTAATAGCTCAGCAACCTCAAAACCACACTCCTCCTCCCATCTTCAAATTTCTTCAAGGTAAATTGGTAAATTTACTGAATGATTTCATTCTTAGATACAAATTTAACATTATTTGAACCGTGCTATCCTTTGTGTTAGGCTATTATATTTGTTTCAATTTTGAGTACTATTTTTGGTGGTCTGCCCCAACCCTATTTTTTCCATAAGCCCTGTTATTTTTTATTGTGCGATTTTCTATAGCACAAGGTTGCACAAGAACGCAACCATCCGTTGTAGCAGAAAGGACTATATTTCAATGCAAGAGGTCTAACAGTTAAGGCAGATGAACTGAGGGGAATATGGGATAGGATATCAAAGCAATTACAGAGACATGGCTCAGGGATGGACAGGACTGGAAGCTTAATGTTCTGTGATATAGATGAGATAGGAAGGATGGAAGAAAAAGGGCAAGAGAGAATGGGGCATGGTATTTTTGCTTAAGGATAACGTTATGGCTGTACTTAGGGAGAATATTCCTGGGAATACGTCCAGGGAAGTTATTTGGGTGGAACTTAGTAATATGAAAGGGCTGATCACCTTACTGGATTTGTACTATAGACCCTCCCAATAGTCAGTAGGAAATTGAGAAACAAATTTGTAAGGAGATCTGTTATCTGTAGGAATAATAGAGTGGTAATGATAAGGGATTTTAACTTTCCAAACATAGACTGGGACTGCCAAAATATTAAGGGCTTGGACAGACAGGAATTTGTTAAGATTAGATTAGATTCCCTACAGTGTGGAAACAGGTTCTTCGGCCCAACAAGTCCACACCTACCCTCCAAAGAGTAACTCAACCCTTCTCTGACGAATGCACCTACCAACTATGGACAATTTAGCATGGCCAATTCACCTGACCTGCACATCTTTGGGAGGAAACTGGAGTACCTGGAAGAAACCCATGGAGTTACAGGGAGAATGTGCAAACTCCACACAGACAGTCACCCAAGGCTGGAATCGAACCTAGGACTCTGACGCTGTGAGGTAGCAGTGCTAACCACTGAGCCACCATGTGTACAGGAAAATTTTCTTATTCAATATGTGGCTGTACTATTAGAGAAGGTGCAAAACTTGATGTACAGTTGTGAAATAGGCAGGACAGCTGACCGAGGTGTTAGTGGGGGAGAACTTTGAGGCCATAGACCATAATTCTATTTGTTTTGAAGCAATGATGGAAAAGGATGGACAGGATCTAAACATTAAAGCTCTAAATTGGTGGAAGGACAATTTTGATGGTTTTAGACAGGAACTTTCAAACGTTGACTAGGTGTGGTGTTCACAGGTAAAGGGACATTTGGAAAATGGGAAGCCTTCAAAAATGAGATAACAAAAGTCCAGAGACAATATGTTCCTGTTAGGGTGAAGGCTAAGACTGGTAACTATAGGAAATGCTGAACAACTCAACAAGTCGAGGTTTTGATTAAGAATAAGAAGGAAGTATATCTCAAGTATAGACAACAGAGATTGAGTGAAACCCAAAAAGAGTATAAAGGTGGTAGGAGTATACTTAAGAAGGAAATCAGGAGGGAAAAAAAAGGACATAAGGTAGCATTGGCAAATAAGTTTAAGTAGAATTCAAAGGGATTCCATAAATAAATTAAGGATAAAATGGTAGCTTGGAAGAGAATAGGGCCCCTTTAAAAATCAGCAAGGCCATCTATGTGTGAAACCGTAGGAGATGGGGAGATAATAAATGAGTGTATGACATCACAGTTTACTGTCTAGAAGGATATGGAAGATAGAGAACATGGGGAAACAAAAGCAACATTTTGAAAGATGTCCATATTACAGAGGACCAAGTGCTGGACATCTTAAAACACATGAATGTGGATAAATCCTCATGAGCTGATCAGGTGTACCCTACAACTCTTTTGGCGAGCTAGGGAAGTGATTGCAGGGCCCCTTGCTGAGATATTTGTATCATTGGTAGCTACCAGTGAGGTGCTGGAAGACTGGAGATTGGCTAACGTGGTACCATTGTTTAAGAAAGGTGGTAAAGACAAGACAGGGAATGATAGACCGGTGAGCCTGACATCAGTGGTGGGCAAGTTGGAAGGAATCCTGAGGATCAGGATTTACATGTATTTGGAAAGGCAAGTACTGATTAGGGATAGTCAACATGACTCTGTACTTGGGAAATTGTGCCTCACTAACTCGATTGATTTCTTTGAAGAAGTGACAAAGAGAATTGATGAGGGCAGAGTTGTAGATGTGATCTATATGGACTTCAGTAAAGCGTTTGACAATTTTCCTCGAGTAGACAGATTATCAAAGTTAGATCACATGGAATACAGGAAGAACTAACTGTTTGGATACAGAACTGGCTTGAATGTAGAAGACAGAAAGTGATGCTGGAGGGTTGCTTTTCAGACTGGACACCTGTGACCAGAAGTGTGCCACAAAGATCCGTGTTGGATCCATTGCTTTTTGTCATTTATATAAATGATTTGGATGCGAAAATAGGAGATATGGTGAGTAAGTTTGCAGGTGACACCAAAATTGGAGATGAAGTGGCCAGCGAAGAAGGTTACCTCAGAGTACACTTTCCTCATTCCTGAAGAAGGGCTTATGCCTGAAACGTCGATTCTCCTGTTCCTTGGATGCTGCCTGACCTGCTGCGCTTTTCCAGCAACACATTTTCAGCTCTGATCTCCAGCATCTGCAGTCCTCACTTTCTCTCAGAGTACAATGGGATCTTGATCAGATGAGCCAATGGGCTGAGGAATGACATTTGGAGTTTAATTTAGGTAAGTATGAGTTGCTGCATTTTGGAAAGGCAAATCAGGGCTAGACTTATACATTTAATGATAAGGACCTGGGGACAGTTGCTGAACAAAGATATCTTGGAGTGCAGATAGATAGAATAGTGAAAAAGGTGTTTGGTATGCTTGCCCATATTGATCAGTGCTTTCAGTATAGGAGTTGGGAGGTTATGTTGTGGCTGTACAGGACATTGGTTAGGCCACTGTTGGAATACTGTGTGCAATTCCGCTCTCCCTGCTATAGGAAGGATGTTGTGAATTTTGAAAGGGTTTAGAAAAGATTTACAAGGATATTGCCAGGTTTGGAGGATTTAAGCTTCAGTGAGAAGCTGAATAGACTAGGTTTTTTTTTCCCTTGCGTGTTGGAGGCTGAGGGGTGACCTTAGAGAGGTTTATAAAATCATGAGGGGCATGGATAGAGTAAATATACACATCTTTTCCTTCAGGTGGGGGAGTCCAAAACTAGAGGGCATATGTTTAAGATGAGAGGGGGAAGGTTTACAAGGAACCTAAGAGGCAATTTTTTTCATGCAGAGAGTGGTGCGTATATGGAATGAGCTGCCAGAGGAAGTGGTGGGCGCTGGTACAATAACAACATTTAAAATGCATTTGGATGGGTAACTGAATAGCATGGGATATGGGACAAATGCTGGCAAACAGGACTAGAATAGTTTAGGATATCTGATTGGCAGGGATGAGTTGGAATAAAGTGTCTATTTCTGTTCTGTATATCTGTATGACTCTGTGACTGAGATGAAGAGGAATGTCTTTCTACAGAGAGTAGTGAGCCTGTGGAGTTCTTTACCACAAAAAAGCAGTTGAGGCCAAAAAGTTGAATGTTTTAAGAAGGAGTTAGTTCTCATGATTATGGCTAAAAAGATCAAAAGATATGGGAGGAAGCAGGAACAGGGTACTTAATTGGATGATCAGTCATAATCATATTGAGTGATGTAGAATGTTCAAAATGTCAAATGGCCTATTCCTGCTCCTATTTTCTATATTTCTATGTTTTGGACTGGAAGAATATTTTGAGTAATGTTTTCCATGGTTTGGTGCTGGAATGTCTCTCTTCCCGGTGTATGTTACGGATCTATACCTTGGTGTACAAGCCACAATTTTAAATTTGTGGATGGTGTAAAAATTAGAAATATTATAGAAGGATAATAGAGATTGTCAAAAGGACATAAGTATATTGGTTGAATGGGTGAACAAGGGGCAGATAAAATTTAATGTACACAAGTGCTTTATTTTGCTAAAAGGAATACAGACAATACAAACAAAGAGTACAATTCTAAACAGGGTGCAGACGCAGGGGAGGTCAGGCAGCATCTGACGAGCAGGAGAATTGACTTTTCAGGCATAAACCCTTCTTATGCCTGGAACGTCAGTTCTCCTGCTCCTCAAATGCTGCCTGGCCTGCTGTGCTTTTCCAGGACCACAACTCTCAATTCTGATCTCCAGCATTTGCAGTCCTCACTTTCCCCTTGCAGAATTAGAGGATCCTGTGTGTCAAATCTTTGAAGGTGGCAGGAGAGTTTGAGAGAACCGATAATAAAGTGTTGGGCATTCTTGGCTTTTTCAATAGGGTCTAAAGAATATGAAAGTAAGGAAATAATGTTAAGTTTTTTGGTTTAAGCTGAAATATTGTGTCCAGTTCTGGGTACCACAGTAAAGGAAGGATGTGACAACATCAGAGAGAGAACAGAAAAGATTCATGAGTAAAGGTCGAGGATATTATGTATAAAGATTGAAAAATTGAGGATTTTCCTTCTTAGAGAAGAAGATTGAGAGGAAGCTTGATGGAAGTTTACAAACACTGTGAGTTCTGGACAGAGTTAGATAGAGGAAGACTGTTCTCATTAGTTGAAGAATTGGGAACCAGAATACACAATGAAAATAATTGTTAAAAGAAGAAATGGTGACGTGGACATGCTTTCATCCTACAACTGGTTAGATCTGGAATGCAATGCTAGAGCATGTGGTGGAAATAGAGTCAATTGAAGTTTTCAAATGACAATTGAGAAAATTCAGAAAAGAAAAAAGAAATGCAGAGCTTTTAGGAAAACGCAGGGAAGGCACGAAGTGAATTGTTCCTTCAGAGGGGCAATACCAACAAGACAGGTCAAATAGCTTCTTTCTATGGTTCCTTCACATTGGAAAAGGAGTGGCACAAATTATATACACAATTTGTGCCCAGTTTCCTGAATATGCCGAAAGAGAAACTGCACACTGAGTACTTAAAAAGTTGGGAGTTGTTACAAACTCTTAGATATTGATTAACTTTTACAAAGACATTTGAATTCCCTGTCACCAGGTTTAAGGAGTGCATAAAAAATATTTCATATTTTAAGACTGATTTCAAAAATGGAAAGCAACATTGGAAATTGATGAAAGGACTCAGAAAAGGATTGAAACCAGATGGACCGCATGGGATTGACTTAAGTACCAGAATGACAACAACATACTCAGCTCTGTTAACTTTGCAAAATCCTCCTTACTAACATCTGAGGACTCATGCCAAAATTGTGAGCACTGTCTCAAATCATGCAACAGCCTGACATAATCATACTCACTGAAACATCTTACAGACAATGGCCCAGCCAACACCATCAATATCCTAGTGTATGTCTTTTCTAGTAGAGGTGGCAACACAGTCAAGGTGGGATTTGTCCTGGGAGTCCCCTCGATTGACTACAGACCCCATGAAGCAATATGCCTTTGTATCATCTAAACAAGGAAATGTACTGATTACTACCTACTGGCCTCCCTCACCTGATTGGGCAGTGGTCCTCAATGTTGAATACCACTTGGAGGAAGCACTGAGGATGTCAAGGGTGTAGAATATACTCTGGGTGAGAGGTTCAACATCCATCGCCAAGAATAGCACAACAGCGCTGCCATTGACCAATACTGTTGAGTCTTAAAAGACATATCTCCAAGACTGGGCCTGTGGCTGGTGATGAGAGAACCAACAAGAGAGAAAAGCATACTTGACCTCAACACTCACACAGAAACGTGGCTGAACACTTTAACTCCCCCTCCCACTCTGCCAAGGACATGCAGGTCCTTGGCCTACTCCATCGCCAGACCATGGCAACACGATGCATGGAGGAAGAACGCCTCATCTTCTGCCTAGGAACCCTCCAACCACAAGGGATGAATGCAGATTTCTCCTTCTCCTGCTCCTTTGATGCTGCCTGACCTGCTGCGCTTTTCCAGCAACACATTTTTAAACTCATCCACACCAGTCGGCCTGCCACAGATGTTTCTGTCCATGACAGTATTAATAAGAATTAATACAGCACGGTCCTCATGGAGACAATCTCCACAATGAGAATAATTAAATCATATTGTGTGACATGTTAAATGGGATAGATTTCTATCGTATCCAATAACTCAAGACTGAGACACTGTGGGCCATTGGATTGTATTGAACCACCATCTGCTACCACATTGATCGCCATATCTTCCACTCTATCATCAAGCCATGGTATCAACCTAGGTTTAGTGAGGAGTGCAAGAGTCCATGCAAGAGCAACATCAGACAATAAATGATACAAAAAGGGGAACTTGCATGCTGAAGAGCATAAGCAGCAAGTGATCATCAGAGCTAAGTACTTCACAACCAACAAATTGAATCTCAGCTTTGCACTCCTGTCATGATTGAAAGTTGAACCATTCACTGAAGGAAGATCGTCCACAGATACCCCCATCCCCATGATGGAGGAGGCATCAGTGCAAATGAAAATAAGCCTGAAGCATTTTCAACAATCTACAGTCAGAAGTGCTAAATTGAAGATCTACCTCAACTTTCTGTTGTAGTCGCTGGCATCACCAATGTCAGTTGTAAGTCAGTTTGATTTGATTCACTCCACATGTTATCAATGAACAGTTGAAGGCATTTACTACTTTGGACTTGTGCTCTAGAACTTGCCAAGGCCCTAGACAAGCTATTCTAGTACAGCTACTACCCTGTGGACATTAACCAACAATGTGAAAAATTGAAACCAAAAGAACTGCAGACGTTGTAAATCAGAAACAAAGCAGAAGTTGCTGGAAAAGCTCAGCAGGTCTGCAGCATCTGTGAAGAGAAATCAGAGTTCACGTTTCGGGTCTGGTAACCCTTCCTCAGAACCGGACCTGAAACGTTAACTCTGATTTCCTTTCACAGATGCTGCCAGACCTGCTGGGTGTTTTCAGCAATGTCTGCTCTTGTTGGTGAATGTGAAAACTTGACCAGGTTTGCCCTGTACACAAAAAGCAGGACAGGTTCTGAAGAAGGGTCATCGGACCTACGACATTAACTCTGATCTCTCTCCACAGATCCTGCCAGATCCGCTGGAATTTTCCAGCAATTTCTGTTTTGTTTCAGATTTCCAGCATCCGCAATATTTTTCGTTTTTTTTTCACAAATCCAATCCAGTCAATTATGGTCCCATCTGTCTACTCTCAATCATTGGTAATGTGATGGAAGGGGGTCATCAACAGTTCTACAAAGTGACACCTACTTTGCAATAATCTGCTCATTGATGCCAAGTTTGGGTTTCACAAAAGCAACTCATCTCCTGATTCATTACAGCCATGGTCCAAACATGAACTAAAGAGACACTTCAGAGAAAATAAATTGTGTTTGATCAGATGCATAATTTGTAAAAATGAAGCCTCAACTTAAAGATGAGAGGATTGAAAGTAATTGTATGCAGCTGCATTTAGTTTCGAAGGACTCAATAATGTGTAGCCAACGTGATTACTTACATAATAAACTGAAAAACAGACATGTATGGCCTCTTTTTTGCAGTAAAGTGAATCACTTGGCACTTATGCCTTAGCAATAGACACAGTTCTCTTTGTTTATTTACAATGACTTCCAAAAAGCTATTAATACTTGGGATACAGTTGCCTTTAAAATAGGGCAGACGTTACCCCATGTGATGTGACAATTTTGACATTTACAACGAAAGACATTGCAAATATCTGGCCACATCTTTCTGCTTGAATTTATAAAGTATTACATTTTGCAGTAATTTGGTTTCCTGAAGGAAAACAAATGATTTTTTAATAGTATTTTGAGCTCAGTGCAGCTGTTATCTTAATAAGTGGAATTGACAGTGTCTGTAGGTCTTGTTTAACTTGGTTAAGTGATGATTAAATCAAACATGTGCAGTGAAGCTGAACTTGGTTATGTTATGTCGAAGTACCCTAAGTAAATTTAGTCAGCCATAATGACAGCAAGTCTTCAGGGATCAATCACTATTTTTATTTCTGGATGGAGAAAGTTGTGGCACAATGGTTGAACTCAATTTGTAAAGAAGCTATGTGGAATTTTTAAAGTATAAAATTTTAATGATTTATTTTTAACCTTAGAATTGTATTTTTTAATTAGTTCTTTAATATGCAGTATATCCACCATATGCAAAAATGCCATTCAAATTTTACAATATATTTTATATCTTTTCTGGCATTATATCAATAATTAATCAAAAAGGCACTGTTTTTGTCGTATTTATGCCTGATTTGTTTTGCCTGTTGAGATGAACAAGTGATGGTAACAGTTATTTACAACAGTTGTCTTAAAATTGCACAACTTTATGTGCATGACAATTCTGAAGTAAAGCACAACAAATATATCTATTTGATTAACATAATTTTAAATTATATTGCAATGTAATTATATTCAAAAATCTGGGTGCATTTTGGAACTGTTTAAAATTTTAAATGTTAAATCATTGTGTGCAAAGCTGTTGGATGCTGTTTAATAAGATCAGGTGATGACCTGATATGGAATATTATGAAATAATCTTTCATTTTCTATCTCATGTAAACCTTAATGTTTAATTATCTGTTTTCATTCTGCATTCAGCAAAATAGCTTTCCAATAGTTACAAGTCTTAATAGGGATTGTGGCTTTTTGCATGGCAAAGTGCTGATGTGGTTTTCTTTCAGTTCCTTTATCAAAGAACTTGTCTTGTTTGGTTTTGATTCCTTTTTTGCTTTTTCTTGTTGTATCCAGTTATCTTCCATCTTCTTGCTCCTCGGTTGAAGTTGCTGTTTGATGGCTTTGTGTGGATAGAAAGCCTTTCAGCGCCATGTTCATGAGACTATTATTGATATGCACAACTAGACAAGGTTCGTCACTAGCTGTCTTGACGTAACAGAATCACAACTGACCCCAATCTGTCGTCACTTAATGTCCACATATGAACTTTCCAGCAGGGGTCACCAAATAGCTATTAAGTGTTGGAAGTTGAATCAATTTACCCCTTTGTCAGGAGATATTGAAATCTATTCTCGTACCTCCTATCATGAACTAAATAACCTAGAATATTTTTGTCATTTATAAAGCTCCACGCTACATTATATATTGAATAATGGGGAGTGAGGACAGCCTGAATTTTTAATAAATAATTCACTCGTGGGATGCGGATGTCCCTGTCTCGGCAAGCATTTATTGTGCATTCCTAATTGCCCTGGAGAGGATGATGAACTGCTTTCTAGAATCATTGCAGACCTTGCTATTCTCTGTATCCTTATGCATAATGCTTTCAAAGGTAGCCCTATCAACAACTAATACTGGCCAAATATCCATGATTATTCTAATTATTTAAACAAAAGATGTATTTAAATTGTAGTCTGTTAATACACATTTAAACAATGCTGTGATAGTCACACTGCAAGCTATTGACTTATAAAGTGAAAATGGCAGAAAGACCTTCAAGATAATTTTTTTCAACTTGACTCAAAAATCTATTTTTTAATCATCAAAAATTGGACATAAGGTGGAACAGATGAATTTCAGAAACTGTACAAATGCTGAGTTTATTATTAGGATTTAGGTATTCAATACACTTTTAGCTGAACCTCACACTTGTTTTGTCTAAGTCCAAGTTGATTGGAATTCTTTTGTAGGGTTATATGTTCCAAGGCCAAGTGAGTTCTCTCGCTATATCTTACCAAACACGTCTCGTTAATTACTGACAACACTCCTATGGCATTGTGCATGTCTGATTTCTACCCCATCTTAGCATGTGCCCTTTCCACAGCAACTCATTATTCAGCAGATATCCTCTGAAGAAAACAGCATTTTTTGCAAGCAAGCCAAAGTGACCCCAGCAAGTGTTGGCAATCCAGTGTTGTCCCTCATTAGCTGTGTAATAACATGGCATCTCCAAAGCTACACTGTCCACGGTACATTGTCAGTACAGCTCATACTCCTTTGCACCTACACCCCTATTCTTTCATCCAAGTCATTGCTAACCCACCACACTAAATACTTTAGTTGTTCTTAACCACAACCCATTTGAATAACCCCTCTAAGTCTCTGCTACCCTATCTTGTCATTGTCTAGGGGAACATCACAGACAGGTAAGCAATAGGTCAAATGAGCTTTTATTTATAGAAAGCAAAAGGTAACACAAACAAAATGCATCAACATTCAACGTTATTTTACAATCCAGGATTGTGCATTGCAACCAGTTCTCTTCTGTTGGAAACAAGTGTCAAGGAGATTCTCTTTGGTTTGTAGTGTCTGTTGTAGCTAGGCTCTGTCATAGACAAGGACAGCTTTGTCCTCCCCAGTGCCCTTTTCTCCCTCCTCAGATAACTGGTTTCATTCCCCCCACCGTGTTCCTCTTCATACAGTACAACTCCTCATTGTTTGCTCCAGTTGCACAGGTCATAGCACACAGGGATGATGCAGCACGTTATGTCAGTGGGTAGTCCCCTGTCCCCAGTAACCAGCCTTTGTAAGACTCCTAGACCCCTAAGCACATCAGGATATGAAAGTGCACCAGAATTTCGGAGTCATTGTAGATACTGCCAGGGGAATGGGCACACACCTCCAGCAGGAGGCGGTAGTAATCACAGATCACTTGAACATTAATTGAATTCCGATTGCTAAATTCCATGGTGTTGTGATACAGTTCTGTCAGTGACATGTGTATAACTGATGGGACCCTGTAAAAAACTAAAAGAATTGAAGATGTTGTAAATCAGGAACAAAAACAGAAAGCTGAGCAGGTCTGTGAGTTAATGTTTCAGGTCCAGATAACTCTGATTTCTCTTCACAGATGCTGCCAGACCTGCTAAGCTTTTCCAGCAACTTCTGTTTTTGTTTCAATGTCACCCTGTACTTGAGATCCCTACTGTGTTCCCAAATCTCATTGCCCAGGCTGCAGCACTGACCATGTCATGGTGGAATGAAATGAACCAGTGTGTCCTTGTCCTTGCATCAGTACCTGTTCTGGTGCATTTGTGGGTGCATGACTGAGAGATCCCACACATGTCACCCATGGAGAAGACAGTTGCATAGATGTTCAATACTACAGTGAGCTTGATAGCCACTGCAAGAGGACACCCCCTCACTCCTGCAGCCCTCGGCTCCCACTCAAGCTGCTGACTCAGTTCTGTCACCGTGTCCCAAGACATACAGAGCCAACGTCATCACTGTGCCTCGGTCATCCCCAAGAAATAGAGTTGAGACCAGAACACTCTGGGCCTCCAGTGCATTACACACATCCAGAGGGACGCTGTGATGGGGTTGAATGAGACAACAGTGAGACACGCCGTACCTGAATAACAGAAAATATGTCTGCATCACACATGGACATGCAGCCTCCACATGTGCAGTAACTCGGTGGAGATGTTGAATCAGCAGAGTGATCGAAAAACATAATCATAAAGGAAGTGGCTTCAGCACAACACCACCCTCCAACCCTGGACTTAGATCAAATGCTAAACTTCGCATTGCATTTACACAGATCATCATAACCTATTGATGATAGATAAGGATTGGAGGTTTTGTGGCTCAAACAGGCCCCTTAGAACTGGCACGTATAGTGGTTCCCTGTCAGCAGTGGCCTTTTGTACCATTATTGCTGACAACTTCAACATTATTGAGATGCACAACTTCAATTTACAAGCACCAGTGGCATGCAGCAATTCAGCTTTGATCGGCATCTGACCCCTAAGCATCTTCACTCTGTATGCATAGCAAATAGGCAGCGTAATAATTGCAAATTCAATGTAACTGCATTTTGCAATCAGCTGCTTCATGTTTTTGCTTCTGTAATGTTGATGCATCAATAAACATGAATCCCATGCTTTTGGTGTCAAACTGACACTTACTCTGCCCACCCTAGGCATTGCTCCAACCATTTTGACATAGCTCTTCAGATCTACAGAAGGTACAGTGATGGTTGGGAACAGAGCTCACAATGGACACTGTCAGTATTGGGATCATCAGGTAGCCCTGCCCAAGCCTCCATGTCCATTCTTACCTCACTCTACCCCACCAGCCCATTTTAACCCCTCCCTGTTCAATATGGAGTCCTACCACATTGAATGTTATATGCAGCTATCCTTCCTGACCCCTGAATCCTGGCACTACATATGACGATACCCATTCTGCATCTTTATACTTTCCCTGCGGAGATCATGGTAGTGATCACAGTCAGTAACTGCCCTTTCCTATAGCTTACCATGCCCTCTGATGCAGTTTTGCATTCTCCCATCCACCTTGACTACCAAACTCGCCCCTTAATCACCATCCTTGTACTCACTTCTACAAATGCCTCTGCTGTCCCCACCGACCTGGATTCTCCCACCTCTTCTGTTGTTGATCCCCACTGCTCATACAGGTCCCTCATTGTCAAGCCTTCAGGACAGTTCAGATGGACACCCAAAACTGCAACCACCCATGACTTCTGACCATCTTTGGCAAGCAGCCCCTATACATGACTGACCAAAGCCCTAACTGCTGGGTTTTTAAACTCCTCAACTGAATGTACAATTCCCCTGACTGCTCGTGTTGGCTCTCTCGGACTGAACGGTGAACACCCCCAGACTGTGCCGGGACCACAAGTGTCCGGGTGGATGACTGACCATGCCAAAACCCCTGTATTGTGCACAGAATTTGGCCATGACAGACCCCTTGCGTGACATTGCATCCCTGTTACCATGGACTGGGGAAATGGCCATTGTTTGAATGAATGTGCAATGCATTTGCCATGCAGGCATCTGAAATGTGCTATAGGTGTCAGATTGATGTGCTGTTCCCCAAGACATCCCTTGACAACACTTTACAGATCCCTACTGACAAGCAGCCTGTCTGTGTCTCGGCACTAATGAACACTTCAAAACTACAGTAATGACAGTCTTTAGCTCTGGCTGAAATGTCAATGTATTAACAGGTATGAAAAAACATGGCAAGGTCCTAAGACACAGATGCTGAGCGTATGCAGGTCGGTGTTAAGTGAGCAAATGCAGAGGGAGCAAGTGAGCAAATCTTATGCAGTCTGGTACATTCCATGAACTGGATATGTTTCCCTGTGCAGTTCCCATGCTGCAGTTTTCTCAATGTTAGTTGCTGCTGGGCCTTGCAATGGAAGCATCTGCTTCCTGGGTGGTTTGCCAATGTATCAGAGAGGTATCATGGTGCCCACAAGAGGTTGGCAGATGCTAATGTTCACAGACAAACTTGTGTGGATGGTAGCTGTGGATTGTGCACTGAGATGTTGTTGTACAGTTATCATTCGGAACAAATGATGAGATGTATCTGACAGATACTTATTTGGTTTCCTTGTCAAGTTTTCCCAATCTCAATCTTATTGGCAAGGTGGAAAACTGAATATTAATGAGTTTGGTTGCAGCATTAACAAGATGTTTAACAAGCATTAATCTAATCTATTGGCATTTCACCATTGCCTAGCAAGAATCACACTGCGCTAAGGATGGAGTGAGGGGATATTGACATCAAGGTGGATCTTGCTAGGCTTCTTGTCCAATTTTGACACTTTTTTCACAACAGTCCGAATCGCTCAGACCCTTGTAAAATTACACCCTTATCTTTTCAGGAATTAAGCAGGAGCTCTCAAACCCATAAATTTCCAAATCAAATTAACAATGAGAAAGTCTGTGAATGTGACCATAGTGTGAAATCCTATTTTGACCTTCTTGACTTCAGTGCAGCTTTCAACATGGTACTGCACCAACCTCCTCCAATATCCAATTGTGTGCAACTGTCCTCAAATAGTTCCACTTTGACCTTTTCTATTGTATACAGAGAGTTTTGCTCAATGTTACCACCTGAAATTGTTACTCTTCAGATCTTCAGCCCACCTACATAGATGAATCCTTGACCATTTTATCTAAAAACGCATCAGATCCATCAAGGGCAATTAAAATCTTGACCTCTACACTGACCCCTCCAATTCCATTGTGTTGCCAATTTGCCACTACAGCCTGAGAAAAGCTGCAAATTTGTCCAATTAAACATAGATCTCCTTAATGTTTTGCATTTTGGCTGTCCAATAACCTCTGTGTCCTCACTATCATTCCACCTTTATCATCAGCAACTTACACTGAACCAGGTGGTTTGCAACTTCAACATCCTAACTGATACTCTCACAAAGGAGTGTTACAACTGCATGTCTCATCCAGCACATCATTTACTTATATCTACATAATGCCTATCTGATCACTGCTACAAGTTATATGCTGCTAAAATGCTTTTGGACCTAACTAGATTCAATCTTTTTGATACTCCATAAACTCATCTTCTACTCTGCTGCCTATATCCCAAACCATATCACACCCCATCATTCCTGCGTTAGCTTTCAGTCCACCAACACTTACAATTTAAAATTCTTATCCTCATAGTCAAATCCCTTTATGACCTCCATCAGAAATCCTTATTATTGTAACTTTGATTCATTTATACCTTTCATTTCGTTCCATTGGCAGCCACTTCAGCTGTTTACATAAAAGCTGAGATTTTTCCCGTAAACCTCAATACCTCCTTTAAGATTCTCCTTAAACTCCAGCTCTTTGACCAGGTTATCAGCCTTTACTTCATAAATCTCCTTCTTTAAATTTGGGTATGTTTTTGTTGGATTATTTGTTAGCAATTTGGAACCTTTTCCTGTTAATTGATAATAGCATAATACCTTTTGTCATTCATGAGTTTCAACAAATGGATATCCCAAAAATACATACCCACTTGTTAACGTAAATTAAAACTACTTATATGATGCCATTTCTGGAACAAATTCCTCAGATCATCAATGCAGTTCTCATTCAAGTTTTTAAAATTATATCTCCTTACCACTTAAATTGATTGGAACATGGTTCAAATAAAATATAGGTGATTAATGGCAATCTAGTCTGGAACATAACTAGCAATTGAGTGAATTATTTATCTATTTATATTGTGACTATTAATTCTTTAAGCATAGTGCCTCTTCAATGTTCCACCATAATCTAAACTCTACACTTTCAAATAATAGATGAATAACATTTCTATTATTTTAAAGCATATTACATTTTTGGGAACAATAATTCAGACAAAGTTCCAAATATCATTGCAATGTGTAACTGCTGACTATAAAAGGACTGTAGTGTGATGATACATTATAATATCAAAAAATATCAGAATGTTCTGTTTACTCAAACAAATATTAATAACAACTGAAACAACTGCCATGCTACTGTGTTGTGAGCCAACAGTACAAAACTAGACATAATTCATGTCACCGTATATGAATTGTCACCTTTGTATAAATCTGTAGTAGTTGTAATGTCACTAGATGGGCCCAGAAGAAATTAAGGCCAATGCTCTAAGACAACGCAAATGAGTGAAAAATCCCTATACGCAATGATGTTATTCTAAAGTAAGTTTTTAAAATTGTGGTGTCAATTAGTTCTATCTCCAGCAATGTCTGATGCTTGCAATAGTGTACGCATTCAATATATTTTGAAAAGAGTATTCGTTAAAAGGTGATGCAAAGTGGTTCCATTTTTAATCAATTTCAGATTGAGATAATTATTACAATAAGTCAATTAGTTTGAAGTTCCTTCCCAATTAAACAAATGATGAATATAAAAATAAGTTTTATTTAAAAATATAAATAGAATACAAAATGTATTTTTAAAATACGAACATAATTACACAAATTGGTATACTTAATGTGAAAATATAACTGTATTCAAAGTCATAGACACATTTACTTGATAAATGCAAAGTGTTGGCAATGACTATCTTCCAGTTTCCAAACCAATAGGAAGAGAAAACAAATGTACACAACCATTATTTAGTTCTGCCGGACATCTTGTAAAAGTTTGTTAATTTCTGCTACAAGTTCACTGGCATCAATAAGTTCGTGTTTACTCTCACGCTTACAGGGGGCAAGCTGACTGAGAACATTATCAAATTCATCTTCTTCATAATTCTCTGGGATTTCTTCCATGGCTGGCAACCATTTAGAGATGCTTGGTGGATTTATATGATTAACTGGAGCTGTACCAACATTGTTCACTGGGTTCTGGAAGTGTGTGCTTGCTGCCCAAGCTGCCACACCTTGTGGATAAGGAGCTGGTTTCCCTGTCAAATGTCCTTTCTTATTTTCCAAAGAACTTACACTGCCAACTTCATTGCATTCTGAATACATGTCCATTTGTGGAGGCAGCAATCGTTGGAAAACACTGTTCATTTCTGACAGAAGGGAAGAAGTCCCAAGATCCTCTGTCTCCTCACTCTGGGACTCTTTGCCAAAGGTTAAAAAGCTTG
This sequence comes from Chiloscyllium plagiosum, assembly GCF_004010195.1. Taxonomy (NCBI): domain Eukaryota; kingdom Metazoa; phylum Chordata; class Chondrichthyes; order Orectolobiformes; family Hemiscylliidae; genus Chiloscyllium; species Chiloscyllium plagiosum. Next base: position 14,406,816 of record NC_057741.1, read on the forward strand.
TTTTCTTGTCATTGGAATCAGAAGAGTCACAATCATCTTCTTGAAGCTGTTGCGTATCCTCACCAGGAATAAACATGTTGCTCCGGTAATCAGCAGAAACGCCCGAAGACAAAGGGGGCATCCAGCATTGATCAGAATGGCCCAATACTTTGCATTCATCTGTGCACAACTTCATTGCTGCAAAACAAAAAAAAAGTTGGAAAGGTTAATCGGAGGTCATTAGTGTGAAAGTAAGACAATATTAAAATCTCTTTTCCTCCAACACCAACCCCGGCAGAGATATAGTAACATAATGGTTGTTACTGGACAAGTAACCCAGAGGTCTAGACTAATGATTCAGAAGAATGCAAATCCTATCATGAGACCTGGACAACTGAACTTCAATTGATTAAATAAAATCTGATAAAATGTTGCTATCAATTACGATAAAGCTAAAACTACTATATTAAAAACTTATCTGATTTTGCTTTGTCGTCGATTCTTAATTGCCTTTAAGGTGACCAAGCAAGCCATTGATTTGTGCTCAAAGTGGCATCCCACTACCATTCAATCAACATCAGTTAGGGATTGGTGACAAATGCTGGCCTTATCAGTGATATCCACATCCCATGAAGGAATAAAAAACACATTTTTAGTGCAGACAAATACCTAACACTATCATGTTTTCTCAGAGGTAGGAATTAGTGTTCGGTTCCCACGGATATAAAAATGATGAATGTGTCAATGCACCATACTGGAAATACTAGAAAAGTGCAATGAAGATAAAACATGGCACATTCAATAGTAAGACTGAGGACATAAAATATTGGACAAAAAAAATGTTCGATCAATGTTTGTGTAGCTTAATTTATTTTCGATTATTGTTTTGTTTTCTTTATTTCAGTGAATATGTTTTAGTTCTTCTCTGTACTCTGACCAAGCATTTATCAGTGATGTTTTCAATACTGAATATATTGAAAACTCTCACCTGGGATCTTTTTATTCACAGTATGGCTTCTATTTCACATGAGATTTCACACAAAATGTGTTTTGGTTCTCCATCACTCATTTATTTACAGTTGATAGTGCTGTTAAAAATGAGAACTCCTGTACAATGAGTAAATCTCACATTTCACATGTGCATTTTTTGTTAAGTATTGTTAGTGTATTATATACGAAGTAAAAGAGGCTATAATATATTCAAATCTCAAACAAGCCGAGTATTTAGGCTGTACTCCCAGAAACAAAGTTACATTCTGAGGGAGTTTGCATCACTTCCAGGTCTAAACATCAAAATTCTCCAACTCTCATCTCTGTTGAGAAATACATTGCAACTTAAATGAAGACATCACAATCAACAAAATCTCTGTCCAGTTGCTGGAGAATCTTGTGTGAAATGATTTCCAAAAGTTCTAATACAAATCTGGGTGAACACATGGCCAAAACAAAGCAAAAATCTAGGTTTCAATTACAATTTAGTTAATTTGAAAACAAAAATAAAAACTCAAGGGCAATGTTAAGCTCTACGATCTTTAGCATGCGGTTAGTTTTGACCCAATATTAACTAACGTTGCTACCAACATATGGAAGCAAGCAAATTGTTTCAGTCTTTGATCAGCATGAAAAGTAGAAAAACACAAACAGCAAATAATTGTATTTGCTTTGAATATTAAACAATGTGCACTTATTAGTGACATGATTGTACCTGGATGAAATCGATGACTGTCCGTGACAAAGAGATCACTGAAACCTTCCCCTAGAAGTCTGTCGATCGGAGAATCTCTACCCAAATCATAGTCACTATCTCCAGCTTCACTGTCACCCCTACCACTATCCTTCAAGCTGAATTTGTCCATATCTTGAAGAGCATATCTACAAAAAGATAACAAATTATTAGAAGCATAGATATCATAAAATTGAATATATGAAAAACACAGGAATTAAATGAGACAGTTCTTTTACCTGTAACTTCTGGAATATTTATTCCCTCGAAAGTTTGGTCTTGGTTGATACTGGCCTTGGTGTAGCATACTCAACAGCTGAGAAACTTGCTAAATGCAACAGAAATTAAAAAAAAACAAAAATTTACTCTTTGGGGGGAAAGAAAACAAAAATTTCTAATAACATCTGCAATACTGTTTCACACACGGTCTGAATTTTCACAAGGGTTGTTCCCAATTGTAGATGATGACTTCAAAGGAATGGACTGTGGAAACCTTGGAAAAACAAGGGTCAACACTGTTTACTCTATTTTTCTCGGGTCCGAACAAGTATTGTAAGGGGAAGTAAATAAGTGGAAATCCATCCCTGAAAATGTGCACATTTACATATTAAACTCTCAGGAGATGAATCAAATATAATCAAGAATAAGGAAATTCTTTTCTTGCAACTGAAATACTTTATGATCTACAGTTTACTTGTTTTTGAATTGCAAAATGTCCTAGTTCTATTACTTGTAGATTTTAATAGAAATACATTATAAAGTTGTTTTATCTGAACTAATTCCTCACTCCTGAAGTTTTCAAATGTCAGAATGTTAAAAAGACTGAATGAGAACCCAACAGTTAAAACTCCAGATCAAGAAACTGGATGCTTTAATCTTGCATTTGTTACCAGAAGTTTTTAACTATTCAATTTTCAATCAATACTATGTCTGCACTTTAATGGAAGTTATGCATTAAGTCACATGCTACCAGTAGAGTTGGTGTCACTAGATTGAGACAGATTGTAAGTATTAGTGCTAGAAAGATGACTTTCTACTTTATGACCCATTCCTCTAAGGAATAATTAGTTTTAAGGGTGTAAAACTAAACAAGCCTTGTACTCTTCTAATTATTGATTTGATGCTCAATTAAGTGGTTGAAACTCCTTATACAGTATTTTCATTAAACCAATTGGCACTTTCACTTTAAATCTGTGCACCCTTAAAAGATGTAACTATTTTAATCTAGTAAGTGAATGACACCAACAAAATTGCATATGAAGGAATGAGATATATTCATTACTGCACACTAATATTTGCTGCAGAGATTCATGATATAACATAGTCTAAATGTAACAGCAAAAATCAACAACTTGAATTTTAAATAAGTAAACTGCTATATAAAACAAACTTTCCCATGTGATGAGGTGTTTTACAGCACAGAACTGACTGACTATCTTGAGCCTGTCGTCAAACAGCTAGGCCCTCAGAACTGTTGAAACACTACATTACAATCTTCGAAAGCCACTTGAAGGCTTTTTGCTCAGTTATGTCTCTGTGAGCAATGGTCATCTTCTGACATAAAATCACTCAAGTAGCCATTTTAAATCTGAAATGATGTGGAGGTGTCAGTGTTGGACTGGGGTGGACATAGTTAAAAATTACACAACACCAGGCTATAGTCCAACAGGTGTATTTGGAAGTACTAGTTACCTGATGAAGGAGCAGTACTCTGAAGGCTAGTACTTCCAAATAATCCACCAGATCTATAACCTGGTGTTGTGTGATTTTTAACTTAATCTGAAATGGTCAGTGGATGATGGGTAATTTGTTCTCATTAATTATCAAACAGCTCTTTTCAAACCTTCACCCAATATGCATCCATACTTCCACTATAGTTCACAGGTCAGAAAGAAAACCAAACTTTACTCTCACTCATGCTGTGTTGAAGCGGTTTGTAGTAATCTGATAACTACACTTTTATGAAATAATACAACTTAGGCCAGCAATTGAATTGGGTCCTAAAATCAAAGCATTCAAATCCTCACACTTCAATGACATGAAACATCCAGAAGCCCATCATTTCCATTATTTAAGTGAAAGAATAGGAAAGATTTACACAGGAAATCATAGGTTAAAATGTTTTAACACAAATTACACATTAGTAGATGAGCTGATGGCAAAAAATGCCAAATATCTCGTACAGTTATATATTCTCTATTTTGTGTCAAGCAAGAATAGAGTATCGATAACAGTTTTCAGTTTGGAATCACAAATTGGCTGAACTCCAAATAATTTTTTACTGTGTATAAAGCATAGCATACTAACCTCAACAGGTGGAGAAGTATGTGTAAGTTCCAGTGAAAAGTTTTCAGGTAAGTGGTTGGAGGATAAAGTCACCAAACTGTTGAGAGACTGGCGGCTATGATTGGTTTGCCTGCTGCACATCTGAGCTCGATCTATTCCTGACAGAGTTGGAGATGAGGAAGGAGTGGCCTTATGCTGGGATCTGATGGGAAGAGTGCCAGTTGCCGTGTGCACCAGAGTAATGTCACCTTTGTGAATCTGCCTGGATGGTCGCTTGGGATGGTGCTGATAGGTAGATTCTGCCACTCGACAGTTGTAAGATCTGTTGTCCTTCTTTTCCCGATTACACCTTGTGGCAAACATCGCCATGATGATAAGCAAAACAGCACAAATTACACCCAGTGATATGATGATGATCATGGAGTCATCTAAACTATTATGTTCATCATAGTGGATTTCTTCCCCAAGTTCTGCCAGCACAACTTTTAGGGCAGCCACTGTGCTCAGACTTGGAATTCCTTTATCTTGCACAGCCACCATGAGGTCCCAACTTTTCTCCTGAACTGAAACCCAGCTATCATTGGTATAAATGTCACAAGTCCTTGGATCCAAAGTCAAAAAACCATGTTGGTTGCCCTCAAGGATGCTACAAGTGAACTCGGCATTGATGCCTGCGTCCTTGTCAACCACTGCTATGGTAGTCACTAAATAGTTTGGTCCAGCATCAATAGGGATTGGCACTTCTGCCGTACCATTCCGCAAAACAGGCTTGAGAATGGCTGGCGAGTTATCATTCTGGTCGAGAATGGTCAGAAAAACAGTTGTGTTGGTGCTAAGCTGAGGGGTGCCACCATCCCTGGCCTGGACCATAAATGAAATCCTGCTCATCTCTTCACGGTCGAAGGTCCTGAGTGCATAGATTGCTCCAATGGACGGGTCAATGGTCAGGTAGGTGGTGATGGAGCTGCCAGAGATGTAGGACTCCAGAATGGTGTAGGTCACTTGACTGTTCTCCGCCAAGTCCTTGTCGGTGGCTGTCATCAAGGTGATGAAGAGCCCGGGAGAGTTGTTCTCCAGCAGGAAGAGTTCGTGTGTGCTTTTCTGGAACTGGGGGGCATTGTCGTTCTCGTCGGCGACCTGGACGGTGAGGTACTGGACGCTGGTGAAGCTGGGGGTGCCCAGGTCCTCGGCGATCACCTCCAGCCTGTACTGGGCGATCTCCTCCCGGTCCAGGGAGTGGTTGGTCTGGATCATGTAGTTCTTCTCGTTGGTCTGCAGGATCCTGAAGTGGCCGGAGTGCCCGCGGAGGCGACAGCTGACCTGGCCGCTGGCGCCCGAGTCCCGGTCGTCGACCCGGACCACGGCCACGAAGGTGTCGCGGGGGGCGGCCTCGGAGACGGTGGCCACCTCGCTGCCCAGCGGGACCAGGCTGACCGCGATCTCGGGCGGGTTGTCGTTCACGTCCAGCACTTGCACCAGGATCTTGCAGTGCGCCGGGATGGAGTTGGGACCCAGGTCCTGGGCTTGGGCGTCGATCTCGTAGGTCTGGGTCAGCTCGTAGTCCACCGGGCGGAGCAGCAGCAGGTGCCCGGTGTCCGGGTCGATACGGAAGGTCTCCATCACCCGGGGGGACGCGTGGCTCCCGAATGAGTAGACCACCCTGCCGTTGGTGCCCTGGTCCGGGTCGGTGGCGTTCAGGTCCAGCAGCAGCGAGCCCCGGGGCGAGTCCTCGGCCAGGCGGACGGTGTACGAGGGCCGCTCGAAGGCCGGGCTGTTGTCGTTCGAGTCGGCCACGCTGATGCGGAGCACCGAGGAGCCCGACCTGGGAGGCTGCCCGCGGTCGCTGGCCACCAGCCTCAGCTCGTAGCTGGCCTGCCTCTCCCGGTCCAGCTCCCGGACCACCACCAGGTCGGCGGACTTGGCGCCGTCGGCTCCGGTGCGCACCTCCAGCGCGAAGTGAGGGTTCGGGCTGAGGGTGTAGGTGTGCAGCGAGTGCTCGCCCAGGTCCGGGTCCACCGCGCTGTCCAGGGGGAAGCGGGAGCCCACCGCCGCGCTCTCGAAGATCTCCAGCGGGATAGCAGCGCGCGGGAAGCGGGGCGAGTGGTCGTTGATGTCCAGCACCTCCACCTCGACCTGGATGAGCTGCAGGTGCTCGGTGGGCAGGGTGATCACGTCGAAGGCGATGCGGCACGCCGCCGCGCTGGGCTTGCACAGCCGCTCCCGGTCCAGGCGCTCGGCCACGCTCACCTCGCCGTCCCGCTCCCGCACCGACAGCAGCGACGCGTTCACCCGCTGCGGCTGCTGCATCACCCGGAACCGCTGCGACGACGGGTTGAGCTCGGCCGCCAGCGTCTCGGACAGCCTCCCGATCACCGTGCCGACCGGCTGCTCCTCGTACACCCGGTACTTGACCGTGATAGCGGCCGCCCCCTCTCCCAGCCACACGCTCAGCACCAGAGCCAGGAGGAGAGCCGCCTGTTGCTGCTGCTGCTGCTGTTGCTGCAGCCGCCTCTCAGCCCCTTCCTTCCCCATTCTCACCCACTCCAGGAGCGCCCTCGACTCTCTCTCCCCCTCTCTCACCCCCACAACAAACTCCCTCTTGCTCTCCTTACTCACTCACGGGACACCACATTGGACGCCAGGGATTTTCTTTTGGCCAACGGTCAGGACAAAGCAGGCTTCATGTAACAAAGTCGCTGCGTCCCGCAGTCGTGTGCTAACTTCTCCCCACCCCCGCCCCCCCTAACTTTCAGCCAACGAGCTAACACTATTCTATTCTTTTCTCTCTGCAGCTGAAATATGGTTTTTCTTTGGGGTGGGTGGGGGTGTGGAGATGGGAGAGGAGGTTGGCTGATGAGCTTCCTCGGGTTCTGATCCTCACTCTCCCCGGGCTGAAACGGACGGACTACACTCTTCCCTGGGCTCTGACCCTCTCACTCTCAGGCGGCTATGTTATGCTCTTTCCCCAGCTCTGACCCTCCCTCACTCACTCACTCACTCACTCAACTATGTTGTACTCTCCCCTGGCGCTGACCCTCACTCTGAGGCCGATCCGCACCAACTTCTCCCCATTTCCCCAGCTCTGACCCTCCCTCACTCACTCACTCACTCAACTATGTTGTACTCTCCCCTGGCGCTGACCCTCACTCTGAGGCCGATCCGCACCAACTTCTCCCCAACTCGTTCCAAACTTTCCCCAAAGGCGCGTGCCGCCAGACCAACCAGCCAATCATACGGCGCCTCCCAAATCACAGCGGCCAATCACAGATGGGGAGGGGTGCGGGCCCCGCCTATTGGCTCCCGCCCATCCGCCAGCTCCAAACATTGTCAGAGAACGGGGCCTCCGCCCATTGACAACTCCTTGCCCCTCCCGCTAGGAGCCAATATTAGCGCCAACTACTTTTCCTTCTCTGAATTACCCAAGCTGCTACTTTCACCTAGAGTCCCCTTCACCGAACCATAAATCGTCTGATTGTGTCCCCTTCTTTCCTCAGATATCCCTTTCTATCTTACTCCTTTTGATGGTCTCTCCACTAATTATTTCCTGCTCTGCTGACCGTTCCAGTGCACATTCTTCACTTAGTCTAAACTGGGTCGCGCTCTCTAGATAGGGGTTGATTTGGATCAGCCTGCTCGGTCACTTCTTTTTCCCCTCAAGTTGAACGTTATTGGCTTTTTCTGAAGACATGCCAGTTATTCGACTTTCCTCTTCGTTGCTAATCTTTTCCAGATTACCTCAGGAGAGCTGTTTTCAAAGTTTTCTTTGATGAATCCATTTGACTTGTTCGGAAAGAGAGAGGAAAAAAGAAAAATTCGGGAGCCTTCAGTTTTCACACACAGGGCTAACCGAGTTCGGCTTTCTTTTTAAACTCTTTGTAAAGACATGCTAACGCATAATAAAAAAAAACGACTTTTAAAAAAAGCCCAACCGTCATTCAAACCACAAATGGATTGCCCGCTGTGATTTCTTTTTGGTGTCTATTTGTAATTCACGTGCACGGAGTTCTCTGGAATAAGTACTTACACGAAAATCTGCTATGGTCTACATCGATTAAATCTGTCTTGAAATATAAACACCTGCAATAGTGGCAAAATAATCTTTATTGCAACAAAAAAACCCAGAAAAGTTTCATCAACCATCTGCATTTGCTTGTTTTGCGCTTTTTATCACTTAGTATAATCCCCTTTTCTCTGCTTTCTATGGTTCTGTAAACCTCACTGTCCCTCGTTTTCTCCGAGTTGGTCTCTTTTTGTTGCTCTGGGAGAGGGAGGGGGTGGGTTTAAAGTCACTAAGGAGGTTCCAGACGGACGGGAAGGCGAAGCACAGACTCTCGCTTTCTCCTGCACTCAAATGCCTTTTAAAAGCTATTACTGATCTTCCATAGAGGCAGCGTCGTGTGGAAAATCACGGATAAAAGGAGGGTGCCTCATGAATGTATTTAGTAATAGGTCACGCCGGTGGGCATTCTACCCCATGAATACTGTTTTACAACTTTGCGGCCTTTTCATAACTTATCTGCGAATTAGCATCCTATATGAGGAGAGAAAGCAAACACGAGCAACTGCAGCTTGAGAAGTCGACGCCATCTGGCGCAAATCTCCAACAATCGACCCAATAATTACATCAATGCAGCTTTAGCCAAAAAAAACTTCGTAAACACCAATAGGACACGTTACCTCGGCTCAAAGGGATTCCAGTGATCAGATAATTCTATTAGTTTACAGCAGCTCTGATCACTCATAGAGAATCAGGTTTCTGTGTAACTTCACGTGCGATATCTATTTAACAGGTAATGGGACCAAATGCAGTGTTCAAAACAGTTTATACCGTTTTAAGGACAGTTAGAGAAATTTGGACGAACTGTATACAAGTTTGTAAAAGGGGCAAACCTATGAAGAGTTTGGACTTCATTTTTTTAAAAAAAAAAGCTGCATTGCGATATCCCAAAAGATCCAATCCACAACTATCTATTCTTGTTTCACACTTTGCAACATTTTCGGATCGATGCACGCATACTGTTTCCAGAAGACTTTTTGTTTTATTTTCAACAAGTGCAATTAGTTCAGAACAAGTTCCAAAGTGTCACGTGACACGAGGTTTAAGTTTTTTCAGTCTAGTCCGTAAACTTTGGGAACTGACTCGCAATGTTCCTCCTAAAATCGCGTCCTTATCAGAAAGTAAAATTTGCCGTTACGTGGTCACGAGGAGTTTTAACTTTGTAGAGCTTTACGTAAAGGCGCCCCTTCTTATAGCAGAAGTCGTTTGGATGTCAATAGGGAGCTATCACACATGTAACTACCTACTGTCTCTCCAGGAACTCTTCATCATTACTGCACTCAGGCACGCGCGTGGGGCGCTGCTAACTTTGTTCCTGGCCTCCGCACTTGACCCTTTCTCCAAACATGCTGCCGCTCTCTCAGACGGAACTACTTTTCTCCTCTTAAAAAGAAAGTGTAACCTCCAAAGTAGCCAAGAGTTTGGCAAAATTACTTTACACGGAGCCACATTATGAGATGCCAGGGCAAGTCTAATATGAAGATACGCCCTACAGGAAAAATGGGGAGATTTTTAGAGAGGGGATTCTAGTGTTCAGGATTCCAGGCAGTTGAAGATGCCGTGGTTAAGCGAAATCAGAGTTGGATGATTTCTGCAATACATTCTAATCCGTCCATGGAGAACGATCATTGACAATAGTCATCATGGACAAGTCATGCTGTCTACAAGTTCCACCTTGCAACATTTTCGAATCATTACTTGCATGATGTTCCCAATTGGCCACGGCTCCCAACAATGTTTTTATCTCCACCACTACAACTTTAGGAACCAATTGTAGCTCCTGCCTCGTAATTGATCGAGTCTGTATCTATTTCCGTTATTATTTCTCCACTGCCATTAAACATTAGCAACGATCCCCACTCTGTCCTGCATCTTCAACTTCTCCTCAAAACCTACGAACTACAATTCATGTCCCCAGCATTAATTACATGGACGTCACTTCTTCGTTATAAACACTTCATTCACGTTTCTTTACCGCCACGTTACAATCGTGGGGTCATGAGTAAATAAGAGATGCGCTTTCAGAACAATAAGTTTTAATTTCTGTATTACTTTACAAGTGCAGATGGTGACAGCAAAAAAAAGGGAACGGGAGTGACCAAATTTGTTGGATACAGATTAATTGTAATATTAAAATAATCTGTCCATTCCGTTTATATTTGTTTTATTCAGTGAAAAATCACAATGTCTGATTTGATCGATTTACTTTTAGCGCTCGGCGCAGCGTTACTTCCGAGATTTGTGACAGACAAAGGGACTTGTCCCAAATATATTTTAAAAGTTAATGCGACCAACTTTTTAATTGGATTAGGATATGATCTAAAACCCACGTAAGCATAAAATATTCACAAGGAATTGTTCCCCTTGATAACATGATTCGATTTTTGATAACTGCATGCGCTTTCAGAGAAATGCCTTCATTCCTGATTAGTGGGTTAGAATAATTGTCTATGCTGCTCTTTAACTTCACTATAAAAAAGAATTGCCTTCAATAGGTACCTGACATAAAGAGTGGAATTATATCAAGCAATGTGATCCAGAATTAGCTAACATTCTCATACCCAATCCCCGAAACAAGAATTGAGATAATACATGTATTTCTAAAAGGCTTGAGAAAGGGAAAATCCAGCATCAAAGGGTGAATGTGCTCATTAATGCCACCATGTTGCTTTTGCCATCTTTTGTTGGTGGCCATCATTGTAACTGTTGGATTGACTCAGTACCTCAATTCCTCTGAATTCAACCACATCACTTCAATTCCCGCCTCAGGCGACTGACTGTGTGGAGTTTGCACGTTCTCCCCGTGTCTGCGTGGGTTTCCTCCGGGTGCTCCGGTTTCCTCCCACAGTCCAAAGATGTGCAGGTTAGGTAAATTGGCCATGCTAAATTGCCCGTAGTGTTAAGTAAGGGGTAAATGTAGGGATATGGGTGGGTTGCGCTTCGGCGGGTCGGTGTGGACTTGTTGGGCCGAAGGGCCTGTTTCCACACTGTAATGTAATCTAATCTAATCTAATCTTATGGGATGTGGCAGAAAGTATTTTGTTTCAACACATCAGATGAAAAAAATCCCATGGCGTTGTCCTGTATCCAGTAACTGCTACAATTCGTGGTTCTGTCCTACTTTGAGATTCTGCAAATTGACTGACCAGAAAATCCCTAAATAGATAATGAATTCAAGGTTAATCTATTGAAATACAAAGGTGTACCAATTTTACCAGGTGCTTTTTTTAATGCTCTTGTGCCCTCCTTTATTGTGCTTATACAAGCCTATTGCAATTCATTTAAAGAAGAAGAAAATTCTTATGTGGAAAAAATAAATATTTAAGTCTGCCTTTGTTTTCCTCAGGCAATATATTAGTGGTGAGAAATATGAACTTTTTTCACTGATGTAGGCATCAAGTACGTTCTGATTAGATATTAAATTATTATGCATGATTAGAAAGATGTCACTTTGTGAATTTCATTTTCTCTGGATGTTCCTGAACATTTTATTACTAATGAAGGACTTTATTAAAAGTGTTGTTACTGTTGTAATGCAAGAAATGCAGCATACACTTTTTTTCACTTAACAAAGTGAATAATGACCAGATAGTACTTTCCATTTATTCATGGAATGTGTGTGTAGTGTTGGCAATGCCAACATGTGTTGCCCATCCCTAATTTTGCTTGAGTAAGTGATGGTGATTCAGCTTGTTGAATACAAATTAAAACCTTTGGAGTCATATACAGGCACAATCCAATGAGAGCAGGTTTCCTTTCCTAAAGGACATTAGTAAATAAAATTTGGTTTTGCAACAGACTTGTAGTCCTTTGGTTTTTTTTTGCTATTACTGTTTTTAAAAGAATTCATACAATTTAAGGTAAGTTGTACAAATGCTATGGTTGGGTTGAATACATTGTCTCATCATAATTCATTCAGGCCTCTGGATTACCTGTCATGTCTTGTCAGTACATTTTTTTTTGCTGATGTTACTGTTTTATTGATGTATCACTACTTTGTCCTAAAACACTTGTCCTTGGCTTGTGAGTCTCTGCCATAATCCTTGACAACACAAATGTAGCTATCAAGAGGTTTCCTTCTTTATCTATTTTGTGCAGACATACCCTCTCACCAGGTTTCTTCTTGCCATTAGTGTTAAATAGGTTGATGTGAAATTCAGAACAGAATACCTCTACACATCTATTCATACAATGCTCCATTACAGCTGTCTGTCATCAGTAGGTTTGTCATTTGTCCAACAATTTGACAGCTTCCCAGAGACCACATTGTGAATGTATACAGTTTTCAGTTTTCTTAAAGTGCAGTATTATTGTCCATGAAACATCTGCAGTTATTCATTCCATTGCTATTGAGCTGCTTAACCATTGTACTAGATATCCTAAACTTTACTTTCAGTTTTAGCTAAAGCATAAATCCTTATCAAATCAAAATTTAATTGAGAGCAAATCTCTGATTAGTAAAATGACATGTCAGTTTCAGACAACACATCCCATTACATTAATTCCAGCTTTTATTTCATGTAATTGAGGCTGCTAGTTTAATATTATTTCTATGCTCAAATACAGTTCTATGTATTTTGGCCAGATCTTATTAGACTTATATGTGTGCTTACAGACAGCTGTCAGTTGCCTACTAAACTAACTGTTTCCTCATAAATAGCTAGCTTTTTTTTCCTCTGAAGTAACATTGCTATAATCTAAGTACAGCTGAATTCAGATTATTTTATGTTTTTCTGTGAAGAACTGAGGTTTCAGGCAATAGACAACCATAAGTAATATATCAATGACAGAATTCTGAGATGGTGATCACGTTCTGTTAAGGAATGCTAGAGGTTTTTATTTGGCTCCTGTACTATCTCTGATACTGTTTGTGAATCAGTGATTGTTTTGTCTGAAGTAACGAAAATAACTCTTTCTGCATGAAATTGTTTCAGATGTGTGATTAACACTATTCTTGTGCTCCCTTTGTTTATCCTTGCTAATAATGACCGTTTAAATAATGCAAATTGATTCAGCTCACTATCCAGATGAACTATTCCATGTTGCCAGATGACAGGTGTTGCTTTGTTGGTTTATTTTTCTTGGCAATGGCTATCTCCTGCATTGGCCTGGGGAAAATGAAATCGTTTTTTTTCCAACATTCACAGTCTTGGACTGGTAACAGTCAGAGTTGGATTGGTAGTCACAAGTATGGCATTGCAGATGCTCTTAGTAGACAAGTAAGGTGAAGCTCCTTCTTGTTCCATTTCTCTGAGACTAGACCCTGCTAAACTTGTAGCAGACTGTGTCTCATTATCACAATGAAATATTGTACAAAGAAACAATCTGGATCACAAGAAAATCTAGTTTTGAGCCTACTGATTTTGTCGCATCTGAGTCAGGTAGTGTAGCAGTGCCAAAGACTGCAGAAGTGACAGATGTATTTCCATTGTCAAATGAAGCAACAGGAACAGGCAATCCTCATCCAGCATAACAAAAATACATGGTGAACCAGACTGATAAGCACACAGTGCCCTAGGAAGAGTGAAGAAGCTGATGATCAGCATTATAAGAGTCACTCACTTTAGCTTTTACTGCATCATGTGTGCTATTTGGCACTGCAGTGTTTAAAAGCAGTTGTGCAAGAAGTTTTGTTGAGTATCCTATATGATTTTAATACTACTATTTTACTAACTGTGGAAATTCTTTAAAGTTCAAATTTTGCAATGTAAATACAAAAGAGGTAAAATTTCCCTTTTAATCTACTGTAATTATTCCATCAATGCTTTTACATGGATGTGTTTGTTTTGTTAATGGTGATAACTGTTCTGGCAAAAAAATTGAAGTAGTTTTGCTTCATAGATTAACAAACAGACAGCATATTTTAATTTGGTCACACTGAATTCACTACATTCCTAGTTCGTGGTCGTGTAGATTATCAGATATAAAAGTATTCAAAGGAGATTTTTACAATTTCATAGCATCTTGACAAATATCTACACAATATATTTTAATCTTTCCTATGTTACAACACAGAAAATAGTGTATTAAAGTATATAGTTGATCATAAAGAATTCTTGGATGTCCTGAGGTTGTGAAAAACTGAAAGTGTTTTTTTAAATATGAATCAGAAACTATTATCTTCAACTGATGTCATTTGTCCATTGGATAGAACAGCATTATGTATATAATACATACATGGATGCCATATAATCCAAATTTCTAAATTATGGGTTTTTCTTGCTACAATAATCTCTGTGAAGAAATTTATTTTGCCCGAAGAGCAACCTCATTTTACCAATGATAAAAGAATTCACAAGACATCAATTATTTAGTTTTTGATTACATAGATACAAACATATGCATCAGAAGAAGTTGTAGGCTTGAGTTTGTTTCACCATTCAATATGACCTGATTGCTCCAAATAGCCAGTTGCAAGTGAGGACTGCAGGTGCTGAAGATTAGAGTTTAGAGTGTGGTGCTGGAAGAGCACAGCAGATCAGGCAGCATCCAAGGAGCAGGAAAATTGGCTTTTGCTCGAAATGACAATTTTCCTGCTCCTCAGATGCTGTCTGACCTACCGTGCTCTTCCAGCACCACATTCTCTACTCCTAATAGCATCTATCCCACATAACTTTCATTTCCTCACTTACCAATAGTCTGTCTATCTCTTTCTTAACATTATTCAAAGACTTTTGAAGGGTTCCTTCAAGGAATGCATCAATTTTAAAATTATTACAGCTATTCATAACTCTCTTAAACAACAGACAATAGCACTATGAACATGTAATGTTTATGAAAATTACTACTGGACCTCATTGCACTTATAGGAACTTAAAAGGCTTCCAATGCCTTTAGAGAAAGGGTGTTCTAAAGAATCAGAGCCCTCTGTGAGTAAAAAAATGGCAACCCTTGGTTTTTAAATGCTGACCCTTGGTTCTAAGATTCCTTTACAAGAGGAAATATTCCATCCAAATATGTCTTGTCAAGACCCCTCAGGATCATGCGTGCTTCAATCAAGTCACCACTTACTCTTCTAAACTTTATTGGATACAAGCCTAATCTATCTAACCTTTTCTTAAAAGACAACCCCCAAGATATCAGTTTAGTAAACTTTCTTTGAATTGCCTTCTATGCACTTACATTCTTCTGAAATAAGGAGACAAATTCTAGCTGATTCTATTGACACTTGTGGATTTCTTATTGGGCGGCACGGTGGCACAGTGGTTAGCACTGCTGCCTCACAGCGCCAGAGACCCGGGTTCAATTCCCGCCTCAGGCGACTGACTGTGTGGAGTTTGCACGTTCTCCCCGTGTCTGCGTGGGTTTCCTCCAGGTGCTCCGGTTTCCTCCCACAGTCCAAAAGATGTGCAGGGTCAGGTGAATTGGCCATACTAAATTGCCCGTAGTGTTAGATAAGGGGTAAATGTAGGGGTATGGGTGGGTTTCGCTTAGGCGGGTCGGTGTGGACTTGTTGGGCCGAAGGGCCTGTTTCCACACTGTAATCTAATCTAATCTAATCTAATCTAAAAAAAAATCCAGAACTATAAAATTAAACTCAGACAGAGAATGAAGAAAGAACATCAATTTGGTACCATGTCTACTGAATACTGGAGGAGAATAGAGTTTTGGAAGCTGCAGATGATAACTGAGTCAGTGGAACTATAGCTGTAGTCAAAGAATGAATAACCACAATGTTGGAAAAGGCAATAATTGGCTAACTGCAGAAAGCCGTATAGTTAAATCTCTGTTTTAAAAGTAATAAAGACTTTGTATGGGAATTTGATACTGAGTGTTCCTTAAGGGAATGCATCAACTTTAAAATTATTGCAGTTATTCATAATTCCCTTAAACAACAAACAATAGCACGATGAACATTTAATGTTTATGAAAATCAGTTTTGGACCTCATTGCACTTACAGCAAGTTAATTCTGAAAACAGCTCAAAAGCATCAATACTTTTTAAATTAGACCATAAAAGAGCAATATAGAAACTTCTTAATAGCTCACCTTACAGTTTTATTACATTGATCTGCTACTATTACTTGGATAATGACTTTTTGCTCAAATATAATGTGCAGATAAAAATGCTGTGGTGTTGATGGCTGTTTTCATTTACTGACTTGGATATTTAAATTTCAAGAAGTTCTCAATTAGGTAATATACAGACAAGGCTGACTGCTTTTAAATGGCCACCTTTTTATGTTTTATAGCTAACAGATGAAATTCTCCCTCCCCCACCTGGCAGCCTTCTGTGTCTGGATTACCATCTTCCGGACAGAGTTGGAACAAAGTGTTGACGTTTTGGTACAGATGAAAGAAAAACAGTAATCTCAATTTTAAAAAAGGGAAAATATTCTCATTACTACTTGGAGCAAAGTCATCATATTTTTATTTTCCTTATGATTTTGCTAAGAATTGTGAAAGAATAAATCTTCATATACAGCAACATTACAATGTCAGTAGTGTTTCACATTCAGATTTTTAAAAGGCAAGAAATACCCACGAGGCCTATCTTTGCTTTCAACAGTTTTTATATAAAATCTTAAGTTAATGCCCACTTTCAGAGATAATGACCATTTAAAATCATTGGCAAAACTAACTTTGGAAATATTGCATGTAACATTACTTGTTACAAGAAATAAAATCCACTGCTGTTCTGACTCTGGTTAACATTGCATTCACCACCTCTTTGTAATTTTTCAGTGGTGGAATCTTGCATCTGCATCCAGGAATTTTTCCCTTGATCCTTTTGTCTTGTTACATGTCTTTCTAACTTCAAAAGCCAAATTAATGTGCATAATTTTATTGGATTAAATCTTAGATGTGCAGCATTCATAGATATGCCCTTGCACATCTAAGGTTTCAACTTTTTTTGTGACAAATTGCTGAAAACATAAACTGATAATTTTGGATCAAGGGAAAAAAATTTGTATCTTCTTAAGTAATCAGATTGACAAATTTTGGAAATTAGCAGTGAGACTTGAGGTGGAAATCAAAATTGGGGAGAATGAACTAAAATCTAGTTCAGAGAACAAAACAAGAATGAACTAAAATCTAGTTCAGAGAACAAAACAAAGAGGGTAAAGGAAAGGATGGGTTAAGGGAGAGAAAATAAAGGAGAGACTGAAAGGAAAAATAACAATTTATCTGAAAAAGGCACTTGCTTTCCAGATTTTTCAACAATGTTACCGTACACATATAATACTTAAGTTTGACACTAATTAATACTTGATACTTAATTAGATAAATACATAGAAATCCAATAAATTGTCTGTGGTGAATTTAGGATGTGTCCAAAATGCAAGTACAGCAACTTCATGCAATTTGTTCATGAAGTTGTTCATGAGCCAGCCAGCAAGCTGCTAATGTCATTACATTAACAGTAGAGCTGCATATCTTGGACAGAAGCTTTTGAAGTTACATGTTTAACTTCATATTTACCCTCAATCGAAGTTGCTTCAGCATCTGTACATACTTAATGGTGAACTACGTTAGCCTGAATGTTATTATTCAGGAAATTCTAGTCCAATATCACTGTTTTCAGAAATTCCTTTGATTACTTACTTGACCTCAATCTGCATCTGCTCAGTGTTCACTTTCTTCCCCTCATTCTTTTATTCTAAAATACTCAGGCATGTCCAAATTTTCTTGAATACAGGAGGAACATCTTGAAAAACAAGAGACAATGAAGATTGTTCATGACTGATTTGCAGGTACAAAACTGTCCAGCTTGTGTGTCAGAAAAAATGTTTGCATTACCTGAATTTTACAATAATCCTGCATGCTATGTTTCACAAAAATGAACGAGGTAATATTAAGAGAAACAAAAGCTAACAAAGGGAATTTTACAACTATATAATACTCAGCACTCCAATAATGTTGAGAATACATCTATCGATGAACTCAGGAAGTGAAATTGTGAGAGATCACCTTGAAGACCGTCAGCACTCTGCATTACCATTCTATTTATTATCACCTAGAAGTCAAGAATATCAAAAGCTAAACTTTCAAACTGGTCATCTCATCCTTCTTCAAGTTACACCTTCTAACCTTTCCTTCTTTAGCTCACTGTCTGTTTTACTTGAGTTTATATGAAGCATGTTGCCATGTTTTAAATTAAATATTTTGACACAAAACAGAACCATACCTACTCCAAAAACACTAGATCTTTCTTTGAAATGGAGTATGAGAATCAGGAACCACATGCCTTCATCAATAAAAGAATGGAAAAATCAAAGAGCGACTCACCTAGAGTTAATCTTTCATCTCACCCAGCAGCCAGTTCCAGGCTGATTTCTGTCACTTATCTGCAGCTGTTCCATCATGGTAGCGAAAATTTATTTGATAATTGAAGGAGCAAAAATGTAAAAGTTTTTGATAAAAATTTCAATAAGATATAGTCCCACAAGTTGTTTTTCATGGATTTATGTAAATAAAGCTCTTTACTTTCCCAACTACATGGTGAGACAGAGATTTCATGGTGTAATGGTTGCATCCCCATCACTGAGCTAGAAGGTCTTAAAACATAGAACTGTACAGGGCAGGAATGGACCCTTCTGCCCATGATGTTTTGTCAAACATGATGTCAAATTAAACTAATCGCTTTTGCCTGTCCTTGATCCATTTCCTTCCATTCCTTGTATATAGAGTACATGTACTTATCTAAAAGTCCCTTGAATGCCACTAACATATGCCTTCACTACCACCCCTAGCAGCACGTTCCAGCCTCCTACAGCTCAGTGTATAAAATTTGCCCCTCACATCTCCTTTGAACTTTCCCCTTCTCACCTTAAATGCGTGTCCCCTAGTATTAGACATTTCAACTCTGGGGAAAAGAATCTGACCGTCAACTCTATCTGTGCATCTCATAACGTTTTAGACATCTATCAAGTCTCCCCTTAGTCTCCACTGCTCCAGAGAAACCAACCTGAGTTTTTCCAGCCTCTCCTTCCAGCTTATACTCTATAACCCAGGCAGCATCCTGGTAAATCTCTTCTGCATCCTCCCCAATGCTTCCACATCCTTCCCGTAATGTGGTGTCCAGAATTGATACTTCAAGTGTGGCTGAAACAAAGTCTTATAAAGCTGCAACATGACATCCTGACACCTGCACGGGACTCAGCTATGCCTGCCTCTTACACCGACACCACCCTCCACTTGTTCCTCTGCTACATTGATGACTGTATCGGCGCCTTGAGTTAGAGATCCATGACTAGTGATGGTCACAGTGTTCTGTACCGGTAGTTCTGCTGTTTGTGATTTACATAAATGACTTGGATGAAAATGTAGATGAGTGGGTTAGTAAGTGGAGTTGTGGATAGCGTAGAAGGTTGTCAAAGGAAACAGCAGGATATAAGATCAGGTGCAGATGTGAGTCAAGAAATGGCAGGTGAAGTTTGATCCGGGTAAGTGTGAGGTGCTGCACTTTGAGAGGTCAAATGTTAAGGAAAGGTATAGAGTTAATGGCAGGACCCTGAACAGCATTGATATTCAGAGGGATCTTGGGTTCAAGTTCATAGCTCCCTGAAAGTGGCCATTCAAGGCAGCATCCTGGTAAACCTCTTCTGCATCCTCCTCCCAATGCCTCCACATTCTTCCTGTAATGTGGTGACAATCTTCAAAATCCAACTTTTGCAAAGATGCATTCTCAATTTTGATTTTCTTTGTTAGCTACTCCAGCACATTTATTTCATTATTTTAATTTTGATATTGCAAGAAAAATAATCTGGGACTGATATTATTAGTTGACATGAATAATGTTCAAATTCAAGCTCAGTTGAGCAGGCCATAAAGAGTCAGAGGCACATAGGGTTATGGATTCAAGGCTTTGGTTATCGAAGATTATGGATGTTCATGACATCTAGTAATGCATAAATGATAAGGTTTGACTGATTGATAGATATTTTATGTAACTGTAATTTCCCACTCCCCTCAAAATAACTTGTGGATTATAATTATTTAGGTTTCATTTTTACAAATATATAGCCTTTCATGAAAGCTGCCATGGTGCCACAAAATATTATGAGCTAAAATAAGATTGGTAATTTTAACTCATGATTCTGAGAAACAATTTGAGAATTGCAGTTGTTTCTGTCTTTGAGATGTGATTGATTAATGGGATGAGTTGCTTGCAATTAAGGTTGATATCAAGGCTGCATTTGAGTGAGTGTGGCTTCAGGGTGACCGAGCAGAATTAGAGTTAATGAGAATCAGGGGAAAACTCTCTGGCATTTGGCACACAGGAAGTTGCTTGTCATTGTTGGAGTCAGTTAGCTCCAGGGGATCTGTGCAGAAGTTCCTTAGGGTAGACATTTTCTAATCAACCTATTCAGGGATGTTATAACACACCTCTGGAGCAGATGGACATAAATTCAGGATTTCTGGCTCAGAGGTAGGGCCATTACCACTGCAATCAAGATCAGAAATGTAGATATTTGATCATGATTAGACAATGTTCAATATCATTCACAGCTCCTCAGATAAGGTAGCAATTCATATCCAAATGCAGCAAGGCCCAGACAACTGGTAAGTAACATTTCTGCCATACATGTGCCTGGCAAAATGCATATCCAACGAGAGAAAATCTAACATCACCATTGACATTCAATGGTATTGTTATCACTGAATCAATCCTTTGGGTTACTATTGAATAGAAATTGAACTGGACTAGTTATATAAGTGTTATGGCTACAAGAACAGATTTGAGGCTAGAAAACCTTACCTCACTTCAAGCAACTCACTTCCTGATTCCTCAATGCCTGTCTATCATCTACTAGAAAAGTCAGCAGTGTGTTCGAATACTACCCACTTCACTGGATGAGTGCAGCTCCAATAACAATTATGCCTTACACCATCCAGGGCAAAGCAACCTGATTAGCCCAACATCCATAAACATTCACTCCGTCCATCACTGATGTTGCACCACCTACAAGACACACTGTGAACTTTCACTGAGGTTCCTTCCAAAACACCTTCCAAACACATGATCACTTCCGTCTAGGAGGACAAGAACAACAGATGCATAGGAATATCACCAGCTGGATGTTTCTTTCCAAGTCACTCACCTAGCATGGAAATATGTCGCCATTTTTTCCTCAAAATCTTGGTATAAACTCTGTAACAGTATTGTGAATTAACTTACACCGAACAAACTGTAGCAGGTCAAGAAGGCTTTCTGAAGGGCAATTAGGGACGGACAATAAACTATGCCCCAAACAGTGACGCTCCTTTCCTACAAAGGAATACAAAAGATAAAAAATGTGATCTCTTTTGTTTTTCAATCTGTTTGACCAAAGAGCAAACAACATCATGCAAGTATTTCTATATATTCATTCAAAACTACAGTACAGAGATACATAGTCACATTTTCAACAATATTAATATTGCAGAATGTGTTTGGTTGTTTTTTAATGCAAGACGTTCAAAGTTTTGATTGAAGACATACATATATTAGGCAACTTACATTCAATTCTCAGCTGAGCTTTCTGCTGTTCAACGGCTCGGTAGTTAAACATGCCATTCAGAACAGATAAGTTAGAAAATTAGGGTTGTCCCTGAACGTGAGCTTATATGCATGTTTTAAGTTCTTAACTGAATGACGTAGCAGCTGCCAGTGCTTGTGAAATCATACTGTTGACAACGTTACTAGAAAAACAGGGGACTTTTTTGTAGACCTGGACGATTCCAAAACAAAACTCATTTTCTCCACTATCATCGTTTCCACTCCAACCTATTTCCACCTTGCCCGAATCTGATTTATTGCTATGTATTGTCCGTCATGCCACTTCATGGCACAATGAACGCATCATTGCACTTAGATATGAATGTGTTTTTTCGCCATTTCATTTTAGATTATTATCTTAACTATTCTGACGAAGAATTACACTTTTTCAGTGATCTGTGCAGTTCGTACATCATTTGTTTCTTTAATTCTATACTATACTCACTGCAAATATAGCATAGTAACTCATTTATTCTGTGTAATTCAAAATATCATTTGAACACCTATAGTGTGGAAAGTATAGTATTGTCCATGAAAATATGGGAAAAACATTACAATTGGTTGCAAGTTTTGTGATAATTGCATGGAAAACAGTTTCTGCTGTTTAATTGTGAAAATTCATTTTTAATACCAAAATGCCAGATGGAAAATGTTTTGTCTTAACTTCTAGGCAATTACACCGAGAAGCTCATTGGTTAGCAGTCCCGCCAAGAAAACTAAGTTAGGCACGGACTTAAGACTACATTGTGCAGCTAAGCGAGTAAATTCTGGCGTCTGAAGCACCAATATAGATAAAGCCATAATGAAGTTGGACATGGCTGTAGATCACAATCACATTTCCTCCATAGCACAATGCAGCCAAAAACTCTGCCGGGTTAAATTAGGTTGGATATGGGTTAGTTACTGCATTGTGCCTAAGTACAAAATTTTGGAAATCAGATTACTAAGTGCAGGGACAGACGTTAACAACGTTAGACTTTGCATGGTGACTCCGATTGTCTGGAAAGGATACAACAAAGCCTATCATATAGATGCGTATACAGACCGAAAAACATGCCTCTATTATGGAAGCAGCGGAATCGATTCAAATTGAATCCATTTCAGGCCTTAAGGCGTAATTTTACGCACACCAATTATTCAAAAGTTAGAATTCAGTGAATATTGTTAAGAGAAAAGGGAATTTTGAATTGCTTGCATGTTTTTTTTTGTTTTACTTCCAGTATAAATGTCTGTGTGTGTGTATTGGTAATTGATAATAACAAACATTTCCTGTATTTTGCATTTGTATCCAATTCAGTTTTCTTTTGCCGAGGGTGACATTGAAAATAGAGTTACTAACAATTTACTGTGAGTAGTCACGATTTCATTGTTAGACGTTCTATCTAAACCTTTCTCCCTTTAACGAGCATTGCAAAGTGATAAATTCACTTGTTGGCGAGCTAATTGTCAGATGTCTTTAAGTAAACTGCAATGGCAGTGCTATAAATGTGTCCTGATCTGTAATAAACAGCGGTGTCATTGTCAATCGAATGACAATAGATTTGGCAGGTGGCATGTAGCTAAGATTCTGGCATCTCGATCGCCGGGGTGCCAGCACATCAGTCATTTTTTTGTTGTCGCAGGAATTTGTAGAAGGATTTTTGTGAAGGCACGCGAGCATCTGCCGCTGAGCCTGTTCCATTAGCATTCATACAATTAACCCCTGCAGTTCCCACTAGCCAGCAGTGAAAGGCACAGGACCCTTTATTGCTTTTCTCCAAACAACAATGCTGATTATGCATCTCAACCTCCTCCCATTGACCTCGTTATCCAGAGAGAGAAGAAAATACAGAATTTGGCACGTGTATCAGAATGCAAAATACACAGACATTGTTTTAAATGAAAAGTTTAATCTATTTTTTGAGTCAGATATACTGGGTTAAGGAATTGGAAAGCGAAAACAAAAACTTAATGTTACATTCTGAACGATTGCATCAATCCAAAGACGTACAGGTTAGGTGAATGGGCCATGCCAAATTGCACACAGTGTTCAGGGACGTGTAGGTTAGGTGCATTAGTCAGGGTAAATGAGGAGTAATAGGATAGGGGAATGGGTCCGGACAGGTTACTCATCGAAGGGTCGGTGTGGACTTGTTGGGCCGAAAGGCCTGTTTCCACACTGTAGGGATTCTCTGATATAGAGAAAAGCGGTAAGCAGCTATTGCGATGCGGTCAGCAACTTTGTAGTTGCCAAGAGTAGGATAATCCAAAAATAACACGCTGGACTTAACATATCAGCCGTACAATTTAACCAGGAGGGAGAAGGCTTCTCCATAAATTCGTCGGCGAAGCCATTTTTGAGGCAAGAATACTTGATTCCAAGGCTTCCACTTGATGATTAAGAGCTTCATTAAATTATGCATTAGAACTGTTGCATTTCATGAAATGTGATGGGACTGTTTTCCACTGAAAGCAAACCATTTGTTGTTCCCGAGTTGGTGTATTGTGGCACTAACTCGCGAAAGAGGTTAAAATGCCTTTGGGTAAAATAGATTGTTTCTCAAACTGACAATATTAAAACAAAACACTCTCCAGCTCTCAATATATCCTTGCAAACACTTTGAATTGAGCAACTGATTTTGATGAGCCACTAAGTGGGGCACCAGCAATTGTGGTCTTCATTAGAGCTTTAAATTATAACTGGATCTTTACAAAGGAGGCGCCTGTGCTCCCTTGTTAAATGCACTCAAAAATGGTGCTCGGCAATGAATCTGTATACCGTTATATCTCTAGCCCAACTGTACATTATATGTCTGGCTTCTCAGTGCAAACCTACTTAAGTCATTGTGAAACTTTGATGATTGCAAACAAACATATCCAAGTAGAGGTTGAATGAAAATGTTTTGATCAAGCTGGTATTTAGTGCATATTATATAGGTTTAATTTATTATCCTTCTCCCCGCCAACAGGTGCTAGATACCAGAAAGAGCTCAGTGAGAGAAGACAAAGAAGAATCGATCAATCTTCAGGCGCTCAGTCTTCAGCCAGGCTTGCTGTTGATGAATATTTGTCCGGGCAATACTCCCTTTCATCCGCATGACACACTGACCTTCCAGCTCTAAGAAAACGTTACTAAATAATTCTCGTTCTCGCTGATTCGGTGTTACAATGAAAGAGAAGGTTAGAGCGCCCGCCACTTGTTTGCAAGTTTCACACTGCACTGGTGACAACAGAGAGTGGCTCAAACCTGACAATGGAAAATCGTCCCCAGAAGGAAGATCAGCTTAGTACACACACAAACATCTGTCACGGTATTAAAACCTAGGCCAGATGCCATCAGTAATACAGTGCTACTAATCATGTAATGTTGCACATGGTGCTAAATATTCCCACACACTGAGGCGTTAATGTTTTATCATTACCAAAACCATTTAAGCAAATTACCGTATTTCACTAAGAAGCAACCCACAACATTGTCAAATGCAACATGCGTCTCACAAATGTATAAACGCATGACAACTGTACATGCCAACAGTCAAGAGAGACTTAGCCGTCAGATAATTGGTGCTGTGTATTGGCATAAAAGATCATTCATTATATTCAGGCTGTCCGCTAGGGACTTCTATCTCTGTTTATCTTACCAACCACATCACCATTTTGCTACAATTTGTTGCGATGCTTCTTATGCTAATCTTTGCCCTGCCTTTTTTTTAAATTCCAGACCAGTTCTGCGTGTTCATTACGAGACCCCTTGGTTTTAAATGCCATTGTATTTCTGTTCAACTCGGTTGTTTGAAAGGGAGCATTTTTTTCTCTCCCATTCTAAACTTGGCAGACAGAGTAGGAGTCTTTTTTTTAGTGCACAGCCAGTGTGTGTGTGTGTTATCTGATTAAACCGTGATTTTCTTCCCCCCACAGAGGCACCTCAGACTTCGCTTTGTCTACCTTAGGAAACGTCTATTGATTTTTTTTTTCTTTCTCTCTGTCTCCAAGACTCTGAAAGGTTAGCATCGCAAACTTGCATAGTTTCATTCAGCTTTTTTGTTTGTACATCTTAAACTTTTCTATTTTTAATTAGGGCAGTGTCACCCCTCCATTTCAAAATGAGCGGAGTACATAAGGCCATTTTTCTATTGTCATGGCTGTGCTCTTTGCGGTCCTAAACATTTAAGAATGGGCAGCGGGTCCAAATCGTTGGGTTTAAACCATACGGGTTCAGCCGTCACTGATAGTTTAACGTTCACTGTACATTCACATCCCAACTTTTCCAAAGGACACTTACAGATAAAATTGATAACATGACCGACTCAAACTGAGTGGCAATCTCAGCAGTATGTTAATCAGTAGACTACCTCGCCACACTTTACAATTTATTGAGGAGCCTCTCAAGGTTTTGTCGAGGCCTGACTGATCTCTCGATCCAAATACAGGGAGGACAAAGGGAGCAGGGAGGTTGAGAGGCAACAGCAGGAGAAGCAGCCTGCCCGGTCTGAGACCCCCAAGAAGACCAGCGCACGGCGTTTTCTGGCCGCCTCTGTTGGAATT
The DNA here is from genome assembly GCF_004010195.1 of Chiloscyllium plagiosum. Taxonomy (NCBI): domain Eukaryota; kingdom Metazoa; phylum Chordata; class Chondrichthyes; order Orectolobiformes; family Hemiscylliidae; genus Chiloscyllium; species Chiloscyllium plagiosum. The sequence continues at coordinate 14,432,868 of NC_057741.1, forward strand.
TGACAGCCCCCACCCCCCCCCCTATTAGCAGGACGGGTTCAGCATCATTTAACAAACCAGCAGAAAGCTGGCCAAACTCTCACGCAGCGGCGGGGAGGCATGTTCGCCTCAGCGTCCCGAGCAGATTCCATTTCCCATGCTTGCAAAAATAGAAAGTTTTCAGGAAACTACGGGACCCGCTGCTGCTGTTATAAAAAGTGTAGCGGCTGTTCAGAAATGGAGGCGGATCCCTTGTCAGACAATACAGTTTGTGACTCATTCCATATTTCTGTTTCGCTGTGGAAGGGGTGGGGGGGGGGGATATTTGAATGTGTCGTTTTGTGCAGCAGATGCGTTTGAGCAAGGAAAATCTTTCTCCTGTGTTCTTAAGGGTAAAATAAATCAATGTAATCTGTTCCTGGCTGTTTGATTTCATTCCCACTGCAGGTTCTCTCCTCCAGCCACGCCATATGGCAGCTGAGCGAGGGCTGGGGCATGCCACGGGGTTTCAACTCCCAACAAAGGAGCCATCAGCCTAAAAGAGGTCCATGAATGCATAGGACACATTCATGTAAAGAAAAGCGCCTCCAATCCTGTCAGAGGAGACTATAGTGGAGCTTGATGGACACGACATCACTTTTGAGCAGAGCGCCTGAGATTCCCTCCACTGTTCATCCCTCCGCTCTGCTTCCCCGCTGAAATCCCATTAGTTACATCAGGGCTGGACACTAAACTCTTGGTGTCAAATACAAATTAGGTTGTCATATCTAAATTCCCTCCCGATCTAGATTTGGTATCTCACCAGAATTTTATAATTATTCACATTATGAAACTATTTTAAGTCTCCGTTTTCTTCTGTAACCTCTGTACGAAATCATAGCGTCCCATCTGAAATCTTTTTTTTTCTCTGTCTGAAAGAGTAGGGCTCGTGCAATTTGCCCTGTCTCTGCTGATTTTTCATTCCGTCTGAATACGAAACATCTGTAACTGCACGAGACTGAGCAGCATACCTCTGTTCTTTTTTTAAAAAAAGCCTTTTGAATTCAAGAAATCCCCAGGGGATAACATGAAGTAGAATGTTTCAGTTGGAAACGTTTTTTTTTAGCCTGAGCACTGTCTGGCTCTGTGGGCCTAATGCAAACTCATTCTTCCACCTCGCCACCGGCAGCTTGACTTAGTCCGCGCAAACTCTTTGGAGTCAGACACCGAACAATGAACTATTCAGCTGCACCCTTTCTCTGTGGTCACATCTGTTTACATGGCTTGTATCCACTAGCTGAAGAACCATGCCGCCCACCTCCATTTTATCAGCGATGAACAAGACAGTCTGGATCTCTTTGGAGCCTTAAATTTACTTTATTGCAAACGGCAACTACAAAATTAAAACACTTCCAGGAGTTTTTTTGTTTTGGACTTTGTATTGAGGTGACCATGGGGGGTTATTTCAGCATACGTCAAGTGTTTTTTTTTACAGCTGTTTAGTTTTCTGTGTGTTCGGTGAGAGAGAAGCCAAGTTGGTGTGGCTGTTTGAAATAAAAGATTTTGAACTTAATTGAAACAGCACTGACATAAGGCAACGTACTATACTGACGCCCCCGAAGCTAGTCAAACCCCATCATTCGCAACCTCCCCCCCCCCTTTCAATTATTGTCAAAATGTGGAAATAATTCAGACCCTTCATGAATTTCACATCGCCCCTCTCCAACACTTTCTCCAATATTTATAAGGCTTGAAGTTGGTCCCAGAAGGTTAGAGCATTTTCTGCTGAATGTAGCAGAACAGCATGACATATCTGACTTCCTCTTCTTTGTTTAGTTTAGCAAAGTTTTGCCTGGCCTGACCGTGGAATGGTTTGGTGGGGGGTGTTTCGGAGAATTGGGTTTCTGTTCTTTTAACTGTCCCCATGTGAACCATCTGTAAACGATCTTTCTATGACAGGAAGCTGAGCCTACAGTCAGAAACATTCGGTTTTCATTTAGGATGCTGGCAAATCCGTGGTTTCGAATTTGAGACCTTTCACATATGACTGTATTCTCAGGCACCACTTCCTGTTATAAATACAATCTTTCCAATTCCCAATGTAAACTATTTTTATCTACAATGTAAACACATTTCACTACTATGAAAAAAATTCAGGCCAAGCAAGACAGAAAGAGGAATGCTCTGTTCTGAACTAAAGCACAGATCTAGTCTTTGATTCTGTGCTCCTTATGATTACAAGTACTGGTAAACATAGCCAGTCACACAGTGAATTATTTTTACAAGTGCAATGATTATTTCTGTAAATAAACTGTTCAGTTACCATATATAGTCTGAGTTAAAAATTCTTTAAAAATGTGGACATTTATCTGGAAATTATTTATGTTTTAAAAATGAACTTATTTCCCTGCCTTAGTTATAATTAAAAACATTAGAAATTAGATTTTAAAAACATGCCCAATATCAGAATGAACATCAACACATCTTTTGTTCAAATGAATAACAGCACTAATATATTGTCACACTGGCGATTGGCTTGACAATCAGAAGCAAAGTGAGAGATGTGACTATCACAGCCTATTTAAGGCAATAAACTTTAATCCTTAATAAGTTCAGGGTCATGAGAACTGTTCCAAGGCTACCATATATCATGATGTATGATCAACAAAGTTTATAAGTTCTCAAAACAACAAATACAAAACTGTGGATGACATGATTCCACACCCTAACTATTTGTTAGGAAGTATCATTATCTGGAATTATCTAATAGCTAATTGAACAAAACATCTTTTTGAAAATAAACTGTGCAAATGAAAGGTATATCACTGGGAAATATAAAGCAATATAAATCAAACCATCGTGATCAGAGAACATGAAGAGAACATAGAAATATAAACAATAGCAGCCGAAGAAGACCATTTGGTCCCTTGAGCCTGCTGCACCACTCAATAAAATTACATCTGATTCTGTTTCAAATGCCACACTCACAACGTCCACAATGACATTTAATATCTTCAGTTTAAAAATGCCTTTGCATTTAATGACCCCATGTTCACTCTGAGACAGTGAGTTCTAGAGTCACACAATCACCCTCAGATGAAAATTGTTTCATCTCCTGAAACAATTCCTAATAATAAATGTTGCCTAATTCTGGATTGGCCCACAAGAGGAAGCATTTTTTCTATGATGACCTTGTGAATACCATGCAGATTATTATACACTTCAATCAAGTCACCCCCTCACTCTTCTAAACACTACTGAAAACAAGTCCTGCCTTTTTAACCTGGTTTCAATCTGGTAAACGTCCTCTGGACCATCTCCAATGTGTTACATCTTTCCTTGAATGAGGAGATCAAAACGGCACACAATATTTGAGATCTGGTCTCCTCAATGATGTTACTAACTGAAGCAGAACATCCTTACTTTTATCTTTAATTTCTGTCATAATAAAGAGCAGCATCTCATCAGCCTTCTTGATTATAGACTGTAACTGCATATCAACCTTCTATGAAAGAGGCAGAAGAACACATAGATCCAACTGCATTTCAGAACTGCATGGTCATTCACTCTTCAAGTAATACTCTGATTTTTCGTTCTTGCTAAATTTGCCAGATTTTTACTAATCACTCAATCTATATACATCTGTCTGCAACCTTATGACTTCTTCAAAACATATTTTCCTACCTATCTTGGTGGCATCTGTGAATTTATCCATCATGCCTTAGTTTTCCTCCATCAGTTATTAATATAAATTGTAAAAAGTTGAGGCCTCATCACAGAGCCCTGTAAGACTTTGCATGTCATATCTTGCCAACCAAAGACATATTTGTGCATACTGTCTGTTTTCTACTAGTAACCCATCTTCTTTCTATGCATAAACATTTACTTTCCATTGTAACATTTGATGTGGTGCCTTATTAAATGCCTTCTGGAAATCCAAATACAGTACACTTCTAGACTCCTCCTTCTCTCCAGTGCATGTTACTCCTACAAAGAACAATAAATTGGTTAGAAATGATTTCCCTTTGATGAAACCGTGAGACTCTTCCTAATTACCTTGAATTTTTCTGTGTGCACAGAATAGTCTTTTTCATGATCAGTTCTAACATGTGTGGCACGGTGACACAGTGGTTAGCACTGCTGTCTCATAGCGGCAGAGACCCGGGTTCAATTCCCTCCTCTGGTGAACTGACTGTGTGGAGTTTGCACATTCTCCCTGTATCTGCGTGAGTTTCCTCCGGGTGCTCTGGTTTCCTCCTATAGTCCAAAAATGTGCAGGTTAGGTGAATTGGCCATGCTAAATTGCTCGTAGTGTTAGGGGGATTGGGTCTGGGTGGGTTGCGGGTTGATGTGGACTTGTTGGACCGAAGGGCCTGTTTCCACACTGTAAGTAATCTAATCTTCCCCATGACTGACATTGTGAATATCATATCAGACTGAAAGCATTAACACTGTTTCTTCCCATGAACGTTGCCAGACCTCCTGAGTTTCTCCAGAACATTCGGTCTCTACTTCAGATTCTAGCAGCCATGGTATTTTGCTTTTACTTGTGTGTTTAATTCACTGCTACTTCTCTTCCAAATATGCTCACCTTGAAGAGGTTCTGCTCTTCCCTCCAATGGGGAATTCTAAAGAACAGGTCATATCAGACTCAGAAAGTTACCTATGTTTCTCTGTCCATCGATGTTGTAAGATCTGCTGAGTTTCCCTTGAACTTTCTGCTGTTAAATCAAGCTAACTGGTGTAAGGTTTCCTGTTTAATCCCTTCTTCTATTCAATCTTGAAAACAGGAGATATATTTGCTACTTTCCAATCTGGAGGAAACTTGCCTGTATTGAGGATATATTAGAAAATTAGGACCAATACATGTTTTTGCTCATCAGCCGTCGTTTAAGACCCTAGGACGAAGTCTGTCTGAACCTGGAGACCTGTCAGCCTGTAGCCAAATCAAATGGAGAAAGTGAGGACTGCATCTTAAGGGTAATTTTACTAAGTTCCTTTATCCCATCCACCTCCTTATTTACAATTATTACTGATATGCATTTTTGTACCTTTGACAGTGAAGACTGAAGTAAAATATTTATTTCATCCACCATTTCCTTATTATTTTCACTATCTGTTGACCAACACTCAATATTTTCTTTTTCAATTTTAAATATTGTAGGAACTTTTGCTATCCATTATTACATTCTTAGCTAACTTTCTTTCATGCTCTAATTTTTCACCTTGACTAATCTTTTAAGCATGTCTGCTGTTCTTTATATGTGAGCAAAAAACTACCCTGCTACTCATCTTTGTACAGTTATGTGCTTTTTCCTTAAGTATGATCATTTCACAGATGGTGGGGCATCCAATTAGTATTTTTCTTTAAAGCATAACTATTCTTATTCTGAGTATTCTGAAATATCCCCTTACATATCTGGCACTGTATCTCTAATTATTACTTCGTTAGCCTACTGTGCTAGTTCACTTAGAGTCATAGAGTCATAAGAGACATATAGCATGTAAACAGACCCTTCAGTCGAACACATCCATGCTGACCAGATATCTTAAATTAATCTAGTTCCATTTGCCAACAATTGGCCCATATCCCTCTTAAACCCTCCCTATTCATGTACCCATCCAGTTGCCTTTTAAATATTGTAATTTGTTAGCCTCCACCACTTCCTCTGGCAGGTTATTACATACACACACCAGTCTCTGTGTGAAAAAGTTGCCCCTTAGGTTCCTTTTAAATCTTTCCCCTCTCACCTTAAACCTATGTCCTCTAGTTCTGGACTCCCCCAACCCAGGGAAACGACCTTGTCTATTTACCTTATCCATGCCCCTCATGATTTTATAAACCTCTATAAGGTCACCCAGCAGCCTCTGATGCTCCAGGGAAAACAGTCCCAGCCTATTCAACCTCTCCCTATAGCTCAAATCCTCCAACCCTGGCAATGTCCTTGTAAATCTTTTCTGAACCCTTTCAACTTTCACAACATCCTTCCGATAGGAGGGAGACCAGAATTGCACACAGTATTTCAAAAGTGGCCAAACTAATATACTGTGTAGCTGCAACATGACCTCCCAACTCCTATATTCAATGCTCTGACTAACAGAGGAAAACATACCAAATGCCTTCTTCATTATCTTCAGTTAGCTTATTCTTCATTTCTAGAAATCCTAAAGTGTTCCATTCTATTGTATCATGTTTAAATTCTGGTTCTGTTAAAAATGGACAACTTTGCTGAATTCATAAAATGGCCAAGGCTGATCACAGGACTGAACTTCCAGAAGCTTCTGAACACCATGTATAGATATTCCAGCTAAAGCTGACAGAAAGTGATTGGAAATGATCTGTCTGCTTTCCAGCCAGTTCTGGACAAAGGACAATATCAAAGCTCATTATGCTCAGCATTCTGATAGGTGGGTAAAGCTGTACTGTTAACTTAACAACATTCTAATTAACCCAGAAAGATGGGTCAGTAGTCTCTGAAATGACTGTCTTTGTCATATGACTGAATCAGAGCTGGTTGAATTACTTAAATATACCATTCTCAGATTCTAATTTAGTTGCAGCATTACCACTAGTGTAAGAGCTGGATTCCAGACTGAGTTGGCAACTTGGTTTTTAATTTTCTGGCTGGAAGTAAGCCTACACTTTGGCTCAAAAAGGAACACTACTGATCCCAGATCACTGAGGAAACTATTATTGCACACTGTACTCTGTGAAGCTGTAATTCACATGATCTGGTTTTTAATACCTCTTAATTTACTAAAACTTGTAATTTATAATCTATATCCTCTTCTTTCCTATTGTGCCTAATTTCCTAATTACTGGCATGTGTGGATGGAGTAACAAATCAATTCTCCCACATTTTGAATGTTGTGCTGGTCAACCCTCCCTTTGAGTTCACCTTAAAACTTTTAGCTTTGAGTTTATTTTAAAACTTGGAATTTGAAATCCAAAATTTATAAACATTACTCAGCCTACCTCAGTAAGGGATAAAAGAGGAAGGGAGTAAATCGACAAGACCTTGTTGGTTTTGGCTTAAGAATATTAAAAACAATCTTATTCTAAATTCATTGCCCCACCCCCTCCCCCTGCCCTGCCAACAACTCCCCCTTTATCAATGACAAAATATTAATTGCTAGAAAAATATGAAATTTATTCCATTTTTAAAAATCAGGAGAGAGTCAGGACTGCAAATGTTGGAGATCTGAGTCAAAAGGTGTGACGCTGGAAAAGCGCAGCAGGTCGGGCAGCATCTAAGGGACAAGAGAATTGATGTTTTGGGCATAAGTCCTGTTGAAGGGCTTATGCCAGAAATATCGAATCTCCTGCTCCTTGGATGCTGCCTGGCCTGCTGTGCTTTTCCAGCATCACACTTTTTGACTCATTTTTTAAATCAGTCAAGTTCTCCCCTTCCCACTATGACTTAGGACATGGACTACAGATGCTGCCAGAGGAAAGGAATGAGAACTGAAGAAAGGGTGGCTACTCGATTCAATTTGTTTCAACATTGGAATATTGAAATTGAGGACTTAGGAGCAGGAGTAGGTCATTCAGCCCCTTTGAGCCTGTTCCATTATTCAATAAAATCATGAATAGGAACCTAGCACAGTACTTGGGTGCAGGAAAGGTAATGGTCATATGCTGCTGTGACACAAGAGAATCTTTACAAGTAAGGATGTAAATTACCATTATGTACATTAAGAAAGTGCATTTTGTATGTCCGCCAGATCCTTTCATTCTTAATTTTGTTTACCACTTAAATCTTTACAACTGCTGGCATTAAAACAAAACAATTCGGTTCCAGGTATCTCATGAGTTTCATTTTATCATATGACCATTCTATTAACTACAAATCCATCTGGTCAGACCTATTGAGCCTGAATGCTTTAGTCCCCTACTGCTAAAAATCCTCACATTCCATAAAGTTAATTTATTAAGGATATATAGTATTTATACTAATCTGATCAGAGAACATAAATACAAAACAAATGAGTTTATGAAAAGGCCTTAACTGAGCTTTATCCAATCACAAGCGCAAATTAATTTATCGGGAAATGTATGATTTTCAATCATAAGAAATTAAAGATGTAGTGTGACTAAATCTGAAAATATGCATATAATAAAGTTAATGGAAAGTAACTGAAGTCCTACTGGACTATTGGTCTCAAATGGGTCATCACAACACAGGTGAGGGGCTAGGTTGAGAAAAAGAGCCCTTCATGGTAATCTCAGCCAGTGTGACAACCGAATTCATGCTGTCAGCATTACTCTGCATTGCAAACCAACCACCCAGACAACAAGTATGGCTCCAAAACTTGAGTCGTATTTCCTAGTCCATTTTTAAGGGCAGGTACAAATACACCCCTCCACACATGCAAACAGGCAGACACTATTAACAGATTTTAAAGCACTACGGAAAGTCATCCAGTCAAGAGTGGAGATGTAATTTTCAATTTCAGAGTTTGAGTGGTAGCATGGTGAAGTGAATCACCCAGCCATTATAAAACTCTCCAGATATTTATTCCAATTGAAGTCAATGGGATGAAAATTAAGTATGTTCTACAATGAGTGGACAATCCACTATGCCTGATAAATAGCTGCATAATAAAATCAAAAACTACCCACGTAATGATTTGGCTGGAGGTAAACAAAGAGAAGTGTTTCCAAATCTTGAATCCATTTCTGGCTTCAGTTAGTTTCTGGTTATAGTGCTGCCTCTACAAACACTAAATACTGTCAACATCATTGCCTCGCATTGTACCCAAGGAAACTGTTTTATGAGACTTGGAAGCAAGTTCTAACGGTAAAACTGAGGCTTACTTTTTAATTCAGGTTATCCTTATTCTTTTTAGCCCCACTAATAAAAAGCCTCAACTTCTCAATATTTTCCTTTGCTTTAATCCACATTAAAATCCCACTGAATAATTTTGACACCAGTTTTGCTCATTTGTCTCCTTTTCATAGCAGGCACTAAATGGCAGGTAATACACCAATTATAAAATAAATAAAACTTTACACAAATTCAGTTCTTAAACTTTGTTGTTATATTCCCCATAACAAAACCCTTATCTACTGGTGCTATTATCGTACGTGTAAAGATTGACCTGCACATCATGAATTTTATGTTTCTCTAAAAATAGTAAAATAAGTGCACCTCATTTCTGTATTCTTACTCCAAAATGTATTGGTTCACATTTTCACAATCTCAATGAAAGTTCTTCATCAGCTTTTGGTTGTAATGTCACGGGATAAGTTCTCCTGCTTAATTTAAAAAAAAGCAACAGAGAAAAAATTTATCCCGTGCAGCAATCTGTGAAAATTTGAGAAGCCAAGAACTAATTAAAGGAAAATTTAACAACTTTATTGCTTTAAGTATAATAGAAAATAATTAACTAACAACTATTTACAATTCTTTCCTCTAACCTATCTTTTACCTTCCCTTCTATAATACTAGTCTGATAAAACTCCCAATTAAGATTTACTAAAAAAAACACTTCTTATCTCAAAATCAGGCAGGTTTCTGGTTTCTTTGAATTCCTTTCTTCTTTTCGTCTTCTGGGGGAGTCTATTTCACAGGTTACTGATCGATAAAGGTACCTTTAAGAGAGCTTTTTTTCTGGGCAGTGTGCAGATGTCATTGGCTTGGCAGTTCTCTTCTCAACTGTTCAATTTTCAACGGTTTTATACTCCCAAAGCATTAGATTGTGCCATTGGCTTTTAAGATTGTCAATATACGAAATTCAAACTGGATTGGAGTTTGGTACTTTTTTGGGGGTATAATTTAAACTGATTGACCTAGTTCAAATCTGTTTTGTTATTTCCAGGCAACTAGCTAATCCATTTTTTTTAACAAATAGAGTCATAGAGTCATAGAGATGTACAGCATGGAAACAGACTCTTCGGTCCAACCCGTCCATGCCAACCAGATATCCCAACCCTTAAACCTATGCCCTCTAGTTCTGGACTCCCCAACCCCAGGGAAAAGATTCTGCCTATTTATCCTATCCATGCCCTTCATAATTTTGTATAAGGTCACCCCTCAGCCTCCCATGCTCCAGGGAAAACAGTCCCAGCATGTTCAGCCTCTCCCTGTGGCTCAGATCCTCCAAGCCTGGCAACATCCTTGTAAATCTTTTCTGAACCCTTTCAAGTTTCACAACATCTTTCCGATAGGAAGGAGACCAGAATTGCACACAATTGTTACATTACATTTTTTTTCTCAGAACACCTGGTTCTGTCAGGTAGATTTTTTCTAGCTTTTAACTCTCTTAAAGGTACAGTACACCCACATCTTCATAACAAGGTAAAATAACAATCAAAATTATACAAACACTTTTCCCACCAATTATGTACTCATCTAAAACACAATTCTTGCAATATAATCATTTAGAGCTAGGATACAATTATTAACTTTAAAAAATGATCTTTAAATTTACTTTAGAAATATTAGCTAGAGTATTCAGGGAGAGTCAATGTTACAATGGGTTAATGCTTCTATATTTTGTTTAGTTTGACCTGTGCTGATGGAGTGAATGCCCCAGTTTCTCAGAATAGAATACAGTTTGGTAGCACCAAGGCTGTCTACTAGCAGAATAATGACAATGCAACAGCAATTGGCACTGAGCTGGCAGTCACGTTCAGACAGGTGGCTCAGATGACTGGTGTGCAAAATTGTAATGTCATGCTGGTGCAGCTGGAGGCTGAGAAGAGGGAGCTCTACCTTGCATTTGAAAATAATACAAGAGGCCAGGATATATTTCATTTTGGCAGCAGGTATAAAAATACAAACTGATTTCTCCTTCAGAAGTTATGTCTTAAATATTTTTCCAAAATCTCATTGTCTATTTACAAAGTTTGTTTATCAACTGTCAAATAAACCATATAACTTCTGAACATTATAATTATGTTGAAACAGCTTTTATATTACAGTTCAAATTTAAATGTATGCTATGGAAATGATGCACTTCTTGATATGTACTACTTCACAATTATGGATGGCTTAAAAAATGTAATTAAATTCAGGGAACAAAACAACAATTCATGAGTAGACAGTGAATTTATTGTGGCATTATATTCCAAAGCACTACATGTGAAGAATCTGACTTTGAATACGAATTGAGGGCTAGAAGTTTGGAAAGAATCATTCTTTTGGTGAGATTTTGAAAGTGGGTGAGAGATATGTCAAGGTAATGGTTTTTAAAGGGATTTTACCAATGAGTATATATTTCAATGTGGGACACAGAGCTGGAGGAAGCTGCAGGATTTTAAAATAAATATAAGGAGATTATGCAAGAAGCTATTGAAGTTCAGACAGAATTAAGTGATAAATGTGTGGAGCTCAGAACTAGGTTGGATGTAGAAGTATTCTGAATAAATTAGAGATAGCCTAAAGTGATGTTTAGGAAGGTAGTAAGATAAAGCTCTTGTGAGAATGCCATGTGTAGAAATTTCCCAGCCCAGAATGACTTGGGCAATGGTGAGACAGTTGGAAAAATATAACAAGATGGAACATGAGATTCTTAACATTGAGAAAAAAGTTCAGTTTTCCTCATAATGTTTTAATGGTGAGATGAAAATCTTGTGAGTGAGTGATGAGGGGCTATCTGAACGTTTTAACATCTTATTATTACCTAATCCCATCCATTCTGCTCTCCCTTCTGTCATCTGGCAGAAGATACCGGAGCATTAGAAATTTCTTCCCACAAGCCATCAGGTTCCTTTTGCATGACTTTGAACTGCTGCTAGAAAAATGTCTATTATTTATCATACTTCTATTACAATGTAACATTCGTGCTTTGCACTTGTTATGCATTTTATGCTGTCTACGAGTGTGTAGTTTGTGCTGTCCATGTAGCACTCTTGGTCCGGGAGGAGCACTGTCTTGTTTTTACGACATCAGTTGTATATGGTAGAAATGACAAACAAAAAAGCTTCTCTACTCTATTCTATACTCACTTATATACTGCTCATTATTTTCCCAGGCAGCAGAGTGAAACTAGATAGCAGCAATTCTTTATATAAAAGTCAGAGTGATTACCTGATGGCTATGACTCACCAATGTCTTCTTTGAGCATCTATCTTGGCCAGCGTTCACCAATATCTCAGAGTATTGGACAATGTCATCTTGCACCCCCTGTCCACAGAGGTTGGCATCAGCAAAGCACCTGCCTCATCACATCATCATGGCACATCTTGGATTCCCTTAAAGTACAGTTCACTACTTCAGTTCTGCACCCTGGAGTACACTGATATCTTACGTTGCAATGCTGCTGCCAGGTTGCATTGTGTTCAAGCACCCATCTTATGCATTAGAAAAGGGTGAAGTTCAGGGCCCATATCTTGTTTGCTAAGTGCTCACTCACTTGGCATCACGTAAATGCTCATAGCATTTCTGTTTTGCCTTGCCTTTTTGCACATTGCTGTTTCATTCAGAACTTACAGACTCACAGTAATCCTGTCTTGCCTTAGCATTTTGGACAGACAGAAAAATAACCAGCTTGGTATATTTGCTAGAAATGACCAGTCAAGGGGGCAGAGATGTTACTGTATGATAATGTGCTGTGTCGATGCCACACCTACATCTTATGCCAACAGCTTATGTTACAAACACACTCATTGTGCCATTTCTCAAAGTCAAACAGCCGTAGTCATTAGTAAAGTCACGGGTGCTATTGTCATTCAAACAATAGAGGGTGTCACCATTGACATTCAACAACATTATCTGATATCAGGCCAGGGATCTTCAACCACTTGGGGCCTGTGGTTCTATTTTGTTATAGTCTGGGGAATAAATCAGTCCTGCACATCAAGCACAGTTAGTCTTTGAACTAGTGATAAGCCATTTGGGATCTGCACAGAAATCAGTCAGGAGTTGATCAGTTATCAGTCAGAGCTGACTATCCAACATGGCCTGGGCTTGGGCTACATTCAATCCTGGGGGTTTGTTCACTGAAAGTCAAAAGGGGTTATCAGGGGTCACTGTTGTGGTGGTGAAGTTGGGAAATTCAGCTGTGGAGATTGGAGGCAGCATGCTGGCAGGCAAAGGAGTCAATGATAGTGAAGAATAAAAACAATGGAATGCAAGTCCATGTGCATCTCTATCAGCCAATGATGGTTCTCCATGCCAAACTGTCTGCGGAGACCACCAGGCACACACACGTCAGAGCCAGAACAGTGGAGATAGCATTGGTAGATACCTCCAAGCCACACTGCAATTTCCCAATTATCTCAAAAAAAGCTGCCTGCTGCTCTTGTTAATTTGAATATTTTCATTTATAATCAATAGTCAACACAATGTCTCCTGCCTGGGACTCAGCAGGTTACTGGTCTCTGACATTCTTTTGAGTGCTGGAGAGCAGGGGCATGCCATCCCTGGCCTATCTGTAAAGCATTCCAGTGATGTACTCACTAGAATCTGTTTCCAACTCTAATCCAGCTAAAGCACCCAATGAGGTGTCAGTACAGTATCTGAGCTGGTGGAGGCTGCAGGAGACAGTCTTGTTGGTGCTTCCTCTGCATAGTCTGAGCATTCTCTCTCGGATTTGGAGGAGGAAGACTTGGCTGAAAGGGCTGGCCTCTTCAGGGCAGAAGCTGTGTGCAAGTTTCTTGTGTCTGCAGAAAACAAGAGGTGAAATAAGTTGCATAACAGGAGAAGAAATATGGGCATGTCAAGAGTACATTCTCAGTCGTGGTAATGGGAGAGCAGCACAGCACCTGACAATGAATTTTATTTGATTTCTGAGACATTGAGATCTAAGCATCACCACTAGAGCAATGACTGTCATCTCCCACTTTTACAAAGATTCTCTCCTCATGGTGATGAGCAACATAGAAAAAGGTGAATATCAGCCTCCCAATCTCCTGCCTTTGCTTGCTGTGACCTATTGTTTAGAGTCCGTATAGTATGGAAATAGGCCCTTTAGGCTAACAAGTCCACACTGATCCTCTAAAGGGTAACCCATCCAGACCCATTCCCTACCCTATATTTACCCCTGATACCCTGGGCAATTTAGCATGGCCAATTCACCTGACCTGCACATCTGTTGATTGTGGGAGGAAACCCATGCAAAAACAGAGAGAATGTGCAAACTCCACACAGACAGTCACCTGAGGTGGAAATCGAACCCGAGTCCCTGTGGTGTGAGCCATTGTGCCACCCAATTGTGGGCTGTTACCTCCTGTAATAAAACAAAGAGAGATTGAGTGAGATGAAAATGCCTGGAAGAATTCTTAGTGGTGGTTAAGTTGGAGGAAAGGTGGTGTCATTCCTCAAGTGAGTAAGTAGGATGTGCATAATAAGTAGGATGTGCTGGTTAATGATTTGGAGGATACCATGGGCAAAAGTGAGTAAGAAAAGATGCTGCAAGCAACAGTGAAGGATAGACAATGAACCTTGGTGTGAGATGATTTCAGTAGCAAAGATAAATGGAGTACAAGGTAGCACAGAGAAAAGGGCGACACAGAAGCTCAGTGGTTAGCAATGCTGCCTCATGGTGCTAGGGACCCGAGTTCGATTCCAGTCTCGGGTGACTGTTTGTGTGGAATTTGTGCATTCTGCCCGTATCTGCGTGAGTTTCTTCCAGGTGCTCTAGTTTTCTCCCATAATTTAAATGTGTGAATTGACCATGCTAAATTACCCACAGTGTTCAGGAATGTGCAAGTGAGGTGCATTAGTTAGGGGGATGGATTTGGATGGGTTATTCTTCGGAGGGTCAGCGTTGTTGGGCCAAATGGCCTGTTTCCACACTGTAGGAATACTATAATTGCCCTGAGTGAATGCAGAAGATCATTAACCTTCTTCCTTCATAGCAGTGGGGTCTCCTGAACCTCAGACATTGTACTGACATGGTTGGCATTTTTAATCTGATGCTATAGTCTCCACTAACAGCCAGAGGAAAGAGGACGGTCTTCCTGTTGACCAATCCATGACCCTGCCAGTAAAGCAGAGTGTCAGTTTTCCTCTGCTGTCCATTTCCAGTACAAAATGTAAATGTGACATTCAATTTCTGGCTTGGAGTCTTTGGGCTGGTGCTTAGCTGGTCTTTAAATGTGGAGTTGAAGGTGGAAATTCCAGAAAGGTCTGATAGCAGTGAGCCCCTCTGCTGCTGGGGAACACAAGATCGCATCGGGGTGGCATTTTGGAAGTGTGGTGCATACTTAATTAGAGCAGTGCCAGAAAATTGTGCAAAAAATCTGGCCAAGTTCACAGAGAGAAATTGTCTACTAAACTCCCTGAAAAACACACAACCAAATTTTGGGACCATCAAGCTCAATGTTTATATGGCTTCACCAGATGTTTCATTATGATCCAGCCAAAGTTCACACTTGAAATTGACCTCTTTCAATTTATGAATTGAAATGTGACTTCATCTGTACAATATCAGGTTTTGTAGCATGGTCAAGAATTGAAATAAAATCCCTAATCAATGTGATTAGCTTACTTAAAAACCTACAAGCTTTCCCTTCTCTGAGACTTTGAACAGCAGTAGAATAAATAGTCTATCAAAGTGCGTAAATTAAAAATAAAGTTTATTGAAAGTAAAGATTAAACCCTGTCAATACAACGCTACAGTACAAAGTCAATAAAACAGATTTGCCAGATTACAGAACTCTTAATTGCTTCCCCACAATGACAAAAATAACAAAATGTGTGGCATTTCTCTAATTCACTCATACTTGTATCTTTCATAGATTTTTCTAAATTTAAGTTATTTGACAATGCACCATAACACACTTCAATGTAAGCTTGTTATCACAGAAAGAAAATGCTTTCCAAATAGGTATGTTTTCTATTTTTTACACTATCCTGCCTTTTACTACCATTTCAACAAGATTGCATTCTGGCCCATGAACTATAATAAAGAAAGAAAACATCAAGCATACAGCAAACACAGGGCATGTTGTCAGACCACATAAATGTGGTTGGAACTCCTTTGTCATTGGTTTGAGCAGGTCTTTGTCTTCACCATCTGGTCTATGGTAATGGCTCTTTACAAGGTGAGGTTTAGTAAAATGCACCAGATTACAATAATTCTCAGTTAAATTCACCTGCCAATGCCTCCTCTAATTCTGTCTTTCTCCCTCCAGAACTAACTGATAAAGTGGAAGCAGTCAGTCAGATTCCATTATTTCAACATAGGTAGAGTTCAAATACTTTTCTCTCTAGTAACACATACAACTGGTAGCAGAGGTGCAGCTTTAAGAAGTTGAGAAAAGCTGCAATGCTGGAAGCCAAGGACCCCATGAAATAAGAATTCAAACAAATGAATCAATAAGCAATTATCAATGGAAATAATAAGCAAGCTCCCCTGCAAAAGGATATGAAGCAGTATGCTGGATCTGCAGCAATCCCTTCACTGCACCAGTGGTGGCCAGGTCTTCAGCTAGCCTGAATTTAATTTCTTCCATAAATCTTGCTGACTCTCCATGTCCCTCTGCTCCTTTTAAGACTCTCCTTATTTCTTTGACTAAGCAAGTAGTTGCCCATTTTAATAGATGCAGGGTACCAGTTAAGATGCATGGAATTATTCAGAAAGCCTAGTTAATAGTGTACATCTGTTTTGGCTTCTTGCTTTTGCCATGATCTCAGTTACTACTCAACAAAAGCCACAGACACCTAGCTCTGTGTAACAAACTGAGCATTGAACGTGGACCTTCACGATCACGAGAAGTCATTATCTGTTTGAATGCTGCCAATGAAATTATTCATGCCTGTGAAATTACACTCTATTTCTAACTGGTGTGCTGAATATATGTTTCCAAGCGTCTTTTCCTCAGGTAGTCAAGGAGTACAAAGTACCCTTGTCATAGCTGAGGTGAAATCCTGTTATCAAGCATTTCAGACTGACTAACACCTGGTAATTATTATTTTAAGCTGTAACATTCTGCAGGCCTTCTACACTATATCTATCCAAATTGTCTGGAGGGCTGAATGAGCTGAATTTCCTACGTTTGTACTGTCCCATCTCTTCTAGATAGCCGTGCATTGAAGTGCATTGCTGTGGTTCTTAACATAATTTTGCATTCTGTTGGGAGCCAAAGCTACTGGTCCCCTTCTACGCTAACCCCTGATTCTGTTCCAATGAGGGGAGTGGATGAAGTTGAAAATTCTCCTCAGTATTCACCACAGCTAACCATGCACTACTCTTTTCTCGAACTGGCTTCCTACCTTTCAAGAAAGATCTCCAAAACATATTTATTGCTTGGATCATTCTCTAAAAGATCCTCAAAAGGCATTATTGCTCAAAAATTCCAATCCAGCAGAAACTATTGCTGAAATTTCTTGCAGTTGAACTTAATACTAGTGGTAAACAGCTTTATAGGCCACTTTCTTAAGATTTAAAAATATCTAAGTGTGAAGTTTCTCCAATGCTGCTTCACCTGGAGATGTACAAGATCGAACTTCTGATCACTGCTTTCACTGATGCCAACACTGTTCTAAATCCTAATCAATGGCAAATTAATAATAGTCATGATGTGGAGGTGCCAGTGTTGGACCGGAGTGAACAAAATAAGAAGTCACATGACAATAGGTTATAGTCCAGCAAATTTATTTGAAATCATAAGCTTTCAGAGCGCTGCTGCTCTGTCAGATGAAGTGATATACCTGACAAAGGAGCAACACTCTGAAAGCTTGTGATTTCAAATAAACGTGTTGGACTATAACCTGGTGTCATGTGACTTCTGAAATTAATAATAGGCCAGAGTAATGCTGTTGTCTGTCGCTAAGTAGCACTACAGGGATATCTGACCTCACAGAAGTATTAAAACTAGGCACAAAATTCACCCATTTTGGATCAGGTTGAAGCAAAGTTTTAAAACTTTTGTCACGTAAAGTCATTTCGAAACATTAATTGATCTCCTTTTATTTTGCTCACTCTTGTTCCTTCACTCGTCCCAGGCAGAGCCTTAAGGGGTAGCTGAGATTGTTTTTCCTTGGGTAGATTGGAAGATTTCCTTATATCTTTTCTCCAGGGTGGGAGAGTGCAAAACTAGAGGACATGGGTTTAAGTTGAGAAGGGGAAAACTTAAAAAGGACATAAGGTGCACCTTTTTCAAGCAGAGGGTGTTGCGTGTATGGATTGAGCTGCCAGAGGAAATGGTGGAGGCATCTAGATGTACACATGGATAGGGAGGGTTTAGCGGGATATGGTCCAAATGCTGGCGAATTGGATTAGATTAATTTAGGATATCTAGTCAGCACGGATGAGTTGGACTAAAGAGTCTGTTTCTATGCTACTTATTTCCATGACTCTGTGATTCTATGTTCCCAAATAGCAGTCAGGATAAGGAGTTTGTGGAGTGAAAATTTTGCCCTTGCAGTTTGAAAAATACTAAACAGATTAAGACAGCCAAAAGGTGAGTGATTTTTCAGAAAGATCATTGGTCTTAAAGTTTAACTCTCTTTCTCACTCTACAGATACTGCCAGACCTAATAAATATTTCAGCATTTCCTATTTCCTGTCTTAATTTCAGATATTTGCAATGCTGGAATAGTGGAACTACAGTTGCGAAGACATACGTACAAGGAACAGAAGTAGACCACTCTGCCTTTTTAGCATGCTCTGTCACTTAATAAGATCATAGTTAATCAGATTTTAACCTCAACTATGCATTCCGGCATATCCCTGATAATCCATCATCCCCTTGGGTTTTCAAGAATCTACATACCCTTAAAAATATTTAACAACTCTGCATCCACTGCCTTTCGAGGAAGGGAATTCCAAAGACTCACAATCCTCTGAGAGAAAATAAAGTTCTCATCTCTCTCTTAAATAGGTGATACTTTATTGTTTAAACTATGATGCCTAGTTCTAAATATTCCTACAAGTCTAACATCTACCTGGTCAAGTCCTCTCAGGATCTAACATACTTCAATTAAGTTACCTCTTTCTCTTTAAACTCAGGAGGATAGCCTACATACCTTTTCCTCATTGGGCATATCTGCTTATTCCAAGTATTAGTCTCATAAACCTTCTCTGATCTGCTTTCGAATTAACATCCATCCATAAGTATAGGACCAGTACTGTACATAGAACGGTACTGGTGACATCCTGCCAGCCTGAAAGAGATCCGTTTATTCCATTTTCTGTTTCCTGTTAGCCAGATAATCTTCTATCCATGTCGATATGATATCCCACACGATGAGCTTTCAATTTCCTCAATAATGTTTCATGTAGCACCTTATCAAATGCCTTCTGGAAATCTAAATATAGTATATCCACGGGTTCCCCTTTATCCACAACACACGTTACTTCTTCAAAGAACTCCAATAAATTAGTTAAAATAATTTTCCTTTGATAAAACTGTGTTGGCTCTGCCTGATTGTCTTGATCTCATCCAAGTGCCTTTGTATAATGTCTTTAGTAGTCGCTTCTAATATTTTCCCTAACTGATGTTAAACTAGCTGGTGTGTAGTTTCCAGCATTCTGCCTCTCTCCCTCTTTGAAAAAAAGGAATAACGTTAGTTATTTTCCTATTTAAGAGAACCATCCCTGACCCCTGAATAAGTTCAGAAAAATGAAAAGCAAAGCATCCAACTATCTTATGAATTACTTCGAGACCCGAGGATGAAATTTATCAGGATCTGGACATTTGTCAACTTGCAGTTCTAACAACTTAATCAGCACTATTAGTCTGATAATTAAAATTTTCTGAAGTTTCTCCTTCCCTTTCAATTCCTGATTTACAGCTATGTCTGGGATGTTATTTAGACTCACTCTAGCATGAAATATCAGTTCAATTCATCTTTCATCTCCTTGTCCTCTATTCCAGGCTCCTTTTATTTCTAAACAATACTTAACTTTGTAAATACTTTATTTTGTGAAATCCTCTCTCTTTTGAATATCTGAAGAAACTTATTCTCTCTGTTTCTACATTTTTGTCAAACCTCTCCAACTCTAACTTTTCCCTCCTTGCTAATCTTTTAGAAATGCTTTGCTTTTTCATGTTCCACATTTTCTTGTTGAAATATACCTATTCTGCACGTTCTAGAATCTCCCTTTAAATGTTTGCCACTGCATCTCTATTGGCCTAAATTGCTAGTTCAATTTTGACAGCTCTGTTTTCATTTCCTCATAATTGTTATTGTTTAAATTCAAAAAATAAGTTTGAACCCACATCTTAAACTTTATGTAAATTTACAGCATTATTATTGTCACGAATAATGAGATTTCATGATGAGATCAGTAATCAATCATATCACATTGTCAATCAATTCGTCATCTAGACTTATTTTAAAATCACACAACACCTGATTATTGTCCAAAAGGTTTATTTGGAAGTACTGGCTTTCAGAGCCCTGCTCCTTCATCAGGTGGTTGAGGGGCAGCTCTCCTAAAGCTAGTGTTTCCAAATAAACCTCTTAGTCTATAACTTGGTGTTGTGTGATTTTTAACTTGGCCACTCCAGTCCAACACTGGTACTTTCAAATCATCTAGACTATTTTCTGCCATCTGACTTTTCTAATAGGTTAAAATTTCCCAGGACAACCATTGTATCCTTGTCACAAGCTCTGGACTTCATTGATACCCATTCCTATTTTGTGGTTACTATTAGGGTATCTGTACTCAATTCCCACAAGTTTTTTTTAATAATATATTTCTATTAAGAAAAAATAGATTTTTAAATATTACAACAAATACAAAACAATGCAATTCAAAACAGTACAAAAATAGTACAAAGCTAAACCCAAATAATAAAAAAATTTCCCCAACACACCCTCCTATATGAATGTATAAACATATATAGAAAAGTATAAAATTTAAAAAAAATCTAAACTAGCTATTTAACTAACTAAATAAATACCTAACAACAAACAAATAAATAGTAATAACTCAGCCCAGCCAAACAAAACACTCATACGTTCACAATTCCTCCTCCCTGGATATTGAACTCATGAAACACAATCGTTACGGCTATATAAAAGCCTTTGTTAGCGTGGCAGATAAATCTGTGTCCAGGTATTTCAAAAGGTGTTGCCATGTCTTGTAAAAATTCTCAGTTTTGTGAGAAAATCCAGGGGAATATGCTCCATAACAATCTTCCGCCAACCCAACAGGCCTGGGGGGTTTCCAGATATCCAACCTAGCAAGATATTCTTCCTCGAAAAAACGTAAGAATATTGAAACATTTTTTCTTATGTGAGTCTGCAGGAAATACAATGGGTAGACCCAAAAGGAGAGAAATAGGGTCCTTCTCCAACCCTACACCTAAAATCCTCTCCATTGCACCCGCCACAGTGCTCCAATATGTTTGAATCCTGACACAAGACCAAAGACAATGGGTAAGAGTGCCCGTACAAACCTTGCACTTGGGACATGCTGAAGATACCCCTGGTTTAAATTTTGACAAACGGTCTGGGGCTAAGTGGACCCTGAGGAGAGTCTTCAACTATAAAGCATGGATCCTATTGCAAATTGATATCTTCCTTGCATTCTCCCAAATATTCTCCCATGCCTCTGAGAAACTTCAACACCCAGCTCTCTTTCCCACATCTTGCAGAGTCGATCAGACTCATCTGAGGTGGCACTCCCCATTTGGTGATATGGAGTACTGACAGAGAGTATATTCTTAGCCCTTAGTACCCTTCTTTCTATGTCAGATTTGTAGGGATCAGTCAAAAGTGTGGTCTTTTTTTGAATAAAATCCCTAACTTGAAAAAAACGAAAGAGGTCTCTATTAGGTAACTCGTACTAACTGATCGAAGGACATCATTATGTCTCCTTCAAATAAATCACCCATGCAAGGTATACCCCTAGCTCCCCAACATTTAAATCCTGAATCTATCATACCTGGTTGAAAACCTGGCATAACCACTAAAGGTGTAAACAAAGATGTTTTGCCAATATTACCTTCCCTCTGCCGAATTGCCCTCCATGCTTTAACAGTATTGATGTCTATTGGGTTATGGCAATATTCCCTAATTGTCCTCATCTTGTCCAAAAACAGCAAACTGGCAAGGGGGCACCTTGCCTGGGAGACTTCGATATCTAGCCATATTGAAAGAGGGTCCCCACAAACCCAATCACTCACGTAGGTCAAAAGCGAGCTTAATTGATAATTTTTAATGTCCGGATGGTGTACTCCCCCCAATCTGTGAGGCAACTGCAGTTGGCTAATTTAATGAGGGGCCGTTTACGGTGCCAGATAAAGGAGCTGAACCAACTGTTCAGTCTCCTGAGTGTTTGTTTATTGAAAATCAGGGGGACCATCCGTATAGGGTATAGAAAACAAGCACTTAATAAGCGCTATCCGACCCAACCACGAGACTGGAAGTGCCTCCCACCTTTGGAGATCTTGTTTAATTTTTTCAAATAATTGAGTAAAATTGGCTTTGAACAGCCGATCCTGAACTGGAGTAATGAATATGCCCAAATACACAAAACCCCCCAGTGACCACCTAAATGGGAATCTATAGTCACTCTCAAGAGCCAACTCTCTCGTAAGACCACCCATAGGCATAGCCTCTGATTTAGCAAAATTAATCTTATACCCTGAAAAAGCGCCAAATGCGTGAATGCATTGTATCAGGCAAGGCTCTGAAAGTGCTGGATTTGTCAAAAAAATTAGAACATCATCTGCTTGCAGTAAGATCTTATGTAATTTTTGACCCCACTTCTGGAGCTGATATATTGAGATCCCCACGAATAGCCTCTGCCAACAGTTCAATCACCAACGTAAAAAGTAATGGTGAAAGGGAACAGCCCTGCCGGCTGCCCCTAGAAATATTAAAATTGCTTGATCGTACCCCATTGGTAATGACCGCAGCGAGGGGTACACTGTAGAGAACCTTTACCCATCTTATGAAAACTTCGCCCAGACCAAACCGGTCGAGAGTATAGAAAAGGTACGGCCACTCAACTCTGTCAAATGCCTTCTCTGCATCTAAAGAAATCACCAATCCCTGTATTGACTGCTGTTGGCATGCTTGAATTACGTTAATAATAGAGGGTAACACAGTCTCCAGCCTTAACACGAGAGCCTTAGAGAGGATTTTTTTCTTAATATTTATAGATTTTTTTTTAGAAATTTAACATTTTTACAAGTTTACAAAAATAAACAAAACTCTCAAGTACAAACATTGATATATAATTAAATCTTAAATATATAATAGCCAAAATTTAACAAAAAACAAAACTCAACTAACTACTAATCTAACCTACAACTAACCAGAGTGTATATTTAAGTCTCTTACATTATTCAAATAAGAGAAAGAGAGAAAAAAAAACAGAAAAACAACGGATAACATAGAAATTGGGTAGTGAGATACATGCTCAGAATGTGTTAACATCAAATGTAACAAAATCCGTATTCGTGCGGGATTCCTCTCCTAAGGTGCCCCATACCAGCCAGGTTCGTAATCTCAATTAAATAAAAGCCCTTATTAGGATAGCCGAAATACCTGTATTCATATAATTCAAGAAGGGCTGCCATATTTTATAAAATAATTCGGTCTTTCGGTGCACCATATTTGTAAGGAAGTCAAGGGGAATACATTCCATAATTAATCTGTGCCAATTTGAAAGTCCAGGGGGGCCCTCAGCCACCCAGTTTACCAAAGTATTTTTCCTTGCACAGAAAGAGAGAATAGAAAATAGACTCTTCCCGTACATGTCCAGGGAGGGAAAGTTCAAAAAGCCCAAAAGGAGAGATACAGGGTCCACTTTAATTTACGTTCCTAAAATTTCTGTCAGGGTACTTGCTACTATAGTCCAAT
>NC_057741.1:14457041-14459349 GCF_004010195.1 Chiloscyllium plagiosum
GTTGAAACTTTATTGCTGGAACAGCACAGCAGGTCAGGCAGCATCCAGGGAACAGGAGATTTGACGTTTCGGGCACAGGCCCTTCTTCAGGAATGAGCAGGGAGTGTTCAGCAGGAGAAGATAAAAGGTAGGGAGGAGGGACTTGGAGGGGCGTTGGAAATGTGATAGGTGGAAAGAGGTCAAGGTGAGGGTGATAGGTCGGAGTAGGATGGAGGCGGAGAGGTCAAGAAGAAGACTGCAGGTCAGGAAGGCGGTGGCGGGCTGGAGGGATTCGGCTGAGACAAGGTGGGGGGAGGGGGGATGAAGAAACTGGTGAAGTCCAAGTTCATCCCCTGTGGTTGGAGGGTTCCCAGTCGGAAGACCCAATCAGCTATGTAACTTAGTAGGGAACTTAACTGATATTTCCTAAAATCTGGGAAGTCCAATCCTCCCCTTGCCTGTGGAAGCTGTAGCTTCTTCAGCTTAATGAGGGGCCGTCGATGATTCCAGATAAACGAACCCAACCAGCCATATAATTTACGTAGTGCCAGCCTCGGCAGCATCACCGGAAGCATTCTCATGGGGTATAGGAGACGGGGCAGAACATTCATTTTAATTAGTGCTATTCTACCCAGCCAGGAAATTAAAAGGTCTCCCCATCGCTGGAGGTCCTGCCTTATCCTTTCCAGTAAATGCACAAAATTAGCCTTGTATAACTGACCAAATACTGGGGTAATAAAAATGCCTAAATATAAGAAACCCTCCAAGGACCAACGATAGGGAAAATGGGATCCGTCCACTAAGTGGGGTATCATAGCAAGGCCACCCATTGGCATAGCCTCCGATTTTGAGAAATTAATTTTATAGCCTGAGAATGCGCTAAATGTATTAAGAACTTGGATTAAGCGAGGTACGGACATCAGAGGATTACTGAGGAATAGAAGAACATCATCTGCATAAAGGGTAATTTTATGTTTACCTGTACCAATCCTTGGGGCCGTTATATTAGGATCAACTTGTATAGCTTCTGCTAGTGGTTCGATTATTAGTGTAAATAACAATGGCGAGAGAAGACATCC
The DNA here is from genome assembly GCF_004010195.1 of Chiloscyllium plagiosum. Taxonomy (NCBI): domain Eukaryota; kingdom Metazoa; phylum Chordata; class Chondrichthyes; order Orectolobiformes; family Hemiscylliidae; genus Chiloscyllium; species Chiloscyllium plagiosum. The sequence goes on from NC_057741.1 coordinate 14,458,100, forward strand.
CTGACAGCAGCCCCTACCCACACTGAAGCTATCTGAACCTAATCCATTGGTAACCACAACTGCTTTGGGATCACTATACAATGTTGAGACCCATTTGGTATACACCTTTCCAACGCCAAACCTTTCCAATGTGTAAAACAAATGTGACCATTGAACCCTATCAAATGCCTTTTCCGCGTCTAATGAAACTACTACTCCTGGTATCTTTCCATGATGGCAGGTTTGAATCATATTCAAAACCCTTCTAATATTATTGGATGATGTATGGCCTTTAATAAACCCCGTCTGATCCTCCTTTATGATATGTGGCAGTACCCTTTTAGTCTCAATGCTGACGTTTTAGAAAGGATTTTAAAATCTACATTTAGCAAGGATATTGGTCTGTATGACATACAATCTTCTGGATCCTTTCCTTTTTTAAGGATAAGAGAGATATTTGCCTCTTTCATCGAAGGCGGGAGACAGCCCTGACTATATGCATAGTTATACATGTCCATAAGTGGACCAGCCAATATTTCTGTAAATTATTTACAGAATTCAGCTTGAAAACCATCTGGGCCAGGTGCCTTACCGCTCTGAAGTTGCCTGATTGCGTCAAGTATTTCTTGGACTGTTAGGGGAGCATTTAAGACCGATACCTGTTCCGGAGTTAGGCCCGGGAAGGTCAAATTTTTAAAAAATGATTGCATTCTCCTAGTCCTGTCTTCACAATCCTGCAATTTATATAAATCAGAATAAAATTTTCTAAAGATTGCGTTAATATTTTTATGATCATGAGTCAAAATTCCCGTACTTTCCTTGATAGACGTGATAGTTTGAGGGGCCTTTTCTTCCTTTGCAAGAAATGCTAAGTATCTACCCGGTTTGTCGCCAAATTCATATAACTTTTGTTTTGCAAATAATATTTCCCTCTTAGCCATTTGGGTAAGGGTTGTGTTTAGAGCTGTCCTAAGGGCCGTAATCCTTTGCAATTTAATAATAGAAGGTCTATCAGCGTATGCTGTTTCAGCTGCTTTTAAGCGAGCTTCGAGCAGACACTGTTGTTCTCCCTTTAATTTTTTCTGGGTCGCTGAGTAGGAGATGATCAAACCTCATGCGTAAGCTTTGATGGTGTCCCACATCATTGATGGGTTGCTAGCCGTACCTAAATTAATTTCTAAAAAAGTTTTAAATTCTTGAGAGAAGTACTTTACAAATTTACTATCTTTCAATAGGAAGGGGTCCATACGCCAATGCCGAGGGGATATCCC
>NC_057741.1:14461452-14549564 GCF_004010195.1 Chiloscyllium plagiosum
GTCGATCTTCGCATCCAGTTTAGAGATGATTTCCACGAGGCTCGCCACTGTAGGTAAGTCCCCTGGGGCGTCTGCGGCTGCCTCTGCTGCAGCTGGAGAGGGTGGGGGAGGGGTTCCTGCTTACTGAGAGCTGCGGGCTCCCTTCCCTTTAATAATTTTTACTAAAGATTAGATTGTTTAAATTTAATACTAAGCAACTAATTAAATTAAACAGCTATTTTAAATGATTTGGTGAGTGTGGTAGGGGTGGGTGACCCACTTTGCCCAAGTCTTGGGAGGAGCACTATAGACTCAGACTTGCTGGGTCGCCGCCATCTTGGATCCCCCTAGAGAGGATCTTTTAGTCCACATTTAAGAGCGAGGTGGGCCTGTGTGAAGCACAGTCTTCCGGATCCTTCCCTTTTTTAAGAATAAGTGAAATATTGGCCTCTCTCAGAGATGGTGGGAGACAAACATGACTGTATGAATCAGTAAACATATTCAGCATCGGGCCTGACAGTATATTTATAAATTCCTTATAGAATTCACTGGGAAGTCCATCAAGACCTGGTGCCTTTCCACTCTGAAGATGCCTCACAGCTTCCTATACTTCTTGCTCTGATAATGGGGCATTGAGAAAGGACTGTTGTTCGGGAGTCACACCCAGGAGCTTCAGATCTCTAAAAAAAGATTCCATTTTGGCCTGCCCCTTCTCACAATTCTCAGACTGATATAACTTAGAGTAGAATCTCTGGAATGCCACATTAATCTTTTTAGAATCACATGTTAGGTTCCCAGACCTTTCCCTAATCACTGTAATGGTTTGTGGAGCACTTCTCTTTCTGGCAAGGTATGCTAAGTATTTGCCTGGCTTGTCACCATGCTCGTATAAACTTTGCTTTGCAAAAGCCAGCTCCTTCTTTGCCATCTGCATGAGCATGGAATTTAGTGCAGACCGCAGTGCCATAATCCTCTGTAGTTTGACCAACGAGGGTCTGTCAAAATAGGCCTTCTCGGCTGCCTTCAACCGTGCTTCAAGGAGAAGTTGCTGTTCATCCTTCTGCCGTTTACTACCGGTGGAATATGAAATGACTAACCCCCTAGCATAAGCTTTGGCAGTTTCCCAGAGAACAGATGAGCTAGCAACCGAGCCTATGTTGATGTCTAGGAATGCCCGAAATTCCCTAGAGAAATACTCCATAAACTTACTGTCCATGAGAATAAAGGGGTCCATTTGCCAGTACCTTGAATCCACTGTAACATTCTTAATCCTAACCATGAGGTACACTGGGGCATGATCAGAGATGGCAATATTACCAATCATACAAGATGCCACCAGATCCAGGGTTACCGCAGGGGTCAGAAAAAAAATCAATCCTTGTGTGACATCTATATGGATTGGAGAAAAATGTGAAATCCCTGTCTGTCGGGTGGAGACACTTCCAGACGTCCACCAATCCTAATTCCCCACACAGACCCAATAACTGTTTAGTTTGTGCAGAGGGTATCGAGGGATCTTTAGGCAACCTGTCTACTGTGGGGTCCATGAGGCAGTTAAAATCGTCCTCTATAATGATGTGCCGAGACTTGAGACTGATCAGTTTAGAAAAAGCATCTAACAAGAATATACGAGGATGAGCTGGGGGACAATAAACATTTCAAACTCCATATTCTTCCCCATTTACCAAGCCTTTAAGAATTACAAACCTCCCTTAAGTGTCTTTAACACATTCCAACAATTTAAATGAAAGATTTTTCCGAACCAAAATAGCCACTCCCCTACTTCTGGTATTAAATGATGAAAAATAAACTCGGTCAAAGCCATTCTGCTGTAATTTCAGATGCTCCTTGTCATCCAAATGTGTCTCCTGTAACAAAGCAATATCCACCTTCTCCTTTCTAAGACTCAAGAGTACCGTCTCCCTCTTAATTGGTGAGTGACTTCCCTTGATATTCCAGGTACACCATTTAATCAAATCATTAGCATATCCTAGTTTCCTAACTTAGGTTATTCATCTCCATTGTGCTAACCTCCTCTTTAATTAACAGAGTAACACCTCCATCCTTTTCTAGCTTCCTCTATTTTTAAATGTCATAGACCTTTCAGTATACAAGTCCCAACCCAAGCCATACTGCAGCCACATCTCTGTAATGGTCACTAGATTGTATTTATTTATTTGTACTACTAGTTCATCTGTTTTGTTTTAAATGCTACATGAATTTACATACAGAGCCTTAAGTGTTATTCTTTTATTTTTTGTTACCTCTGGTCATATCTGCTGATTTGCTCTTAGACCTGTACTCTGTGTCAGTGTCTGTCATTGTCTGTTTACTATTTCCAATATTAATGCATTCCTCTGTTGCCTTTTCTCCACTCTTTGATTCACTGCAGCTTCCCAAATTTGGGTTTTTGCCCTCAATGTTTAGGTTAAACTACCTGGGTTATCCAGTTTGTAAAAATACCAGTCCCTGGTACAGATCGCACTCTTCCCAGTATTGATGTCAATGCCCCATGAACCAGAACCTAATTCACTCATACCAATCTTTCAGCCATGCATGATCTTTCTAACCTTGTTTACCTTACGTAAATTTGAGCATAGCTTAGGTAATAATGCAGAGACTTTCCCTATGAGGTTGTTTCAAAATTTGGTGCCTAGCTTTTCATGTTGGCTATTCTGTACCTCACCATATTAAAATGTTGGAACAATTTTAGAAAGTTAATCACTTATAAAAGCTTACAAGGATACAAAATGTTGAAAGTGAAAGTGAAAGGCTCATGGTTTTATTAACTCAACGGTTTTTGTATCCTTGGATTACAGATATAATTTAAGATAAAATTTGCATTAATGGTTCTGCTGATGCTTAGGAATCCACTTTGTGAACATTATACTATGTCGAAATCACAAAGGCTTGTGATGTTGTCCTCAATGATTAGCATGTGGTTTTATTTCTGATCATAAATAAATTCAATAGATGATGAAATTAAAGATCTACAACTGAAAATGTTTGTGAGCAAATCACAGAATTTTACAAAAAGGAAGAGGCCATGTATCCGTTCTGGCTCCAGGAAGGAGCTACCTAATTTGTCCCCTTCACACATTTTTATCCCATTACCATGAAAAAAAACTTTCCTTTTTCAATCAAGTGTGTGTGAACTTCCCTTTGAATATTACCTTTGATTCAGCTTCACCACACTTTCAAATGATACATTCCAGATCACAATATCTTATTGCCTTAAAAAAAATCCTTACCTTCCCTTTGATTCTTTTGTCAATTATATGAAATTGCTGTCCTCTGATGATCAACCAGTGCAAATATCCACTCCTTACTTTATGAAACGCCTCTCATAACTTTGAATATTTGCAGTAGCTATGCAAGTAATATTAATGGAAACATTTCATAGAATGATTAAATCATAGAATCCTCACTATATGGAAGTAGGCCATTCGGCCCATCAAGTCCACACTGACTACCCCCCCCCTCCAAACAGCATCCCACCTGGACTCACTCCCTCATCCTATTCCTGTATTTTGCATGGCTAATCCACCAAGTCTGAACATCCCTGCACACAAGGGCAACTTAGCACGGCCAATCCACCTGACTTGTTTGAGACAAAGAACTAGTATATTCTTACGTTACAACAGTAAGTGGACTTCAAGAGTGTTTCATTTGTGATGGAATATTTTGGAGCTCCTTGAGGTCATAAAAGGCATGATATAAATCTATATTCTTTCTTTAAACCTAGAAGCAAGACAGTAATGACATGAAAAAACTTACTCCATTATCGTCCAAACTCCCAACCCGTTGCCAGCATCCTCTACTCTAAGTGGGTCCAAAGATTAAAATTCTGCACTGCGTTACACACATACTTCTGCATACACTGAGTTCCCAGACTCAGTTGTGACAAAATGATAGATGCTAATCAGCATCAAAACATCTTTTGAACAAACACAGATCAGTAAGAGATTTGCCATTCACACACATCTTCTCAAAGCTCATGATACTGTGAGGAGACTTAATAACATGAGAGCTGGAGTGAGGGATGGAGTGGTGAGGGAAAACAACCAAACTTTTATGCAAATTGCCATTCAGTTATCTTTCCTCAGAAGCTGGACTGTCTTTTCCCAGCTCAGCAACAATGTCAACGCTTTCAATCATTGCACCATAAAATGAGATTCCACTTTGAAAGTATATTTAAAGAAATGTGGGGAATGAGTTTCACAGTATAATGTTGATGCTCCTTCATACAGGTCAGAAAACAAACAAGATCAGAATCAATTAAAATCTATTCCGAAATCATGAACAAAAAGGAATATTGGACTAGTTTTGGAACAGAACAATCTACTTTCCCTGATTTTGTTAAATATGAAAATTCATCCCAGAGTTCTCCAGGCTAACGTTTACATCGTAGTTCACATGACCAAGAACATAAGAGCTGGTTGTTTATTCTTTCTGGGATCTTGTTAAGAGTTAATTGGTTTCATCATTTGCTGGTGTAACAACAATGAAGATAATTTAAAAGAATACTTTACCAAGGAGTGCTTTGAAACTTTCTTTCAGAATGTGAAAACCATGGTATAAATGAAGATTTATTTTCTGCCTTGTAGTATAGAACATAACATTATAAATTCTGCAATAGTAAAATATCATGGATGATGTGACAAAAAGACTGTTAGAATGATAAAGTGGATTTTATTTCTGAGATTCATTCAGATTCTATTGTGGGGTCAGTACCTGTGAGCATATTCCTACTTACCTCCAAGTAAGTCCAGTGCAACAAGATGCTTAAATCCCCAAGGGAAAAAAAAAACATAAATTTGAAGGTAAGGTAGACCATTGGAAAAGCACTCGTGAAAGTTCACCCTGAGGTGTTTTCTTTTCATTTAACCAAGCTACATCTTAATCTGGGAGTCTGCTCTTTCTGTCCTGGAAAATAAAATGTGAAACCATTTGTTTCGACTTAAACTTTGGAGAGAACAGATGTGTTGGCAATTGTCATTGTCCATTTGGCATTCACTATAGAAAACATCCTTTTTTAAAATATTATAATTAAGCTGAGATACATTTGTGTGTCTCTAATTCCATATCATTAAACGTTAAGTGCAGGTTATGGATATGATTCGGTTCCAGAAATATATATTCTGACTACGCTACCTCCCAACCAACTTCCTGTCACCTTTTGTCACTTGCTCTAGCCCTGTCTTGCCTTATGTCTATTGGCTAAAGTCCAATTCTGATTCTTTCTGCTATTGCTGATCTGTCCTGAGCACTGTTTAATTCAAGTGATTTTTCCTGAGATACCTGAACTCATCGGTTTTACTGCTCCCATAGACCTTCCAAACATCACTCTGTTCCCAGAGTCTTTTCTGCTTTTTGCCGATTTGGTTCAAGTGACACTGCTTGAGCCGCTCTAATCTTCATGAATTTTACTGCTTCTGGACGGTATTTTCATTTGCTCACCCTTCTCCACCTGGAACTGGCTTTCCCAGCCTTTTAACCTCTCGGGACTATCTTTTTCTGCTTGAGGGGTATATTTTGCTGCCAGTTACATTGTTCCACAATAAAATATCTATCCCTGGCATTGGCAAGCTTGAGACTGGCTCCACTGTCGTTACACCGGTAATAAACCTTAACCAGCAGTACCTCTATACAATTTTCTATAAACCTTTCTATTATTACCCTTGAGTTTACTTTGCAACCACATCGAAAATCTTTTATTTTCTCCACCGGCAGTGTCTGTGTGCACCCAATATCTCAGAGAATGTGGTTTCTTGTTCTGAATGTTTAAAATAGTTAGGGATCACTCAGTTAGTTGAACACAACCTGACATCTGCTCTGGTCAACAGTCATTCCTGAGAAGACACTGACCATCTTATGGACAGTTGTGGCGGTAGGGGTGGGGTTAGCAAATCCTTGATTGGCAGAGTCAGTTGTGGGTTGGGTGTTTGATTTATCAAATATAGTTACAGCAACACTTGAGTCACTTGACACTAATCAGGAAAAAGCAGCCTGCTTGATTTGTGCTCCATTCAATCCTCTAAATGTTCATTCCCCCCACAACTGACACAAAATGACAGCAGTGTTGACAATCTAAAAATGTGGCAACTCACTAAGAGTCCTTTGACATCACCTTTCAAACCACACCTTCTGCCACCGATAAGCATAATGGCAGCAGAGAGTGGCATAGGACCTAGAGGCAGAAGTAAGCTATTTTGCCCCTCTATCCTGCAGTACCAGATCATGTTTGTGATCGAATCTTCAGTTTTGTGTCTGCACCCAATAATTTTTTACTGCAATCCCTGCACATTTACCCCCACCAAATACCACGCAGATTTGCAATTCCCTTGCTATCATTAGGTCATGATCCTGGAATTCAAGGCACTATGTGGGTGTGCCTATGGTAAATGGACTGCAGCAATTTCAGTAGGTGGCTCAACACCAACCTTTTCATGGTTAATTATAGATGGAACAAAAGTGTTAACTCACTTTGGCAGTAGTACTGATATTTTGTGAATGGATAAATTAAAAATAAGAGGAACAAAGACACATTTTAAAATTAACAAGGCCAACCAATCTCCTGAGAGTGTAATAATTACATACTCCTTGTTCAATTCCACTCAAAATGGAAATGGATGGGTTTAAGGCACATTGAGATGGAGACTGAGATTTTTAAAATTTTACATCCCACTGGACCTTAAGCCACATATTTTTGGAGTTAAAAATAACCTCTCAGCATCCAGATTGCACCAATAACAGTAGTTGTTTAGGCAAGGTTCTAAAGGAAAATTAGCTTCTGTGGAAATGTACTTTTAATGAGAGGCAACACCTTCAGAAAAGGAGAAGCGATTTCTGGAAATTCGTTAAAAAACACTAAAAACCCAATACTCTGGCAGACACAAAAATCAGTTATACTTTTCCTCAACTATTGTGATCCCATATGAATGCTTAATTTACTTTAATTTTTCAATTTAAATTCTTCTGATTGCTTTTAATGGATTAACACTAACATTAAAATTAGTGCAGCAAAATTTATTATGGGCTCAGTAAGTGCCATACTAAGCTAAATGTTGCTCTTAAGACTTTTATTATGTGTGAGGAAACAAAACTAGGCACTGAATGATCTTCCACTCACCAGATTATGTATTAGAAGGATAATGTAGTTTTAAAATGCTGTATAGATTTAAGTTGCTACTACTTTAAATCATCATTGAGCAAAACTTTGAGCTTATAGGCCTTTGTGCCTAGGTTTATAGATGTCATTCATGCTAAAAGATTCAAGTTAGGTTCCTGTTGCCTTGGAATCTGGCTTTGGGCTATTACATTACATCTGTATCTGTCTAAGCGACAGCATTTGCAAGGTTTCTCTATTTGTACCAATGTACTTCTAATCACATTTCATTGTATTGGACAAATAAGGGTGAAAATGACCAGACCATGCCCAGTTTTGTGTTTTAGAATCTACTAAGTTGAAATTTTGATTTTTTTAAGTAAGTAAATACGATTAAGAGCTATACACGGATTAATTTGTACTTTAAGCTAGGTGCATGTTTCATAAGTATTATAGCGGATCAAATTATGTTTTGTGCTTGTAAGTCATTCTAACAAAATGCATATTACACGTGATTATAATTCTACTGAAATGAATACTTTCAATATCAAGTTTCATTTTTACAGTCATTGATGCTCAACTCTTAGAAATGAATTTCTTGTGTTTGTGGATATGTTCTTTGTTCATTCCTTTTATGGTGCAGTAAAGCATTTATTTTCTAAAAATATGCATTGCTAAATTTCTGAACTTAATTAAACACTGTAGAATTTTTTTTGGTAATGGTAATTAACAGGCAGTGTAGATCAAATTTAAAAAACAGACTTCAGTGCAAAATTCTGCAAAACAAGTGGCAGAGAAAATTGCAATTTTTATGGATAGGAGGATTGATCTGTATTGGTTTCAAGTAAAATTGTGAGATAATTAGTGCTTATGTCGTAGCATAGAGTAAACCAGGCAGCCCATGTGTTTTAAATTTAGAAATGTAAAAGCTGCTGTCTGATCTATCATGCTTCTCAATAAGCTTTCCTAAACCTGTATATTACTGAGAGACTGGCATTAAAAGACACAAAAAGCTGAGAGATCCTTTACCTCACCACTAGTTGTCCACTAAATGTTCCAGAAAAATTTAGGATGTTTGCATTTATCTGTAAGTGAATTTTTAACAACACTTTATGAATACCAAAAGCATATACTTCACAAGCATAGAGTTTCATGCCTTTGAATTTGTTAAAAATAAATTATTTTTACTTTTATTACTGTTGTAATATTTTTCACTTCATTCTGTCTTTCTTTCTATCTCTTCATTTTGTTTTCTGCATAATGTGTTACATTGAATGAATGTTCTGATCTATTACAATGTGATAGTCAATGGTAGAAGATAGGTAATCATCATGGAGGAGTGAAAGCATAGATTTTACAGATATTACCTATTAGTTACTTCAACACAAAAAGCAAGAGATTGTTCATGTCTCTTTCTTAATTTTATCTCCCAGTTCCTCCAGATTATTTCGCATTTTTTATTCTTTCACCTCTCTCCTTCTCATCTTCCAATTCTTGGTTCTTAGGTTCTTCAGCTTTTTGCCTGATCAGCGCAGCCATGCTGACCTTCTATAATTGTGATAGTCTGAAGTATTCAGCACACAACTACAAAACCTGCACAGGTAAGTATCTAATGGTTTCTCCAGATTGCTCCATGTAGTGGGAGCAGCCCTGAAGGATAGTGTTGGCGTGCTCCTTGGCATTTTGTGTGACCGTATTGTTCTTGTTGTTTGTCTGCTGTGCAGATATGCATGAAGTTTGGAGCAGTCAAGAGCATTGTCATGCGTAGATAACCCTTGGTTCCTTGTAGCCAACCAGTAATTTGCAGCAGTGGTTCAAGTACAAGTGGTGCAGTACTCAGCCACAAAATGAAGGGATCATGTCAGGAAGATGGAAATATGCCTGCACGATGCACTCCTTGTGGTTACACACTAACTATACATTGAGGTTTCTTTTTGGACCATGAAAATTACAACGTTCATCTGCTGTAAGCTTGGGGGGGGTAAACTCTGAAAGACAATGAGGCTCCTTTGAGCTATGAAACCCTTTTAAAAAGTTTTGAATCCTCAATTTATGGTAATACTTAGCTGTGCTGGATGTAACAAGGTACAAAGAACCAGGGCCCTGTCAAGGATTTGGAGTAGCGGACAGTAGTGCCAAAATAAGATCAATTACTCATCCATTCCACCAGGTTATGTGTCCTACTCTGCTCTTTGTGGTCTTACACTCACTGTATCTTTGCTGCTGGACTGTACTTGCCTCCTACCAAGGCTTCTGCTCTGACATCCGTCTGTTGCATCTTCCCTCACTTGGTCCCCTTATCCCCCATCCTCCCACACCACTAACCCTGCAATTTCACTCCCTTCAACACCCTTCCTACAAACGCAGCAACACTGGCAGCCATGCCATCAACTTGAGTGTAACCCATTTGCACACTTTATATCACGAAAGAGAAGACATTTCATATAGGCTGAGTGAAGATGTACAGGTGAGACAGTGTCTCATCCTGCGTGAGTTAAAAGATACTGGCCCTGCATGGAGAGGACTGGGATGATTGGGACACAACTATATTCCAGCAATCGAGTAAATCCTGCTTGTTGTAGCACTGAAATCCTGACGTTCGCCAGGTAATCAGCAAGATGGAACAAGCACTGCTTGTGGCTGTGATGCCCTCTGTCTTTTGTGTGTTATAATTACAGTTGGTGTGTCTAGCACATCAGTGCAGAGGCAGCCATTTTCTCCAAAGGACACCTCTTCAACCTCAGAGGATGATTTTGTCAAGGGATGAGTGGAACCATTGGTTAGGTTGCTAATGCATCACTCCATCAGATGCACACTAAACCTTTAGTGACTCGATATGCCAAGGAAATGTTGAATGGGAGGCTGGTGAAAACCTTACATCCACTGGGCTACAGGCAAATGAGGAAAAATTACTCAGTATTTCTCAGCTTATTGCATGATGATCTGCTGGTCTCATTGATGAGGGACTTCATGAATATGTTTAGGCACCTGCAAAGCAGCAGGCAAACATTTGGAATGCAATGGCTGTCATTGCTCAAAGGCCAGAATGATGAGCACGCTCAGCGATAGGCAGTCTGCCCCCAAGTGGACACCATCATGAAGACACACCGGCCAGCAAGTATAATTACATGGGTTTAGGTGCAGACAAGACTATCACCAAAGTCAGTAAAGAGCAGCAAACCAACAAGATCTGTAATTGCTCATGGCTCAGTGGTTAGCCCTACTGCCTCACAGCGTCAGGGACCGGGTTTGATTCCAGCCACGGGTCACTGTCTGTGTGGAGTTTGCACATTCCCCATGTGGCTGTGTGGGTTTCTTCTGGGTGCTCAGGTTTCCTCTCACAATCCAAAGATGTGTAGGTCAGGTGAATTGGTAATGCTAAATTGCCCATAGTGTTTGGTGCTTTAGTCAGGGGTAAATATAGGGTAGGGGAATGATCCAGGGTGGGTTACCCTTTGGAGGGTCGATGTGGACTTGTTGGGTTAAATGGCCTGTTTCCATATTGTTGGGAACCTAATCTAATGTAACCAGAGTTTTCTAGAGTTCCTTCACATCTACAAAGCTTGTGACAGTAAAGAAAATTTAGCATTAGTGTGCAGAAGATCTGGCTTCAAAACCCACACAAGACCCAAGTGACCAATAAGGTAATACAACACTTCTGTTTTGATAGCACAGAAAGATGCCCAGTTGTACGCAGAGGTACAAACAGAGTGCACAGCCGGAAAACTGAAAAAGAATCTTTGCAAAATTAACAAGCCTTCCATGTTGTCACCCTCACACACCCTATCAACAGTACACAAAGTTCTGAATTGTTTTGTAACTACCAACATTGTACGTCCCCATAAGACAATTTGATAAACAGTGAAAACCAAATTTGATGCAAGAATTGGTGCCAACATACAACCACTCCACATCTGAAAAGACAGTAACCCCAACGCATAGCAATCCATGGTATAACTTTCAAAAGCCTGTCTTACAGTATGCAACTGATCATCAATTCCATACAGAAATACAATCACACTGCAATTGTGCTTATCCAGTCATGAGTACCCGAATGCCAGTAAGGGTTTCATATGCAACAGGTCACTTAAAATCATTACCAATTATGTTGCAAAGGAACAGAAGTTAGCTCAGAACAGTGTGCATGCACAGAGTATGAGGAAGAAAACATTAAAAACGATGATTGTAAAATGAATTGTTATCCACGAGTGACTGAGAATGACCTAACTCTTCAGACAGGTATACAATCATTAGATTTGTTCAGCCTCCAAACTGTTCTATTGAAGTTGAATTGTTAATCTTGCTAACTCTGTTTTCACATGCCTCTACTATTGAATTGACAACACGTTATGCATATATGTTATTTTCTTTGGTAAAAAAGGTGTTGTAACGTGAAAGGTGGCAAATATGCTCTAACTTTGGCTGATTTGCTGTAACCCATTTTAACTCAGGCGCATTACAAGGTGAGCTAGACAAAGTGGACAAAATCAGTGGAACTTCCAACACAACTATATTGAACACAGTATTGATCAAATTCTACTATCATGATTTAACTACACTTAATCAAACCCTATCAATCTCTTCACAGATCTCTTCAATAAATAATCTTAAATTTCAAAGCAAGTGTCTCAAATCTACATTAGCTGTTTACTTCTAACACCCACTTCTGAGGATTTGCTACACTCTACCCACACATCTCAATGCGCTCAATAAGCCTGAGACAACCTGTTCCTGAGCCTTTGAGAGTCAGCTGATTTTCAGGATCTGCAATCATTGATTTGGTCTTCCCCTTTCATTTAGGTCTGGTTCTTGTCTTCGGGTCATCTCACAGAGATGATCTTCTGGGTCTGATCAGTTTGATAATGTTCACCATGAGTTATAAGGAGCTGGAGATGCTGTGCAGCTCGGCTGCTAAGCGAAGGTGCTTTCTAGAGATGCTGTTGAAGAATGTGCAAAAGCAGTTTGAGCTGGGGTTCCAGGTTTCCCCTTTTATCTCCTTTTCACGTCCTTCTTGAAAATATTTTAGCCGGTGTCCAATACTAGCATTGGGTGTGGGCAGGAAGACCTAATGAGTTGACTACTTTTCTAATTTGGTGAATATGGTTTCGAACCTTGAACTGTCAAGTGGTCACTTTGCCATGCAATGCCTCTGGCCTCCTACTGAACTGGGTGCCACCAAATCTGCATAACCTTCTTCTAACTAAGCAAGTTCATAGGGGTGGAAACAGTGCGGCCATTAACAGACCAGGCAGTTCCAGGCCTGTCTCATTTTGATGGGATGTTGATTGTCTAAGGCATGGCTGCATGAATACTGTCTGTTCCAGCTCTGCAGTTTGCAAATTGTAGAGTCTGGCTGCATTTAAACTTGGCTTCCACATTTCAAGTCCTTATTCACGCTCATGAAAACAATTTCAATATTTCTGGAATAATCCTGGGTCACTTTGGATGTTGTGTTATGTCTCAGATTAGGTATGTGATGTACCTCCAAGGAAGATGTTCCTGATATCATCACTCCATCACGGAGTGACCTAATGGTAAAATGTCGCAGTCTCCATCTTACTAAGCTCTGTCAGCTTGTAGCAGGACACACTGATGAAAGTGGTGATAATACTAAATTACTTAGCTTGAGCCCAGACCATGCCTGTGATTGTAGCGATTGTATGTAGGTACAAGGTGCTGTAATAAAAAGTTCATGGAGTTCTTCAGTACCAAGTGGCCCATGTCTCATTTATATGTTATGATAGCTAACATGGGCATCACATCATAATTGTTAACAATCATCAGCTGTCACATGCTACAACATCAGAGCCAACACTACCTTGCCAGCCACCAACTAAGCAGTCTTTGCCTCCTTTGAAGTTGCAATTTTTATAGTTTCAATCAAAATGGATGTATGCAACTTGGACACCATTCCGAGCATTAAGAGTTCATCCAGCTCTTAATATACAGGCACTACTGAATCCATTTCCACCCCTAACCCCCACCCCCACTACATCTCAGTGAGGATTTTTCAGTCTGATTTGTCAAAGAGGCACACTGTTCCTCGCACTGCTCTCACAAGTCATAGTTCCTATGCAGAATGTGCCACGTAGAAAATGATTTCATGTAACCACAAAGTTTGATTCAAAAGGCCACAATTGTTTATGGGCGACTGTAAATTTTATGAACAGCAAATGCCTGACTGCAAAATCCAGACCAAATTTATCTCCCATTTACTAAATAGAGTTTTTGTTACCACATTTTCTAACCCATACATGAAATCACATTTCCATCAATGGATTCAACATAATGTTCAGTTATGAAAATAATTGAATGAAAATGAACAATGAATTAATATAAATTCCTCTTCTGACCTATATAACATTTATTCGTGCATTGATGCTTACATTCCCTTTTGAGTAGGAGATACACTTATACGCAGTCTTGAAACTCCGACACAAAACGTCTCTCACATTTTCTACAGAAAAATTGAGCTCTCCTGTAATCTGTAGGCAGTAAAGTCAACAAAGGGTTTACATTGGATCAGTTCTTGCCTGTGTCAACTTTCACATTCAACAGACTATGTATCGACATAAGGAGATTGAGCATTTTACTCAATTCAATTTTGTTGGCTTGATCAGTCCTTATGATTTTATGTGAAAATTTGCATTGTGCCTTCAAGATAACCTTCCTGCAATCCTATTAGCTTTGTATCTTAATTTGTTCTAGCATGGTCATTGTATGCAAGGTAAAAAATAATAATGGCCTTTTATTTTGAGAATGCTGTACGTGTAGAAAATGTTGTCCTTTCTTGCACCTTTGGCTACATATCTCGTTGCTTTCAATAGTTCTGAATGTTTGCGCTAATCTAGCTGCCATGGCGCTTGTTGGAAAACAGATGTTCAGGCAGTCCATAACACTCCATGTACGGTGGAGGTATAATTAAAATTTCATGTGATAATTGTTTTGAGTGCTTTTCATTCTTCTGATTTTGTAAAAGTGTGGACTGTATGGTGAAAGTAGGATAAAAAATCATTGCAGCCCTGCTTTCAAATCGTGCCCAGGCTGGAAAAAGGTAAATCTCTGCTCTCTAATAACTCTAGGCTCCTGAAATAAAGTGCTGTCAGACAGGGATTTCTATCTGCAACACATTTTGTATAGTCACATAAGAATGATCAACAGCATCCACATCCCTGATTATATTCCACCCACCTAGCCAGCCCTATAATTCACAACCAGCTCTTTCTCTAAGAGGTAAGCCACTTTAACCTTTAGTCTGATCTTTTTATTCTCTGATTGATGTGATGACACACCAGCATCATGCACTAAAATCTCACTAGCACATCTTGCATTGCTACATATGTTAATGATGCCAACCTCTGCTGGACTGCTCTGACTTTTGAATAGACTCTAGAGGGTTGAAGTTCCTCTATTGACTAATTTTAGTGCTTAGGTCAATGTGGATATAAAGTTTTGAGGTTTCTTCACATCTATTTTCTTGCTAATAGAATTAAATCATGAATTACACATCCTCAATGGGCTTTAGCTGAACATGAAGAAGTGTCTCAGTGACAAAAAAAATTCAGCAGAAATGCAAATAATAGTCATTTTAGTCATTGAAAATAGAAATAAAAATCCCAATGCCTTAATTGGCCAATTAATTAGTTTAATTTTCTGCCTGTATCCGGTCAGTAAATGGCTGTGGTCTTGCCATTCCCACTTTCAGGAATGTCTGGTGGTAGTGGGGACATGTCAGGTTTCCATCCAAAAGTCCTATTCCACTATTTTCCAAGCTGTCCCATCCTCTAGCATGTCTCCAGAGGGCTGATAAATTGCAGCCTGACATTTCTTAGTCATTCAACGTCACCAAAACAAACTCAACTGGATGTTCCTAGCATTGCTGTCTGCAGGATCTTTGTATGGGAAATGAATACTTGCTTAAGTGTCATAGAATTCCTACAGTACTGAAGCAGGCTATTTGACCCACTGAATCCACACCCGCCCTCTAAAGCACATCCCATCCAGAACTACCCTGTCTCTATAGCCCTATATTTCCCATGGTTAATCCACTTAACCTGCACATCTTTGGACTGTCGGAGGAAACCGGAGCACAAAGGAAACCCAAACAGACACAGGGAAACTGTGCAAACTCCAAAAAGACAATTGCCCTACGGTAGAATCGAACCTGAATCACTGGTGCTGTGAGGCTGCAATGCTAACCATTGAGCCAGCATGCCACCCTGTACTTCAAAGATATTGCTGACATGTAATAATATTGCTTTTTTTGTCTCTTATTTATTTAAAGAGAGAGCTTGGGAGAACAGATTGTCTTGGCATTCATAATTTAATTCCTAATAAGGAGATGAGAGCAAGAAATAGAGGCAAAAGGACTGCCCAAAAGGCAGAATTTTCTTGCTTCAGGCTAGGAAGGAGACAGAACTTGGTTCACTTCTGCCTGCATAAGTAAGCAATACCTACAATCAATACAACTATTAACCTTTGAGTCAACCACTACCTTCAGATAACATTTATTTGCTGATTTAGTTTGATTACAGCAAAATTTTGCAGAGCAATTGCTTTCCCATGGCTCTGAAAATGTCAGCTCCATTCTTTGTCCTAGTTTATGAATTTCTGGAAAAAAAAACTTGCAGCTGTACTTAATCTTAAACTGTTTTTATAATGAGCCAGATCTGGCAAATTACAACATTTCGTAATTCAAGCTATTATTTGTGCACTCTTCTGCTTAAAATATTTTAGCATGGATCTTACTGGAAGGTAACTGAGCCCAACTGAACAGTGGAGCTAATAGTGAATCTCCTTTTCAATGAGAGTCAGGAACTGAGAAGTAAAGAGAGGGAAGACAAAAGAGGTAGAGAACGGGAAATAAAGAAAGTGAAAGAGAGGTTGGATTGGAGAGAACGAAAACAGCAAGAAATTATATTGATTGTAGTGCCTTTAAAATAATTGCCATCACAACAGTCCAAAGGACATATTAAATTTTAGTTGCAATGCATTTTCTTTCAAATGGATATTAGCCAAAACAATATTGTAGATTTAGTGTCTCCCTGAAGGGAAAGGAAAAGATATTGGAATGTCACAATATACAAATGTCAAAGATGACTCAAAAAGAGAAAATACATGGCAAGCTGAATTTGTGATCTCCTGCAAACAACTTAGAAAATATATAGCATGTTGGGCAAGACATATATTTACAATTTACTTCTTTCAAGAATATGCAGGCATAAGGAGTTACACTGGTAAATGTGTAGTAGAGGTCACATCCTAATGTGCTGTGACAGTGATAGTTGTGAGAATGTAGACAGGTATAACATTTCAGGTATATCTCTTAATCAGTCCTGAAGAAGGGTTATATCCGAAACACTGACTTCTCCACCTCCTGATGCTGCCTGGCTTGCTGTGTTCTTCCAGCTCCTGCTTGTCTACCTTGGAATCCAGCATCTGCAGTTTTTTTTTGTCTCTAACCATAGTTGTGAGAACTGCCATTTAAACACTCCTGCACCTGCACTGCAAGTTGGGAAAGGGGAAGTATCAAGTAAAGTCTCAGTGCTGTCAGTGAGCCACTGCTTAAAGCAATCAGTATAAACAAATTTC
Organism: Chiloscyllium plagiosum; assembly: GCF_004010195.1. Lineage (NCBI taxonomy): Eukaryota > Metazoa > Chordata > Chondrichthyes > Orectolobiformes > Hemiscylliidae > Chiloscyllium > Chiloscyllium plagiosum. Next base: position 14,478,131 of record NC_057741.1, read on the forward strand.
AATCAACCTACAAGACTAAGGATCTCGAAAAAAAAAAGTTCAACTGCCAATGCCAATACAATTGGTAACTTCCAAAGCAACACCTCAATGTTCAACTATCTGCTCTTTAGGAACAATTCACAGGTTGATTTCTTTTTAAACTGTTATTTCTCTTGACTAATTTCTTATTTCTAATCTTTGTGTCTGCATAGAGATACTGCTTCTTGTGATTTCAAGAAAGCTTGGTGAGATTGGCTCCTTTTAAAACACAAGTTTATTTGGGTCTGGGATAAATGCATCCACAAAGGAAGGGATTCTTTTAAAATTACTGCACTTAATTGAGGGAATTGGTGAATAATAATGGGGAGCCCCTTCATTCCTCTTTGCCTGGGAGCTTAATAGTTCAAAATCTCCCATCTGGAATCATGGTAAATTGGCGAACATTATTCGGAGAATGGGGTAATAAAATATCCCAAGGTGATTCACGAGAGAAATTGGGAGGGAGTGGGGCCAGAGGCAGCATAGGCATTCAAATATTTGAGCAATAACAGAGGAGTTTAAAGAGAGATGCTGAGGTAGAGATGGTGATTGTCAGCATACTTGTGAAAACTAAGGCTGCCTTTTCAGATGATATCATTGAGCACAGCATGTAAATCAACAAAAGGAGAGCTCAAAGGATAGATCCTTAGAGGATAGATGGGTAACAGTATGGGATCAACAAAATTTTTTTAAAAAATTGACAGTTCTCGACATGTGGGAATGAGATTGGACATTTGAAATATTGGTCCTTGGTCATAACACTGAGTACAGGAGTTGGATGTCATGTTGAGGCAGTAGATGCCATTGGTGAGGCCACTTTTGGAACGCTGCTGACAATTATGATCGCCATCTATAGGAAAGATGATGATAAATTTGAGAGGGTGCAGAAAAGATTTACAAGGATGTTGCTGGAACTGCAGAGTTTGAGTCAAAGGGAGAGGCTGAATCGGCTGGGACTATTTACTCTGGAGGGTTGGATTGAGTGGTGACTTTACAGAGGTTTATAAAATCATGAGGGGTATGGATAGGGAGAATAGCCAAGGTCTTTTTCCCAGAGTGGGGAAGTCCAAAACTAGAGGACTTAGATTTAAGGTGAGAGGGGAAAGACTTTAAAAGGATCTGAAGGGTAACATTTTCATGCAGAGGGTGGTGTGTGCATGGAACAAGCTTCTAGAGAAAGTGGTGGAGGTTGGTAAAATTACAACATTTAAAAGGCATCTGGATGGGTACATGAATAGGAAGGGTTTAGAGGGATATGGGCCAAATGCTGGCAGATGGATCTAGGTTAGATTGGGATGTCTGGTCGGCATTAATGAGTTGGACCGAGGGTCTATTTCTGTGATGTATGACTATAGTCAGAGAGACAGATTAATAATGATGAAAATGGTAAATAATGTATTTTCAATGTTAAATTGAAAGTACTTTCTTCAGTAATTTTCCATGCTCAAAATGATTAAATCCACACACTACACCACCTTCTGGGAATACAATTAGATCCAAATGAAGTGACTGACCAGAAGTTTTTTTTTGTGGCACTGTTAATAGAAAAAGTGAGCTTGTGAAGGTATTCTGGTTACTTACACATAAAAATGTCAGAAAAATCTACAAGCAAAAAGTTAGGAATATGATGGAATAGTCACCAGTTGTCCTAATGTGTGCTACTCCAACAACGTTCAAGAAGCTTGACAGCTTCGAGGACAAACTAAACAGCTTGATTGGCGCCACATCCACAATCATTCACTCCCTCCACCACAATGCTCAGTATCAGCAGTAAAATGCATCATAGAAATTCACCAAAGCTCTTTAGACTGCACATTCTATACTCAAGGCCACTTCCGTCCAGAAGGACAAGGGCAACACAGACACTTGCAGTCACAAACTGCAAATTCCTCTCCAAGCCACTCATATCCTGACTTGGTAATGTATAACCATTCCTTCAGTGTCACTGGGTCAAATTTCTGGAATTTCCTCCATCATGGCACTGTGGGTGTTTCCACACCAAACGCATTGCAGCAGATCAAGAAAGTAGCTTCTTGAGGGCAGGTAGGGATGAGCAATAAATGCTGCCCAGCTAGTGACAGCCACATGCTACGAGTCAATAATATAGACACCATGTCGCATATGGTAAATAAATTTGATTTACAGCTCCATGAAAAAAAAATTTGATAATAAGGAATCACTAAAATCAGTCAGTTCTTGGCATCACAGTTCAACTGATGTGAGTGAAGTTGGGAGAGTCAGGAAAGGGTGATGAGCATGTTGAAAAGTAGTGATGACCAGAAGGGAGGGAACAATATTAATTGAGAGATGGGATGGAGAGGCAGACAAAGTAGATTGGTTGGGAGACTAGGTGGCTGTTGGTGTAGCAAGTACACACCTTCTTTGAATACTTAGTCACATTGAACATTTCTGCTCGTCCATATTACACATATAAATATTTGTAAAATCTTGGAGGTTGAGGCCTGGTATGAGACTCATTCAGCATTGGGTCTTCAGAAAATTATAATTGCTTGCATATACTAATAGCATGAGCTGAATTATTTTTCATGAGGAAAGGCAAATAGAGGTCAGCTCGCTATTTGGGCTGTAAATTTATCTCCAGGGACAAAGATAAGCTTTGTAGATGTGTAAACCCAGAATGGCATGGAGGCGGGTTTTCTGTCCAAGTAGGGGGGACAAGCATGGTTGCAAAGCTAGAGGGCATATCAGAAACCTGCAGTGCAAAACAAGCAACTGAAAGCAGGGTCTAACAAGAAGGTGGACTCTCAACCAGTTCTTAAAAACATTTGAACTAGACACTGAAGAAAGAACCAGCTTGAGGGGTTTGGGATGGGTAATAACCATCTATGGGGCTATATTTGGCTGCAATCCCCAAGATTCTGCCCAAGAAGGCCAGTAAGCCTGGCAGCGGCTGAGTACCCAGCCTTAACACCCCCCACTCACCACATGAAGTCAATCCACTGACGCAGCTGGTTGGGGGTGGAAGCTGACTGGATGAACTCCGAAACATAACTTTAATAAGTCTCTTGTTAAGAATAGTTGCCTAACATATGGAATGTGTGGCCAGCCCATGTATTTCCCACAAAATAGCCAGTGTTGGGAATTGCATATGAGTCCGACAATAGCTAACATTGGAATTTTGGACCAGATTCATTCCTGAGTTTGGTGTGGCCTGAAATTTAAGCCCCCAATTCCTGTCTCAGTTATGGGTAGTTCATGATTAAATTTTGACCTTGATCGATATGGTGGGTGGTGTACTAATAAAATTCTTTGTAAAGAATTTTCAATTTTCTTTCGTTATATAGCTATACAGCTATAGGAGAAAATCTTCCCCTCAAATTTATTTTCCTGCAATATAGTTGATCAAAAACCAAAGATTACTGTGTGATTTATAATTTTAATTAATCTTTGCTGTTTTTGGTCTTCATTTTGAAGGTAACACTTGTAAGGTCCTATTATCTTTATGCTCTGGCAAGAAGATTAATGTATTCAGCTGAATTTATCAATAAATCTAAAACCATTATGAAGTGTGATTCTCAGTTGGTAGAGAAATTGAATCAGCTTTACTACCTCTAGAATCAGACCTAAAATTGGGAAGGTATCATCCCTAGCCTATTAATCTAGAGATTCAGGTATTATTCTGAGGAACTGATTTCAAATCCTGCCATTGTAAATGATGGAATTTTAAACCAACAATTTAAAAAAGAAGGAAATCCAGGATCAGAGTTCAATGGTAACCATGCAACTCTTGTCAGGGGCAAAACCTGTCTGGCTCACTAATGTCCTTTAGGTAAGGAAATATGCCATTCTTACCTGGTCTGGCCTACCTGTGCCTCCAGACCCATAGCAATGTGGTTGACTCTGGGTAATAAATTCTGGCCTGACCAGTGACGTACATATCCCATGAATGAATTTTTTAAAATATCTTCACTCCCTGGAATTTTTTGACTGAAAACAAAGATCTTATAATACCAGCAGGGATAACTCTTCTGTGTGGACTTAGTCCATAGAATTCCTCAATTTAGAATTTTAGAGAAATCTTATTTTGTGAGTGTTTAAGGCATTAAGCATGAGACTACCATTTTTGTAGCACTTCCGGAATAACGTTTCATTATCAGAAGCAATCCTGGAATTAAGTTTTGGTAATGGCTAGTTAAATATGCACAAAATACAAAATATTCACATACATTTAAAAGGGAATAGGACATGAAAATAAATGTTATACAAAAATTACACTGGTGATCCCAGTATAGATTTGTTGATTTTTCTCTTGCCTCAACCTTTTAAGGGGTTTCTCCTTTGAGGGACTTGACTGTCTGCATGTGTCCAAGATGGCTGGTCTGCAAAGTGTAGCTGCCTAGCTTTAACTAAGAATTTGTGAGTCACTTTGAAAATATTTTCATTTGTCCTTTGTTTAAGAACTCAGAGGATTACATCTTGTTTTCTGTCTCTCTGTGTTTTGCAAATGCTGTTTTATCAGTCTCAAGGTCAGTTTATATGTTTACTGAAAGGTTGTTTACAACTTTTTTCTGAGCAACATTTCAAATTCTATATTAAATAGTTGTTTCAAATAGGAGTATTTTTATCTTTAAAAATTGTTTACACTTTAAACTCTGCATTAATTTGAGGATTTTCCTCAGAATTGAATGGGTCATGCGGCAGAAAGTGGAACTGATCTCTGTGGAAATACCTCACCACCATAGCTTCAACGAATGACCGGAAGGTAAAGCTATAGGGGTTACCTTTTGAGGAGTCATTAGTGTTCCTTTAGAGCTATAAAAGTCACTTGTCTATGAGCGGCCCTTTAAGGATTGCTAATTAGGCTTGTAACACAATGTGTAACATGTTTCATGCACTCAGGTAAGCATGACATTTGGAAAGTGAAAGTAGTATGGGAGACCAGTGTATGCGATTCCTTGCAATTTGCCTACCGGCAAAACATGTCCACAGCAGATGCCATTTCCCTAGCCCTAACTCATCCCTGGAACATCTGAATAACAAGTACACCCAAGTCAGACTCCTACTCAGCGACTACAGCTCCGCTTTCAACACTGTAGTCCTCTCCAGATTTAATCTGAAAACTCCGTCACCTAGGTCTCGGCTCTGCCCTCTGCAATTGGATTCCCAGTTTCCTGACCCACGGACCACAATCAGTGAAGATAGACAACAGTATCTCCTCCATGATAACACTCTCATTACTGGAGCCCCGCAGGGATGCGTTCTCAGCCTCCTACTGTACTCCCTGTACACTCATGGCCGTGTAGCCAAGTTACAAACAAATGCCATCTACAAGTTTGCTGATGACACCACAGTGGTAGAATGGATATCAAACAACAATGAGTCAGAATACAGAAGGGAGATAGAGTGTTTGGTATCGTGGTGCAATGTTAACAACCTCTCTCTCTCAATGTTAGCAAAACAAAAGAAATGACATCAGGAAGAAAGGTTGAGGACATGCCCCCATCTATATCAGTGGAGTCCAGTCTGTCCTGGACTTCCCACGTAGATATGCCAGTCAAGATGCCTCTTCTTCCTCAGACAGCTCAGGAAATTCGAAATGTCCATAAGGACCCTGACCAACTTCTACAGATGCATTATAGAAAGCATACTCTCTGGGTGCATAATAGCCTGGTATGGCAACTGCTTGTCAAGGACCAAAACAAATTGCAGAAGGTTGTGTGCACAGCCCAGACCATCACAGAAGCCATGGACTCCATCTGCATCTGTCGTCGCTGCAGAAAGACTGCCAATATCATCAAAGACCCCTCCCAACCCAGTAATGCTCTCCGACAACCTCACGCAGAAGATACAGAAGCTTGAACATACTCACCAACAGGTTCAAGAACAGCTTCTTCCCTGATGTTATTAGACTGCTGAATGGAGTCTCTAACTTCAAGTAATATTGATCTTGCTATTTTTTTTACTCTAGTGATGGAGAGGGATAAGTGTGCACTACAGGGCAAGAGTTATAGCTGAGGGCAGGGAAATTATGATGCAGTAAGGCATGACTTAGGATGTGTGGCTTGGAAAAGTAAGCTTCAAGGCAAGGGCGTAATTGATATGTGGAGCTTGTTCAAGGAGCAACTATTGAGTGTCCTTAATAAGTATGTACCCGTCAGGCACGGAGGAAAGGGTCGTGTGAGGGAGCCGTGGTTTAATAATGAATTGGAATCCCTTGTTAAATGGAAGAGGGCGGCCTATGTAAAGATGAGGCGTGAAGGTTCAATTGGGGCAATTGAGAGTTATAAGGTAGCCAGGAAGGACCTGAAGAGAGAGCTAAGAGCAGCAAGGAGGGGACATGAAAGGTCCTTAGTTGGTAGGATTAGGGAAAACCCTAAGGCTTTCTATAGATATGTCAGGAATAAAAGAATGACTAGGGTAGGAATAGGTCCAGTCAAGGATAGTAGGGGGAAGTTGCGTGTGGAGGCTGAAGAGATCAGGGAGACACTGAATGAATACTTTTCGTCAGTATTCAATCAAGAACAGGACATTGTTGTCAATGTGAGTACTGAGTCACAATTAACTAGAATGGATGGCATTGAGGTATGTAGAGAAGAGGTGTTGGAAATTCTGGAAAGGGTGAAAATAGATAAGTCCCCTGGGCCTGATGGCATTTATCCTAGGATTCTCCGGGAAGCAAGGGAGGAGATTGCAGAGCCATTGGCCTTGATTTTTATGTCCTCATTGTCTACAGGAGTAGTGCCAGAAGATTGGAGGCAAGCAAATGTGGTTCCCTTGTTCAAGAAGGGGAGTAGGGATAACCCTAGTAACTATAGGCCGGTGAGTCTCACTTCTGTTGTGGGCAAAGTCTTAGAGAGAATTGTAAGGGATAGGATTTATGCACATCTAGATAGGAATAATGTGATCAAGGATAGTCAGCATGGTTTTGTGAAGGGCAAGTCGTGCCTCACAAACCTTATTGAATTCTTTGAAAACGTGACGAAAGAGATTGATGAAGGGAAAGCGGTAGATGTGGTATATATGGATTTTAGTAAGGCGTTTGATAAGATTCCCCATGGTAGGCTACTGCAGAAAATACGGAGATATGGCATTGAGGGTGAGTTGGAGGTTTGGATTAGGAATTGGCTGGATGGAAGAAGACAGAGGGTAGTAGTTGATGGCAAAGTTTCTTCATGGAGTGCCGTCACTAGCGGTGTTCCGCAAGGATCTGTTTTGGGACCATTGCTGTTTGTCATTTTTATAAATGACCTGGAAGAGGGGTTAGAAGATTGGGTGAGCAAGTTTGCGGATGATACAAAAGTCGGAGGAGTTGTTGACAGTGAGGAAGCATATGGCAGGTTACAGCAGGATATAGAGAAGCTGCAGAGCTGGGCAGAAAGGTGGCAAATGGAATTCAATGTAGCTAAGTGTGAGGTGATTCACTTTGGGAAGAATAACAAAAAGATGGGGTACTGGGCTAATGGTCGGATACTTGGTAGTGTGGATGAGCAGGCATAGCTTTAAATTAAGGGGGGGTAGGTATAGGACAGATGTTAGGGGTAGGTTCTTTACTCAGCGAGTCGTGAGTTCATGGAATGTCCTGCCAGTAGCAGTGGTGGACTCTCCCTCATTATGGGCATTTAAGCGGGCATTGGATAGACATATGGAGGATAGTGGGCAGTGTAGGTTAGGTGGGCTTGGATCGGCGCAACATCGAGGGCCGAAGGGCCTGTACTGTGCTGTATTCTTCTATGTTCTATGTTCTATGTTCTATGTTAATTGCGCTTTGCGCACTCCTGTGTTCTTATAACCCATATGCCTCACTCTATCTAAGAAACTATCACTTGTATCTCCTTGTTTGTTATGATCTGCCTGTACTGCTTTTCACTGAACTTGGGTCATGTGACTACAATAAAGTAAATCAAATCAGCGTAAAAAATGAAATTGGGCCACTAGTTGTTTTGGGTATGAGCACAAATTGTTCGTTTTGAGATGATTGAAAAGTTGAGTTGAGTACGCCTCAAACAACCAATGGGTAGGTAAACGAATAGCTGTCAGTCACCTCGATTAACAGAGTGATAGGCAGATGATAGGCCACATATCCTAAATCCACAAGAACAAACTGAATCAGCTATGTATTTACCTGTTTAAACTGAGCACTCAAAGGATCTTGACTTTCAATTTGAATTCAGGGAAGACAAAACTTTTTAAATATTTATATCCAAACCCCATGCCATATCTCTGCTCTTCACTTGCTATTTGCTTCAAATCTAGATGCCCTAATTTGGATATAGGCAATCTAAGTAAGCAGTTAATGGCACCAAGTGCTGTTGAGAGTCTTATCTTGCACACTGAGTGCATTCCTCAAAGGAAGATGGCAGCATGATGGACCTGCTGCTGTGTTGCAGATTAGAAACTGTAGGACATCAGAAGGATAGCAGCCTCAGAGCAAAGAGAAGTGGCTGAGTGGCCAACAGGAAGTTGCTGATCTAAGATAATAACCCATATCATCATTTTGAGGCCTGCAGCTTGGGTATTGCTGAGAAAAGACAGATATTGTTGAAGTTCTTTGTTTTGCACTCATCAGGACACAGTGATCCTTATGAATCCAGAGCGAAAACTTTAACACAGTATGTCTTTGAACAATAACTATTACTATAAATCTTTCCTCAGAACAAACTTTACTTGGTGTTCCTTGCACTGTGAGTCATAGTTGTACACAAATTCACACCAGACTGTTTAAGCCTTTTTCATGTTTTTGGATTAGAAACTGTCTTTCTGAAAGAAGGCAGCAAGTGGTGGTTGATGGAAAATATTCAGCCTGGAGTCCAGTTACTAGTGGTGTGCCACAAGGATCTGTTTTGGGACCACTGCTGTTTGTCATTTTTATAAATGTCTTAGGCACAGGCATAGGTGGATGGATTAGTAAATTTGCAGACGACACTAAAGTCGGTGGAGTAGTTGATAGTGTGGAAGAGTGTTACAGGTTGCAGGGGGACTTGGATAAACTGCAGAATTGGGCTGAGAGGTGGCAAATGGAGTTCAATGCAGCTAAATGTGAGGTGATGCACTTTGGGAAGAATAACAGGAAGGCAGAGTACTGGGTCAATGGAAAGATTCTTGGTAGTGTGGATATGCAGAGGGAGATTTACCAGGATGTTGCCTGGTCTGGAGGGAAGGTCTTATGAGGAAAGGCTGAGACACTTGAACCTGTTCTCATTGGCAAGACAAAGGCTAAGAGGGAATTTGATAGAGACATACAAGATGATCAGAGGATTAGATAGGGTATACAGTGAAAGTCTTTTCCCTAGGATGATTACTTTAGCATGTATGAGGGGCCATAACGACAAATTGAGGGGTGATAGATTTAAGACAGATGTGAGAGGCAGGTTCTTTATGCAGAGAGTGCTAAGGGCGTGTACTGCACAACCTGCTAATGTAGTCAACTCAGCCACATTAGGGAGATTTAAACAATCCTTAGATAAGCACATGGATGATTTTGGGATAGTGTAAGGGGACAAGCTGAGAATAGTTCACAGGTCGGCGCAACATCGAGGGCCGAAGGACCTGTTCTGCACCGTATTGTTCAATGTTCTATGTTCTAAGCATGGCAATCTGTCATTTGAAATATCCCTTCCTACCCTCCCCAGACCATTAACAAGCTCCTCATGAAACATAAGAGACAGTTCTTTCAAGGTAAGCAGATATTCAGCTCCACCAGCTTTGTGCTCACTTTGAAAGTTCCAGTGGATTACAGTGCTGTTTCAGTGTCTGACCTTGGTCTTACCCCGAAAGAGGGCTGAAACTCCTGACCTGCCAACTTGTCTGAAACTCTTGTTGACCATCTCAGCTGTGAAGTAGCAGGATGAAAGTTATCTGCATTCCTCATTTTTTCACAGCTTGATATTGCATTTATTTTGGCTATTGTGTGAATTTGACACTAAATAGATGATGCAACATGGATCCCCTTCTTAAATCAATACTACTGTTCACTTCCTGTCACGTCGAGTATGATTTCATATTGGGCTGGCTCCAGTCTAACAGCTGGAATTGGCACAACATGAAAGAAGTGTGGTATAACTTAACACTGGCACCAAGCCAATTCTCATTCCCAAAGCTGATAAACCATTACTAATGACAATTTTGACATGTGTTCAGTGTTCTTGTCTGGGGTGTGAAGATAAATGAAGTGTATGGATTCTGAACTTGTTCCCCACTGTGCGTGTACATTTTGGGTATTTGCATAAGGAGACCAGCAGACCTGATTCATGTCATGCCCAAATTGTCATATCCCTTGGAGACTTCATGAGTAAAGGAACCATGCCACCTGGAAGCAAATGATAGCCAAAAAAAGTTCCATTTCAAACTCTAGCCCAGTATCCAGATATAAATATATACAGTTAGGTTTAAAACTTGGCTAAGTTGGAAATAGAATCAAAGAGAGCCAACATTATTTTGAGATTACATCATTTTTCTGAAGTCAACATTATTATCCTGCTGACACCTAACACCAACAGACTGGAGACATAAGAAACACATATAGTTGTAAAACCAATAAATAAGAATGGAAATGTTTATGTAGTCAAAGCAGATAGATTATTATTCTTGATTGCTCAAGAGTTTGTGAGGTTTAGTAGCAGATTATGCTGAGTAAGGCTGGGAGTAGCTCACTTTCTTCAAATAATGTGAAAGAAGACTGAATTTAATAAGTAAAATAGCCACAGTAGGATTTGAACTCAGGTCCACTACAACACTTCCTGGGTCTCTGGATGGATAGTCTAGTGATAATACCACTAGGCTATCACCTCTCTACCACTGTGACTCCCTCTAGTCAATAGTGGAGTAGGATCAAAATTTCAACTGGCCTAATCCAGCAACTAAGTCTTCTGTTTCTCTGTTCTATGTTTCATGAACATCAAGGCAGAGAGGGCTGCCATGCCCATGGATGTAGCAATGTAATCCTTACTGAGAGAAATAGACATAAGTAGATGAGCTATGTTCCTGCAGAGGCAAGGATGCTCTTAAGAACCACCTTGAAAAGGATGCTGGCTGTAGTAATGAGGAAAGTCAATTCACAGAGTGTAGCCTCAAAGGACATGACCCCAGTGTCAGAAAAAGTTCAGAGATCTCATGTGAGTGGTCAGGGTCAGTGAATTCATCTTCAGATGACATCCCTTAGCCATTTTTCCACTGACTTCTTATGTTGTGCAATCTCTGGGACCTCCATAACTCGTACAGCAATGCTCTCTGGCACTCAGGGTGCTCATCTGATGCCCAAATACTCCACTTCACCCTCACTCACATTCCAATGATGCCAATCTTACACATCAGCCTCACTACATCCATATATCTTGTACTGTGGCTGACATTTTATCCAAACAACGTATGACACAATCTCTTCTTTCTCTTGCAGGACAACGTGGCCCATGACAGCAGGTAGCACAGCATTGGAGGAGGGGGGGAGGGTGCAGAGGGGATGTGGGGGAGGGGTGGGGACATTGGAGAGGACACTAATTTTCCTGAGCAGTGTACAGCGTCGGTTTCCATATCATGGTGCCTTCTGTGACAGAGACCACGTCATCCAGAATCATTAGAATGCTGAGGATGAACATTGTGTGACCAGTTTATGACCTTTAATAATTCTCAGCTCTCCCTCACCTTGTTGTTTGGCATTGTCTGATCAAGTTGTGGATGGTGTGACAACCTGACTTCATACTAACATCCCTTCCTCATCCTTTAGTTTCCCCTTTCTGATTCCCTGCTGCGATGCACCCACATACTGCTCGGCAAACGTGAGGACTGCAGATGCTGGAAATCAGAGTCTAGATTAGAGTGGTGCTGGAAAAACACAGCAGGTCAGGCAGTATCCGAGGAGTAGGAAAATCAAAGTTTCGGGCAATAGCCCTTCATCAGGACTCCGAGGAGTAGGAAAATCTATGTTTCGGGCAAAAGCCCTTCATCACACATACTGCTGGCTGCCCAGTCACAAAGCATCCAGGAGGAGAAGCAGGATGATTAATGCTACAGACATCAAAGAGCAATGACTTGATTGGATACTTGCAGCCACCAACTCTGATACTGGCACTGAATGTATCGTTAGAGTTAGGATCTGTGCATCTGTGCCAGGCATGAATGCACTGTCGTCAGATGGGGGAAAGAATAGTTTATGAGCCAATGCCTTGGAGGGCAATATGTATCACTAAGTTCTGAACATGGGACTCAGATAAATACTTTGATGGGTGTGGCATTCAGGAGTGCATTGATGAGAATGTACAATGAAATGTTAGCTGAGAAGAGGTGTAACACTTGCCCTTTTACTTCCTCTCTCCTCACTGCCCAGTGCCTCAAATATACCGACCAAGTAAAATAGCAGCTTACTTGTACTTCTTCCAATCTGGTGTACTGTATTCACTACTCACGATGCAATCTCTTCTGCACTGGAAAGACCAAATGCTGATTGGGTGATCTTTTCACAGGATTTTTTTGCATTGTTCACGAGAATGAACTCAACCTCCAGTTGCTTTCCATTTTGATACACCATCTTGCTCTTATGCTAATGTTTCCATTCTAAGCCTGCTGTAACTCAAAGCAAGTTGGAGGAACAGCATTTAATTTTCCACTGAGGCACTTTACAGCTTTCAGGTGTTCAACATATTGAGTTCAACAAGTTCAAAGCATGAGCACAGTCCTATTTCGATAAAGCCTCCTTCCTCCTTTGAGTATTGCCTGTTTGCATCCTAATTTCTATTATTCACATTTACTGTTCACATTTATTTTGTTTCAATATTGCTCTTTTACAACCAATTATAGCTCTTTTCTCTTTTGCCGAGGGCACTCTTAGCCATTTGTTCCATTCACTCCTTCTCCCCCATTGCCGACAACATAAAAATCATAATTCCCAGTCCATTCAGTGCAGAAGAAGAATCATATTGGACTTGAAACATTAACTCTGTTTCTCTCGCCATGGATGCTATCAGGCCTGCTGAGTGTCTCCAGTGCTTTCTGTTTTTATTTGAGATGCTGGCTGTATTGACTGACCTGGTAAGCAACAATCTGATATTTGCATGGAGTATAGTGGAGTTTGGCATCACATGAGTAAAATAGATCACACTGAGCTTCCCCTCTCCACAACCTCTGCTCCCATTCCCTATTGTGCAGCAGATCCAAAAGCACTGCAGCTACCTGTTTCAATTTTTGTGCGGTCAGGTGACCTGTCTACCTTAGGAATTTTGCCTCCAGGAATTTTCCGCAATACCTTGAAAATTCTTCAGAGTATTTCCAGAAACTTTACAATTGCAGAAGATACTCACATTACGTTAACTGTCAGTTGAGTGCCTGGCCCTTTAAATCATGTAATTGCTGGGGCCCTCTTGCTTGCTGTTTGATGAATGTGAAACAGTTACATTGACATAGACCTATGTAGTCTAATACAACGTCAAATTTAACTTGGAGGGATAAGTGACACAATGGTGGCACTAGTTGGGAGGCCCCGAAGGCATGCAGAGAATGTGTGCACAATTGCCTTTCCCAACATTAAGACACGTTTTCCAGAGAAGTGACTCACTGGGAGGACCTAGAGTGTTTGTAGCATTGTTTCCAGCAGTACTGTAGATCCAAACTTCACACCCTGTTTGACTTGGCAATCCCAGTGAATTCATCTGCAATGCACTGCTGTAAACAATTTGGCACCAACTGGGTTAGCTCAGTGAGAAGCTCGGGATAATTTCTTGCAAAATGGCAAAGGCACGTCAGTTTGTGGTTTGTGGTAAGGAGCAATCCACATACCAAAAGGTTAGAGCGTTACTGGGGCCCTCAAGAAATAACTTTCAGTAACTTTGACCCATGCTGACCACAGAGAGCTTGATTCTCACAGAGTAACGGGAGAAAATGTCTTAATTCCCAGCAATGTAATTCGTTGCTTACTTCAACAGAACATTCACAAATAAGATGTTTAAAGCAAATCAAAGCAAATACATGATTAAACACAAAGTAAAGCAAGTTCAGGATTTGAAAATCTTAAGTAAATCACTGTTGCATTTTTGTCATAGTTGTTGTAATAAATAAATGCTGCTAGACATAACCAACCAATCAAAAACAAACATGCTGTTCTAATTTTGTATATATAATTGTCAAGGTCATATTTCCAATGTTATCATGTGCAATTTTGGGCAAAATATCATCAGTATGCTGGAGTGAGCTCAGAGAAGGCCAACAAGTTTAAACCATGGGTTTAAATTACACTGTGCAATACTAGAAACAAAACACACAATAACATTTAGACTCACTTTTTCATCTGTGAACAAAGGAGTAAACTGACTGAGAATTTTGGACAGAAGTTATTTTTAATGCAATGTTTCTTCACCCAATGCCCCTCCAACACACCTTATCAAGTTGATAGGAATATTACATTTTCTGTAAGCACACTGAATACCTTGTGGTGCTGTCAGCCATCTAAGAACAAGCTCTAGAATTTCATATCCAAAGCTCTTTAACCCAACTTCTTCTTCCTTCAGAAGCCCCATAAAATCTACTTCTTTGACCAAGTTTTTGGTTAATTGCCTTAACGTCTCCTTTAACTCAGGGATCATTGTTTTGTCCAAAATACTTTGGAATGTCTTACTGTATTAAAAGTTACTCTGTGAGAATCAAGCTCTCTGTGGTCAGCATGGGTCAAAGTTACTGAAAGTTATTTCTTGAGGGCCCCAGTAACGCTCTAACCTTTTGGTATGTGGATTGCTCCTTACCACAAACCACAAACTGACGTGCCTTTGCCATTTTGCAAGAAATTATCCCGAGCTTCTCACTGAGCTAACCCAGTTGGTGCCAAATTGTTTACAGCAGTGCATTGCAGATGAATTCACTGGGATTGCCAAGCCAAACAGGGTGTGAAGTTTGGATTTACAGTACTGCTGGAAACAATGCTATAAACACTCTAGGTCCTCCCAGTGAGTCAGTTCTCTGGAAATGATGTAAGTGTAAGCTAGTGTTGAATTGAATGTTCATACCTTTCAATACTGTGCATGGGTTAATATGTTCAGATTTAGCAATTAGTTTGGATGAGAACTAATGAGAAGTGTTGGGAGTTGGATATATTCAGTTACTGCCTTCAAGGTAGAAAGTAATGCTACCCAGTAAAAGCATACAGGACAATATTATTCGGCAGGGTCTTCTATTCTTTTGGGTGGTGAGCTTGGAGTCAGGAAAGGCATTTAATTAAATAGCGTTGTGGTGTACCTAAACTCTGCAGCCTCCCTGCCTCTGTCAGGATTAAGTTATAGACATGAAGGCCCGTGGGTAGTCTTCCACCACAATGCCAATTGGCATTCTCAAATGGTCAACTAAAGACCTCTTAAGGTCCTTAAACCATTACAGCTGGTTTTAGCCCAGTGGCAGGCAGACGTGTTGCTATGTGGCACACAAGGTAGTTGAAACCATACAGGCTGCTTTTCATTTCTGGGTGGGGGAGATGATTTTGATCAAAAGCATTCCCAGCAGAATTGGACATCAGGAAGGTGTGACCGTACAGAGCCTGGCTGCCAACTCCCCTGAGACTCTTTCCCTGTGACCAGCCCCTAGCCCTTGAAACAACTCCTCATGCCTCCAGAACATCCCAACTTTACTTACCTGTGTCCTAGATTGTTCTGCGATCCTGAGAGTGATGGATGGTTTTTTTGTGAAGTGAGTCTTTTCCTCCTGGGTCTTGATTCCAGGAAAGGTCCTGTTGTTGCCTCAGTACTGCCTGTGAGGCTGATATGTTCATGGACCTTCCCGAAAAGCTGTAGTGTGAGCCTCACAGCAGGTATCCAGCTGGCAGGTGAGACCTGAAACTGAATGAGGCATGTAATTACATGGACGCAACAGCATGAAGTCATAGAGTTATGCAGCAGGGAAACAAACCCTTCAGTCCAACTCGTCCGTGCCAACCAGATATCCTAAATTGATCTCGTCCCATTTGCCAGTGTTTGTCCCAAATGCCTCTACAGCCTTCCTATTAATTTGCCCATCCAGATGCCTTTAAAATATTGTAATTGCATCAACCACTTTCTCTGGCAGCTCATTTCATTTTCATTCACCATCTTCTGCATGAAAAGGTTGCCCCTCAAGTTTAAAATTACTCCCCCCTCACCTTAAACATATGCCCTCTAGTTTTGGACTCTCCTATTCGAGGGAAAAGACCTTGGTTATTCATCCTATCAATGCCCTTCATAATCTAGTTACCCCTCAACATCTGACTCTCCAGTTAAAATAGTCACAGCCTATTCAGCCTCTCTCTATATGTTAAACCCTCCAATCCCGGCAAAGTCTTTGTAAATCTTTTCTGAACCCTTTCAAGTTTAACAACATCCTTCCTATATCAGGGAGACCAGAACTGAATGCAGTAAACTGAAAGTGCCCTCACCAGTGTCCGCAACATGATGTACTAACTCCTATACTCTAAGTTGGAAATTCTGCAGTGAGTAATTGACCTTCTGATACTCCAGTGCCTGTTCACCATCTACAAAGCTCAAATCAGGATGAAAAAGATGTCTGAATGGGGACAGTTTCAACAACAATCAAGGAGATTGTTCTGGATGTTGTCAAAGTACTCATCTAACAACTTCAGCATTCACTCTCCCCATCACCCAAACACAATGACAGCAAAGTGTACCATCAACATGTTACACTGCATTAAGTCAAAAAGGTTCCTCACATAGCATTTTCCAAGCCCACAACCTCTAGATCCTAGAAATAAAAAGAGTAGCAGGTCCATGGGATCACCAATGCCTGTAAGTTTCCCTGTCAGCTACACGTCATCTGGACTTGTGACTGCATCATCATTCCTTCACTGTTAGTGGGTCAACATTCTGAAACTCCCTCCTTAACAACACTGGGTATTTCAACACGAAATAGGCTTCAGCAATTCATGGAGGCAGCTCGCCATCATCCTCTCAAGGGAAATTAGATATGGTCAAGAAAACTAACATAGACAGTGATTCCCAACAATACCCAATGAATGAAAGAATAAAACTCTCATGTTTTCATGAAATGCAAACAATTTGGTCAATTTCATTTTCAGATAAAATAATGAGGAGGCAAAAAAGGTACATCAAGAACCTTTCAAAAATTATAAAAATCATTCACATGCAGTATATGATTATAATAGTTCATGAAACAGGTTGATATTTTACTCCACTCAAAATCCATTCGCTAACCCAGAATTAAAATCTGGCTTTATATAATACAGAAAAAAAACAGATTTGGATGTGGCAACATCATACGACAATCTATTAAATAAATGACAGAAATGTTTTGCTGCTGTTTGGGGCCAAATGTTAATCAAGATAGAAGGAGAACTTTCATTATTCTTCATATAAAGCTGTGACAAATGATGACCACATGAAAAGGCAGCTGGAGTCAATGAAGTAAGATCTCATTCAAAAGATAGTACCTCTAATAATGCTTTACTAATTACCAGTTTAGATTATGTAGCCAAGTCTTTGAAGTGGAGTTTCAATGCATAACTCACAATCATGGTGACACCAAATAAAAGTAAAGTCACCACAGGGTTGCTCTCTCATTAGGGTGAGAGATGACTGAGTGTCAGCATACCTCAAGCAAGGGGAGAAGTTGAAAAGGAGAGTCTTTTATGGTAATCTTAGCTAGTGTAGGAATTGAACCTGTTGACATCATTCTGCTTTGCAAACTCTGTCCTGCCAACCGGGAGCTAATTAATCTCCAACACACCAAATCATGTTGGGTTGAATATGGAACTTAAAATGTGATAATTTAGTGTTAAAGTGCTAATAATATCTTCTTGATGGTGTAGGAAACTAAATGTTAAGCATTATTTTTTCAAACACATGCTGAATAATCTAAATAACTTAATGATCTGTTTTGATAAGTGACAACATTAGAAAGGACAAATGTATTCATTTGGGTGATACAAAACCAAGAATTTCTTCTTTTCTTTCTTTTGTAATTTTTTGAACCTGGGATTGAAAATTTCTTTATATTTTGATCTATTTGAAGCATCCATTACATTGTTCAAAGGAAGGAGTTGGAATCTCACTGACTCCAACATTACTTTTGGAACAATTAATGGCCGCTGCAGGCAGAGTTTCTCATCAAGAAATACTTTTCTGATGATCATGCAATTTATCCTGTTTGCTATTGAACCATACTAGTTGAAATTGAAGCACATTGATCCTCAGTTTACCCTGGGTTGATTGGTCTCAATCAATCCTCTCAACCCTGGAAAGTCTTCTTTCCTAACGTGCCAAAATTGGAAGAGATGTCTCATGGAATAGCCAAACAATATCCTGACATAGTCATAGTCATGGAATAATAGAATACACACAATGTCCCAAACAATCCAATCACCATACTCTGGATATGCCCTGATCCATCAGAAGAATAGATCCAGCAGAAGTGGTGGAACAGTGGTATAGTGCCAGGAGCGAGCTGCCCCAGGAGCCCTCAATGTTGACTTCAGACTCAATGATGTTTTATGGCATTACTTAAAAGATGGCAAGGAAAGCACTTACTGATTACAATGTACCATCCTCACGCAGCAGATGAATCAGTGTTCAATTACATTGAACAGCACTTTGAGGGAGCACTTAGGTGGCAAGGGCACAGAATGTATCCTGGGTAGGGTACTTCAATTTCTCGCACCAAGAGAGGCTTGGCAGCATCACTACTGCCCAAGGTGATCATATCCGAAAGGACATAGCTACTAGACTGGGTCTGTCGCAGGTGGCGAAGGAATCTACAAGAACGAAAACCATACTAGTCCTCAACCTTACCAATTATAGACCGGTGAGCTTGACCTCGGTGGTGGGCAAGTTGTTGAAGGGAATCCTGAGGGACAGGATGTACATGTATTTGGAAAGGCAAAGACTGATTAGGGATAGTAAACATGGCTTTGTACGTGGGAAATCATGTCTCACAAACTTGATTGAGTTTCTTTGAAGAAGTAACAAAGAAGATTGATGAGGGCAGAGCAGTAGATGTGACCTATATGGACTTCAGTAAGGCGTTCGACAAGGTTCCACATAGCAGACTGATTAGCAAGGTTAGATCTCATGGAATACAGGGAGAACTAGTCAGTTGGTTACAGAACTGGTTCAAAGGTAGAAGACAGAGAGTGGTGGTGGAGGGTTGTTTTTCAGACTGGAGGCCTGTGACCAGTGGAGTGCCACAAGGATCGGTGCTGGGCCCTCTACTTTTTCTCATTTACGTAAATGATTTGGATGCGAGCATAAGAGGTACAGCTAGTAAGTTTGCAGATGACACCAAAATTGGAAGTGTCATGGACAGCGAAGAGGTTTACCTCAGATTACAACAGGATCTGGACCAGATGGGCCAATGGGCTGAGAAGTGGCAGATGGAGTTTAATTCAGATAAATGTGAGGTGCTGCATTTTGGGAAAACAAATCTTAGCAGGACTTATACAATTAATGGTAAGGTCCTAGGGAGTGTTGCTGAACAAAGAGACCTTGGAGTGCAGGTTCATTGCTCCTTGAAAGTGGAGTCGCAGGTAGATAGGATAGTGAAGAAGGTGTTTGGTATGCTTTCCTTTATTGGTCAGAGTATTGAGTACAGGAGTTGGGAGGTCATGTTGTGGCTGTACAGGACATTGGTTAGGCCACTACTGGAATATTGCGTGCAATTCTGGTCTCCTTCCTATCGGAAAGATGTTGTGAAACTTGAAAGGGTTCAGAAAAATTTACGAAGATGTATCCAGGGTTGGAGGATCTGAGCTACAAGGAGAGGCTGAACAGGCTGGGGCTGTTTTCCCTGGAGCGTCGGAGGCTGAGGGGTGACTTTATAGAGGTTTACAAAATTATGAGGGGCATGGATAGGATAAATAGACAAAGTCTTTTCCCTGGGGTCGGGGAGTCCAGAACTAGAGGGCATAGGTTTAGGGTGAGTGGGAAAAGATATAAAAGATACCTAAGGGGCATCTTTTTCATGCAGAGGGTGGTAGGTGTATGGAATGAGCTGCCAGAGGATGTGGTGGAGGCTGATACAATTGCAACATTTAAAAGGTATTTGGATGGGTATATGAATAGGAAGGGTTTGGAGGGATATGGGCCGGGTGCTGGCGGGTGGGACTAGATTGGGATGGGATATCTGGTTGGCATGGATGGATTGGACTGGAGGGTCTGTTTCCATGCAATACATCTCTATGACTGTATCTGCGTGCTCCAGATGCATCCATCCGTGGCAGTATTGCTGAGAGTGACCACTGCACATTTTTGTGGAAATGGAGTTCTGTTTTCTTGGTAAAAAAATACAGTCCATTCTATTGTGCTAAATGGGACAGACTTAAGAAATTTAGCAACTCAAGGCTGGACATAAACGTGATACTGTGGGCCATTAACAACAGCTGAATTCTACCTCATCTCAGACTGTCTGATATATTCCCCACTCTACAATTACCATCAAGCCAAGGTATCAACCTCAGTTTAAAGAAGGGTGCAAAAGGGCATGCCAACAGCAGCACCAGACATATATAAAAAATAATGTATCTGTGAAGCTACAAAAGAAGGCTACTTGCATGCCAAACAGAATAAGCAGCAAATGATAGACTTAACCAATTCCATAACCAACAGATCAGATCTAAGTTCTGCAGTTCTCCCACATCTAGTTGTGCATGACAGTGGAATAATAAACAACTCACTGGAAGGAGAGGCACCAGAAACGTTCTCATGCTCAGTAATACGAACAAGGAAATAGAGTGGGCCTGCTCTCTAAAGCTCAATTTGGGTTTCACTAAGGCAATTCCCCTCCAAATTTCATTAATGATGGAGCCCAGATCATCAGTGCAAAAGGTCAGCCTGTAGCATTAACAATAATCTTCAGTTGGAGGCACTGGATACTACAAAGTTATGGGTTCTGATGATATTCCAGCAAAATGACAATGCTATTAGGCAGGAACTGTGAGGCATAAATTGGGAACACATATTCTCAGGGAAATTTACAACTGAAATGTGGAGGATGTTTAGGGAGCACTTGGTCTGAGTGCTGGATAGGTTTGTCCCACTAAGGCAAGGAATGGATGGAAGGGTGAAGGAACCTTGGATGACAAAAGTAGTGGAACATCCAGTCAAGAGGAAGAAGGAAGCTTACTTAAGGTTGAGAAAGCAAGGATAAGACAGGGGTCTAGAGGGTTACAAGGTAGCCACAAAGGAACAGAAGAATGGACTTAAGAGAGGTGGAAGGGGACATGAAAAAGCCTTGGCAGATTGAATTAAAGAAATTCAACACTCTACATTCAACATTCTACATTCTTGTGAAGATCAGGAGGATGGCCAGAGTGAGGGTAGGACTGATCAGGGATAGTGGAGGGAACTTGTACCTGGAGTCAGAGGAGGTACTTTGCTTCAGTGAGAGGGACCTTATCATTTGTGAGGACAGCATGAAATAGGCTGATATGCAAGAAAAGGTTAATGTTATGAATGAGGATGTGCTGGAAAGTTTGAAAAACATGAGGACAAATAAGTCCCCTGGGCCAGATGAGAGACACCCAAGGTTACTACAAGAAGCTAGGGAAGAGATTGCTGTGCCTTTGGTGATGATCTTTGCATCCTCATTGTCCATGGGAATAGTATCAGATTACTGGAAAGTAGCAAATATTAATCCTTATTCAAGAAAGGGAATGGGGGTATCCCTGGAAATTACAGACCAGTCAGTCTTACATCTGTGGTGGGCAAATTATTGGAGAGGATTCTGAGAGACAGGATTTATGTTTATTTGGAAAAGTATAGCTTGATTAGAGATAGTCAGCATGACGTTGTGAGGGGCAGGTCATGCCTAACAAGCTTTATTGAATTTTTTGAGAATGTGACAAAATATGTTGATGAAAGTAGAGCATTGGATGTGCTGTATATGGATTTTAGCAAGACATTTGTAAGATTCCCCATGGTAGGCTCATTCAGAAAGTAAGCATGCATGGGATACAGGGAAATTTGGCTGTCTGGATACGGAATTGGCTGGCCAACAAGAAGCTGGCTGTAATTGGTTTGAACACCTTGGACTAGGGCAAGGGAAGCTAGGGATGGCTTTTGATCTTGATCTCTTGATCACTATCAAATACTTCCAGCTGATCGGACATCTATGTGGAGGCAGATCAGAGTGAGAGTGGGAATATTTATGATCATTTTATATTTAAGTAACTTGATTTTACAATTTTCCAAGATAACAGTCACTTTGATAAGATGCTAGATGTAATCCAATGACTGTCAAACCATATTCCAGTTAATAATCAATTTTCAGGAAGCAAAGGAGGGAAGAGATTTTTTCTTTAAAGCTTAATGGAGATGTAACAAACCTTTTATTCATTTCCAGAGTGGGCCCTTTATTAAGGCATTAGGTATAAAATGAACAGGTCTTAAGTATGGTTAGTGTTCAAAAAATTGTTTCTCTCATATGTAATGGACATGTGTGACAAACCCCCAACCAAAGCTATTCCTTAGAGAGAGGGGTGTGCAAGGAAATTGCATTAAAAGATGCATTAGGGTTATAGGAATAAGTAAAGAGCTAGATTTCAAATATTCTATGGGAAATTATGCTCCTGCATTGTGAGAGCCACAGAAATGTCATCTGCAGTATTTTTCCAGTGCTTAGATATCCAGTAATTTTGATAGATTACTAGTGAACACTGTAAGGCTTGAAAATGCTAAAAGCTCAAAAGAACAAAGCACTTGCAGAACATAATGGGAATATTTCAATTTATCTTTTTTGAAAGCTAGCTTCAATTTGATGTTATACAACTTGGGAGCAACTCAGTCAGTTAAAATTGGCTGAGTTTTACACTGTGAGATCACTGTGCAGTGACCCCTGCTGGAAATACACCATGGGGATGCTAATGAGCATAGAAACTTACATTGCTCCAGTCGTTCTCAGATGAATATCCCACTGCTTAAGGTAAATGATAAAATATAATCACAAGGGGAAGTATCACAGATAACAAACTGTATTTCAACATAATGCATCTTCTTCAAGAAATTAGGTAAAAATTAGGGGAAAAGTATTCTGAATACATTCTGAATAGAATGTAAATCGTTTGAAAGTGAGCTATATTTTTCCTTCGGCATCTGTTACCTAACATATGTGATGCACTTTGATATGATTGGGTCCTCTCCTAATTTGCTTTAATTCAACTGTGTACAGCTTTTTAAGCAAATTGATTGATGGCTTTATGTACTCTACAGATTAGGTTGATAAACAATTGTTGACTGCTGTCACTTTAAGGATGTACAGTAGAAATTATGTTGCTCTCAGATGCTTTGTATTTGTGAGTAAATGTGATCTGAGTCTAAAAGCCCTGAGCATTTCCTGTCAACGAGTGTAAAGATAACTCTGGCCACTGTTGCAATTGGGAATTCCTCCTCCCTCTCCTTCTCCTAAGTCATTTTTGTGGGATATCTTACTGCCAATATATTTATATTAATCAAGAAGGTCCATGGCCAACTTTACATTGGACTAAATATCAGCAATAAAAGTGCTTAAGGAATTGTGAAAGAAAATCATAACTCATAAGTTAATGATTAAATTAGTTGACCTTTGATGATTCTGACATTACTGCTGATTATGAATGACGAGTAGGACCCATGAAGAGGCAGTAATTTTATCATCCATATAATTATCGACAAAGAAGACAAATATTTTCACTGGTGTAAAATCTACTCAAATCCGATGGGTGAAAGGAAATTCGAGGCCATGTACATTAAGATATAAGAATTAAAATAGATGGGATAGAAAACAAATAAGAAAAAATACGGCAATACAATACAACAAAATAAAATGGTTATTTCGCAGGAATGCTTAACTGTTGTGACAGATACGGTTCATTTGACTTGAACATCTTTCTGAGTTCCTTGAAGGCATCCATTTTCATCCTCTTTACCTCACTGACTGCCAAGTGCAACCTTAAGGCATTTGTTGCAATCATTTTTATTTTTATGAAATGAGATGTCTGCACAGCTATTGTGTGGTTATTACAGAGCTTGCAGCTCCACCATTGTGACTAAATAAAAACAAATGGCTCAGTACATAACGAAAATGTGTTACAGCATTGAGAGAGAGAAAAAAAAATTCGATGGAGCCAAAGAAAGCTCACCATGTGCTGATATGGCTCCGCTGTAGTTAGTATAATTAAGACCAGCTGTTATTCCTTTCTTTTCTGGATTAAGTCCAACAAACCCCAGCAGACATGAATACATGGAACCTGGACTCAGACAAGGAGGTTTGTATATACAGCCTGACTGTCATTTCTCCTCAAGGGACTGTTCATGAATCAAGCAGGGTCCAGCACTAATGGCTACCCCAACAGCAGCAAACTAGCAAGAGCAGCCAGAACAAGAAAAGAATGTCCAGAATTTATTCAACTTTTTAACTCTTTCTTTGCATGATGCCTTTGCTACAATTTATTTTTTCAGCTCTTGTGTTGAAATACAATTCCACAAATGCCTGTACCTATTCTACATCCTATTCTCCCACTTATTTTTGTACTGTCAGCAAATTTAGATAAGTTACACTCTATCCCCCATATAGAGAGTAAATAATTTAAGTCATAGGACAGATCCTTGTGGTCTTCCAATCTGAAAAAGACCCATTAATCCTGACTCTCTATATTTTGTGTTTTAACCAATCCTTAATCCATGTTCCATCTGAGATAGAACATAAGAAATAGGAGCAGGAGTAGGCCATTCAGCCCCTCATGCTTGTCCCACCAAGCAACAGGGCCATTTACTGATCTGGCCTGGGCAGTATCTGCTCTTAACTGCCAGCTCAGCATAACCTTCAAATCCCTGATATTTCAAAGATCTACATTTTCTGCAAAAAACTTTTCATGATCCAGCCCCCACAACTCTCTAGTACAGAGAGTTTCAGATATTCACTACCTTCTAGGAGAAGAAATTCCTTTGCATTTCAGTTTTAACTGAGTGACTCTGTAACTATGACCCCACGTTTGACATGCCCTCACTGCTCCCCCCGCCTCCCTCAAATCAATGGAAACATCTTGTCAACATCCAATGCCAGCATTTGAAAAAAATTAGATAGCAAAACGGCACACAGCACTCTGTACAGTTTTAAGACTTTTAGGCTCCAACTTCCTTGGCTTTCTTAATTATTTGCACCTGCATGATAACTTTTCTGTATTTCATGCACAGGAGGAGCCAGATTTCTCTGCAATGCACTTTTTTTGAGTCTCTCTCCACTTATGTAATCGTCATTTTTTTTATTCTTCCTAATACTTTCTGACCTTTAAACTCTATGTGCTGAGTTTTTTGTGCACTCACTTTATATGCCGTTGCATATTCTTTATGTCCTTATCACAAAATGTCCTCCCACTTATTTTTGTACTGTCAGCAAATTTAGATAAGTTACATTCTATTCCCCCATATAGAGAGTAAATAATTTAAGTCATAGGACAGATCCTTGTGGTCTTCCAATCTGAAAAAGACCCATTAATCCTGACTCTCTGTATTTAGTGTTTTAACCAATCCTTTATCCATGCTAATATATTACCCTCAATACTGTGAGCTCCTATCTTGTGTGGCACCTTTTCTGTGGCACTTTACTGAGTGCTTTTTGAAAATCTAAATGCATCTACTGGTTCCCCTGTCAACTCTGCTAGTTATATCCTCCAAGAACTCTTAACAAATTCACCAAACATGATTTCCCTTTCTTAAAGCCACCTACTTTATTACATTAAGGTTTTCTAAATACCCTGCTATTCCTTCCTTAATAATGGACTCCAAATACCCAGTACCTCTGCTTTCTTGTTTGTTTTGATTATGACAACTCCTTCCAACCTCTCCCCACCTCCCACTAATTATTTTAAAGTCCTATTTATAACTTTCATTATAAAATTCACCAAGACACTGGACCCAGTGTATTGCAAATGAGTCCCGTCCCAGTGGAACAGCACTCTCTTCCCCTAACATGATGCCAGTGGCCCATGAATCAGAACTCATATCTCCCAAACCAGTCTCTGTGCCAGGCATTTAGCTCTCTAATCTTATTTACCTCCACCAATTTGCATGTGGCTCAGTCAGTAATCCTGAGATCATTACCTTTGTTGTTCTACTTTTTAATTTAGAGATGGAAATGTGTTGCTGGAAAAGCGCAGCAGGTCAGGCAGCATCTAGGGAACAGGAGAATCGACGTTTCGGGCATTAGCCCTTCTTCAGGAATGTTTTTAATTTAGCCTTGCGCAACTTGTAATAAAGATAATGTTTGCTGACAGGATATTTTACCTTAGATTGAAATCACAAACATTTTCAAACTGTCTTCACTTAATATGCTAACCTCACCATTGGTCAGGATTATGAACAGTGGCTGACTTTTGTTGCTTCTGCTGCAGCTAAGTTCCACACAACATGCTGCATTTATTATTTTAACCAATAAGGACCATGGTACAAATGTTTGCCTCACAATTTATCATTAAGGGCACATATCAGTACATAAGTTTGATTTTGATTTTATTATTATGTGCACTCAAGTACAAAAAGTACAGGTGCACGGTGAAAAGTGTATAATGTCATCTTGCAAGGCACCATCTTAGAGACAAGTGCCTAGGTACAGAATCTTAAGAACAAGGTAGAAAGAAAGAGCAAAGTTGAACATTGCAGTTATTATAGTATAGCGTAAAACATATGAAATAAGGTTAAATGTTACACATTGCAGACCTTCTTAGTTTTAAAGTAGTAAGTAAAGAAATAAAGCTGAAAATTCAAATTGCAGTCTTTCTTAAGTGCTCAGCCATAATTGGGCCGTATGGAACAGTAGAGAATGGTAAGCTTTGCAGAATGGAAGATAATTGTGAGAAATCATAATATTCATGTACAAATTTTGGAAGAAATCTAGGAGTAATTTAGAACTTTTAAGCCTTGGTTCAGTCAAAGACAAAAATAGTAAGGGTCTGAGGGGTCTTGAATAGAAACGAGTCTGTTCTGCCACAAACTCTTACAGATATAGAGATGGAGAGATTGGACTGAGAACGTGAGAGCAGGCACACCATCTAATTTTTGAATCTTGCTGAAAAGAGAGACTCAGAGTTAATATTGCACTTCTGTCAAAGTACAAATTGTGCTGAGTCTTTTGAGAATTTCTTCAGCTGGTCCTAGACAACTCTTGCACTGTACCTCACTGCACACATCACATTAATTACCCATGCAGTCCCTATAGTGTCTGATTTCAGGCCCATCTTGCCACATGCATTTTCCAGAACAACTCACTACTCAGCAGATATCAAGCCAAAAATCAGCTTCCTTTGCATCCACTGTATAGGCCTCTGTGTACCTGGATGACCATGGGAACTCCAAAGCTACCATGTTGATGGTTGATCAGAATCTA
The DNA here is from genome assembly GCF_004010195.1 of Chiloscyllium plagiosum. NCBI lineage: Eukaryota > Metazoa > Chordata > Chondrichthyes > Orectolobiformes > Hemiscylliidae > Chiloscyllium > Chiloscyllium plagiosum. The sequence goes on from NC_057741.1 coordinate 14,505,437, forward strand.
GGCCGTAGAATTCCTTGCCAATAGGGTGATGCCTGAAATAACATAATAGAGGCCAGTATCACATCACCAAATCACCGTTTATTTACAAAGGTCAATGATCTTTTCCTCTATGCTTGTTTAAATGCCACACTCTTCCTTCAGCTTCCTCACACTCACTCTTCCTCTGTACTCACTCCATCTCTGCACTCACTCTATATCTGCCATAACACCCACTCTCACCAAGACTCATTCTCTGTCACTCTCACTATTTCATACAACATCCCCTCACTTGCTCTCATTGCATTCAACCACCCATACCACTAACTCTGTATGGCCTCTGTGCTGCCTCCTATTAAACCTCACTGAGGTAGTGCAATGGAAATCAAGCTGGCTATTCCCTCAGTCTGCACAAAATGAAAATCCTCAAGAAGGCAGAATTTCCCAATTCACCCTGTCTTTCAGATCCAGATTGAAGAAAATATGGAACAAGTTTCTGTACTTAACACGAACGAGTATTTATTGCAAACAATTATAATTATAATACCAATAAACAATGATGAATCATTAACATATAACTGTACTCATTAAAACTCCAACTCCCTTGTAAAGTCCCCCTTGATATGCACACACAGACAAACCCAGACAGGCAAAAGAAAAAATATGGATGTTAAAGTGGAGTAAAATACCAGAAAGGCAGTTCAGTTGTCCCTGTCCACATGCTTTGATCATCAGGATGATTCTTCTCAACTGTCCTACTCCAATTCCCTTACACATTTGTCGGAGGCAGAAGGCAACTGCTTCCCACTCATAACGACCTCTGACTTAGCTATTAAAGTTAACAACTTATAACAACTGGAATGTGGAAATAAATTGGCTTTCTTCAGACTTGTGTTTTTTTCTCCTACTGAGACAAGAGACAGCTCCTCCCTTTTCAGAGATCCAATGGTTTCTCCCCAAATATTCACACCTCCAAGCTGTTGAGCTACCCGGAGCCAATCACATTGTTGTTGGCAGGCAAAAGACTTTGTCATTGATAATTAAAACTAGTCCACAGACCAATCAGTTAACTGCTGCCAGCCAAAGCTCCACTCATACACATCCCTTGGCTTCAGCTTGTTTGCAAACTAGGCTTTCAAGACTACTTGAAGAAACAGCTGTGTAAACAGTTCTTGAAATGAGGGGTAGGTTGCTTCCTTCTTTAATCAATCATTATTTTTTTATAACAGTTCTTTTTCAATTTCAATCAAAAATACAAAAAAAGATATTGTCTTCACACTCCTGACTCCCTTGGATTACTTCATCATATTTCTAACATTTGCACCAGCACTAGCAGCCAAGCCACTCACTTTCACCTCACTCAATCAGTCCCTTCCTCTCATTACAGGAGAAGACAGTCCGCAACAGATCATAATGAGGCCATTTGAGTTGGGGGTGATGCTTGATGTTTTGCCTCCTCAGCACATGCGAGGAGAGATTCCTTGTCCACACAAGAGAAGATCAAGATTGCTCCTGCGGTGATGCGAAGGCTTCTGTGTCCCAACAACTGAACACATGCCCAACTTGTTTAGTACCTCCAGCATTCTTTGCCATTGTTTCAGATTTCCAACAACCGCAGCATTTTGCATTTATTAAAACACCACCAATCTCAGTTTTAAGTGTACAATTGACTATTCTCAAAAGATTGTTGAGTAAGATAGTTCTATTCCCCTCGTGCAAAGACCTCCTCTTGATAACTTTCCTGAATTGCATTGGTCTAATTGTAAGCTTGCTCTGCACTCAACTCACCAGAGGAAGTAGCTTTTCTACTCTTTCAAAGAAAACTTAAGCAGGTTAAACCATGATTGATGAGGCACTTTAAGAGAAGCAAAATCCAATCATCAAGGGAAAATTATAGAAAGAAAGTAAAAACTTATCAAAGTCAAACCAAAATATCATTATCTGGGGTGATAGTGCACCCAATAGTCTCTTCAGGCCTTTATTGTGCCAATGCGCCCTCCCAGTGGATGCCCAAGCCCAGATACAACCACAGATAAGGGACTGACAGTCAGGTACTGTGACCCCCCCCCCCCCTCCTCTGTGGCCCACTGCCTGGACCTGTCAATGGCCACTTTGGCCAGATTCAAGAGCAGAGCCACAAAGAGGCTCTTTGATTGGACCACCACTCCCTGCACAGTGTGCCCACAGATTAGGAGTGTGGAGTTAAGGTGGAATGAAAAATTTAAGGATGATTCCATAATTTTCTGTACTAAAGGAAGTATAAGTCTTCAGTTTATCAGCTCCAGACTGGGTCCTGTAGTAAGGTAACAAATGGCTCTGTGTCCCTGTCTCAACATGAAACAATTAATTCAGGAGAGGAGGAACTAAAATAAAGTTTTAAAAAATGTGAAAATATAATAAAATGTAAGGAACTTTTAATCAATATGATGTTTATGGGAATGCAATAGAATCTAACATTCCTACCATCAGGAACAGCATCAAGGTTATAAGGACCTTCTGAGCCTCCCATGGGCATGCTCCTATTGAAAAACATTAAAAGGCTATACAGTTTGAGAATGTCAGCAAGTTTACACAAATTTGGCTGATTTCTCCTAAGCACTTTATTTCCTGTGAATATAAATATAGATACAGTCAACGCAATAACCCAGCCACAAAAATAATAATAAATTTTACATAATAGAGTGCATTATGTTCATTGCATGTCAGGCATGGTTACTGGCACATATTAGGATGTATCAAAATCCAAAACGATACAAAGAATTGCCTGTTTAGATCTCATACCTGAAAACAGCAATAGGATTTGCTGGAAACAATTTGGAATTCCAATCACCAATTCCCGTCATGACTACTTCATCGCATCTGAATATGTATTCTGTATTGAAGTGTTCTAATAGGTGCAAACAAGTAGCTGGCCAGTGGGGTTGGTATCATAGTTATTGCATAGTGACAGCTGAAGAAAAGTTAAGTGGAACATTAAGCAGCCATTCAGTTTAAGCTCAAGCTCACCGGCATAAAGAGTAGATTGGACGCAGATTAATTTCCATTCCCTATTTAATAATTCCAACATTCTTGGACATGGTGTGAATTTTGTATGTTAGTTGTGAAATCCTGTTTGACAACTGGAGAGTAGCTCAGTACTTTTAAAATTAACCATAACTGTAAAGTGTAAGACCATAAAGTGTCCACTCAGCTATAACATAGATTGCACAGGCAGCTGTTTCCAAACACTGGCTTTTATTCCTAATGGATTTTCACACAGATCTAAAATTAGTGAACTAGTTATGCAAATGGATAAAAATTTATAGCAATCAGGCTGTTTCTTTCATTTAATTTCAGGCTGCAGGGACAGAGATACTGGGGAAAATGTTATTTTTTTTAAGTCGATACTTATCGATTCCACATTTCTTCTGAGCCCAACCTGAGGCAGCACTGTAAAAAGCGATAAAAAATAATAAGCAGACAAAAGCACAGTTGCTGACGGAAAAAAGTCATAAACACTATTATTTGATATTGAACATGAAGAGGCCCTGTGGTGAAAATAACTTTCAGAGACTGTAATTGTGTTTGTTCAAAATGTAAACTGTTGTTCATGGGTAAATATTTGAAAAGCTCATTAGATGTTTTCACTGCTAAATGGCTCTCTTCTTTACTTTTTAAATGTTTCTTAAATTCTTGTTCATCATTTTACAAGAAACATCTCTCTTCAAGTGTTTCTTTTAATGGAACCTCTGACAAGTAATAAGCTATGTCATTTTGAGATTAACCTGCAACATCAAGAAAGTTCTTAGTTTTTCCACTGTTAAGTTTGTTGGAAGGTCCTTAGTTCAAGATTCTCCTTACGGACTTGTTGGTTCTGGACGGGGTGGTCATGTGGCTGCAAGCTGGATGTTAATTAGCTGGTAAAATGCCTCCAATCCTCCACACCATTCTCCGAAGGACAACTACTTACACAAACACAATATGCACAGCTAGTTCTCTGGAACATGTCAGTGGTACACTTTGAGCAATTGGCTCAACAGTCATGTTTCTGTGGGTTTTTATCAATTTCCTGTGAGAGAAATTTCTATTATCTTTGTTTAATCCTATTTATTAATATTCCCCGTTATGCAAGATAAATAGGCTACACCAGAATGCAGCTGTCGAAGGAGCCTGGGATACTGAGCTTTAGATCACTTGGAGATGAGGCTAATGTTCTGGAATAAGCCCCGGCAGAGAAGATAGGTAAGAATTCAGGGTGGTCTCAGTTAGGCAGGGGTAAGGGGGTGATCAGTAATCAGATGATGCTAATTGCTACTCCAGGGTGAGGGTTCAGAAAAAGGGTTCAGCATGGGGTATGAGGAGCTTGTAAGTGAGGGCTGGCTTGAATTGGATGTTGGGGGGGGGGGGGGGTGAAAACAGGACTGCTTCTATCAAGTATTCAGATGCATGTTGCACACATTTAGTAGGGTGGCTTTCCTTCAGTATTGCTGTGACTGTGATGGTTGGTCCCAGGGTAAAGTCCTTTTGGCTGCAGTGAACTCAAGGAGGTGTTAGCAACTTATTAGCATTTCTAGAAGCACACCTCCACTGGGGGTTGGTAGTGTTGGCAGAGATGTAAAGAAATTGGTACAGCATTAGAAACTAGGTGGAGACAATTCCTGACATGAAAGTCAGAGCAGGTCCATAGTAGTTTCAACTCATCATTTGCTCCTTTCGGCCTCCAGCTAAATAGCAATTCACAGTATCTTATCTTGCAGTCCATGGACATCAACTGCCTGCACCCAAAATCACAGCCTCTTTCATGGAGATTGGCAGTGGATATGCACCAGCCTCACTGGATCATCTTGGCACAGCACCAGTTCACTTACAATGCTCATCTCCACTTCAGTGCTGCAGCACACTGGCACCTTTGGCACCTTTTATTGTAATGCTGCTGTCAGGATCCTTTGCATGCAGGGACAGTTACTATCTCATTGATTAGGCAGGGTGCATCTCTGGGCTTCTCACTTCCTATCTAAGCACCCATTCACTTTGTACCTTCTTGGATACTCACAGCTTCTGTACCTTGCCTGCCTCTTTTTGTGTTTTGCCATCTTATTCAAAGCTTAAAGGCTCGCAGTATTTCTGTCTTGCCTTGATGTTTAGAGCAATCACAAAGCAAAGCAGCTTGTCATGGTTGTTAGCAGTGATCAGTTAAGAAGGTGGACATTTTGCTGTATGGCATAATACTATGTCAATGTCACATCGACATCATGTGCCAGCAATGAATGTGGAAACACACTGAATATGCTTCAATCAAATGACTATAGCCCAAAGTCTAAGGGGAGCAGTCCACGTCAAGTCAAGGGAGGCAATCGTCAATCAATGACTGTGCCTAATAATAATCTGGGAGCTTGGACATAGTCAGTTGGCCACTTGGCCATCTAGGACCAGGGTATCTACAGGCTGGCGAATGGGCCACAGTCAGTCCTGCATGTCAAGTTCAGCCAGTTTGGGGAATCATGTTAAGTCAGTTGGACAAATGCATAGATATCAATCAGGGATCTGAAAAGTGTAGGCTGGCCGAACCACTGGAACTCAAGCTATTCATATCCTGAAGGTGGGGGTTGTCAGTTCAATACAGCTGTCTACTATGGGGAATGTGGGTGAACATCTCCAGGACCAACCAGTCCCACTGCCCCGTGGCTGAACATTTCAACTCCCCCTCCCACTCTATTGAGGACATGTAGGTCCTGGGCCTCCTCTAATGCCATTCCCTCACCACCCGATGCCTGGAGGAAGAATGACTTATCTTCCGCCTCAGAAACCTTCAGCCCCAGGGCATCAATGTAGACCCTCACCAGTTTCCTCATTTCCCCTCCCCTCAACTTACCACAGTTCCAATCTTCCAGTTCAGCACCGTCTTCATGACCTGTCCCACCTGTCAATCTTCCTCCCCACCTATCCACTCTACCCTCCTCTCTAATCTATCACCTTTACCCTCACCTCCATCCACCTATTGCACTCTCAGCTACCTTCTCCACAGCCCCACCCCTCTCTCATTTATCTCTCCACCCCCGAGGCTCCCAGCCTCATTCCTGATGAAGGGCTCCAGCCCGAAATGTCGATTTTCCTGCTCCTCAGATGCTGCCTGACCTGCTGTGCTTCTCCAGCACCACACTCTCAACTCTGATCTCCAGCATCTGCTGACCTCACTGTCTCCTAATGTGGGTGATCATCCCACCACACTCTCAATTTAAGGTGCTGGAGCAGGGTCATCTAAGGGTGGTGAAGATAGAAGAGCTATTTTTAGAGGCCAAATTTGGATTTCCAAATTGAAGAAAATGCCAATCTGTGCCAGACTTGCACCAAGATCAAAACTTCACTGTAATTGTTTCCATACACCCCGGCAATGGTCCACATAATGTGTCAACATTGATTTTTCTGGTTTGTTCTAGGTTCAAATTCTACTGATGTTATTCAATGTTCTTTCGAACTGGCCTGTGGAGTGGTAATAAAGTTCATTTCTGCAGACCTGACCTTTGAGAAGCTGATGAAATGTTTGTGAGGCTTGGTAACCCTAAGCAGGTTATCAGTGACAACAGTCCACAGTCCCTCATACAGGAATTTATTGACAAATGGAATGTAACAACATTCAGAACATTAGGTCAGTGCTTTATCATCCCTCAACTAATGGTCTTGTGGAAAGATACATGCAATCATTAAAGCACTCATTGAAAGTGTCAAAAGTGAAAGGGTCACGAGGTCAACAAGTCAACTCATGCCACTGCCCAGAACTCCTCAGCATTCACGCTGTTTAAAAGAAAGTTACAAACTGCATTCGGCCTGTTGCTACCTGAGGAAATCTATACAAATTACGGAGAAGAATCAATGAGCCAAGATGTCTAGGCAGGAAATGGCTCCAAGAGACTGTCTTTTCATCAGAGTGACCAAGTACTGGCCCAGAGCTACAATACAACTGACAAGTGGTTACCTACAACGGTCCTGGCCCAGACAGGCCGAAACATGGACTTTGTCACCTCCTCATGCTGCCTGGCTTGCTGTGTTCTTCCAGCCTCCTGCCTGTCTACTCCATTTCCTACACAAGCCAGACCCACAATTAGATTGTATGATGAAGGCAATGCTGACCAGCTGTTAGCTGTACACTTCAAAGTGTTGGAATAACAAGGCCTCAAAAAGGGGCCTCTTCCTTACTTCCTGATGGCAGAATTCCATCCCCATATCAACCAACTGTAGCCACTGAGGAACAAGCCTTCTCACCAGTATCCCTAAAGTGAAGCCAGCAATAAGAAGATGGCCGGCCCATCTAATACAGTCTCTTATTAAATGATGCTGCCCTTTTGTTGTATCCAATGGAGCTGTGTAAATAATTTTGCCGCTTTTTGTATATGCTGTGTTTAGAACAATGTAAATGCTGGGATTGTGAAAATAAATGGGGAGTGGTGTTATGTAGGGTCAATGTCCCTGTAAGAGATGAGTCACATGACACTGGTAAGTGTGTACTGTTGGTTCTGTTATAACACGATAGTTCAATTCTTGTGTAATCCCGTGCTATAAGAAAATCATATAATAGCAGCACCATTGAAACTAATGGGGCCAGAATCACATTATAACCAATACATGCTTTAAAAGTTCGCGCTTTAGAAACAGTGCCCCCAATTCGTCAACCTCGTTATAGCAAATTAGCATTAACAAAGCGTGCGTTATAGCAGAATGTCCTGTAGTCAGTGCTCAGGCTTATTCATACTCATTTGAGCTTTAATTCAGACTTTTTTGAACTTTTAAAGAGTGCACAAGTTCAGAATAATGCTCTCCCTTTTGGGTTGCAGAAAATGGTGAGTTTGTATATTCTTAGCCTAGTAGGTGTGCAATACAGATTAGATTGCTCCTTTAATTTTCCTTTCTTTCATATCCGTCAAGGTGACTCATCATAAATAAATAAATACATCATCATTACTTGAGCAGATAGCTTTCAGTATGCCACCCAAGTAGCTTATCTACTGTATGAATCTCACCCCAAGATGCTTGATTCAGGATTACTTCACAGATTAACCCAATATATCGTCACCTAAAATTCAATCACTTCAGCAATATCTGGAGGGCAATCAGATTTCTAATTCTCTCTCTAGTTCAAGACTCCTGGTGTACCTAAGATCAATTAATTGGGGCGCAACACTGTGTTTGAATATCAAACCTTTCTTGCTTTGGTTACTCAATTCCAAACTGAGTCTCCTGAAAGATTTATTTGGCTCTTGTTTTCCTTTTCTTTAACAAAGTAATATCACAGAATCATAGAAGATAGGAGCAGGAGGAGGCCATTTGGCCCTTCGAGCCTGCTGCACCATTCATCACTATCATGGCTGATCGCCCCACTCAATAGCCTAATCCTGCTTTATCTCCATAATCTTTGATTCCATTTGCCCCAAGTGCTATATCTGGCTGCCTCTTGAATACATTCAATGTTTTGACATCAACTGCTTCCTGTGGTAATGAATTCCACTGGCTTATCAGTGTGAAGAAATGTCTCCTCATCTCCGTCATCATCCTCCCTGCATCTATCCTGTCTAGTCCTGTTAGAATTTTATAAGTATCTATGAGACCGCCCCCCCCCCCACCCACATTTGTCTATTTGTCTGAACCCTTGCAAAAACAATCCTAACCTAGTCAATTTCTGTTCATATGTCAGTCCCACCATCCCCAGAATCAGCCTGGTAAACATTTGCTGCATGCCTTGGAGAGCCAGAGCATCCCCCTTCAGAAAAGGAGACCAATACTCCACACAATATTCTAGGTATGGCCTCACCAAGGCCCGGCATAACTGCTACAACACATCTCTGCTCCTGTACTCGAAACCTCTTGAAACGAAGGTCAACATACCATTTGCCTTCTTTACCACCTGCTCTACCTGCATGCTTCCTTCAGTGACTGGTGCACAAGAACACCCAGGTCCCACTGCACTCTCCCTTCTCCCAGTTTACCACCCTTGGGATGTGAAAGCACCCACACGTTGTTAGCAATATTGAACTTATGAGACAAAACACTAAAGCAATTTTTGTGAAAAGTCTACTCTCCTGAAAATGTTGAGCAACACCAATAAAAATATCTTTCCTTTGTGATGGATGTTCAAGTGCTGAATCAATGCAATATATCTGTACTAATCTGCCTGAATCTTTCTGAGATTTGATGATATTGTTATTATAGGTCTTTCCTGTAAAACTCCAACAAACCTGTCAAAGTTGATGGCAAGAGATGTACAGGGGAAGATTGGGATGAGATCAAGTTCTATTTCATGATATCCCTGTGACTTATGCTATCGGCAATTTTCACCCTGCTTAAGTTCAGCAGTTTCAGTAAATCAGAATCTCAGGGATAATTAGGAATGGGCAATAAATACATAGGCTTCGTCTGTGATCAGCCCAGCTCTAGAATAGGTGAAATTTAGGTTTGGCACAAAGTCCATGCTGTATTCATTGCATTTTTCCCTAAGTAATGGACATAAGGATGAATAGTTTTAGGCCTGGTCTGGGTACTAACTTCTTCAAAATAAATTTATATGATTTTGTTTGCCAAATGAAAAACGTTCCAAAACATTTAATGTGATCAGTGCTTCTTTCTACCTCAATAAGTTAGATAGGGATGAATGAAGGAATCATGTGCATGCTTCACAGGTAGCCAAAGAAGCATTGGTTATATAATTAGGCACAACTGCTTGGAAATATCTTCAGAGAACTATCTACAATGTTCTACAGAGTTCCAGGATTGCTGGGTCCAAGTCCTAGAATTCCCTTACTAACCATATGTGGGTGGTCTCACACCCCATTTGGCTGTCGCATTTCAAGAAGTCAGTTCACCACCACCTTCTTCGATTAGGAATGTTTCGTGAATTCTGGCTCATGCATAAGCCTATGAATGGATTCTTTAAAATGCTGATATTTATGAGGGAGGCAGTAATGGAGTTTTGAAGTTTGCCTACAAAATCCACAGGTAGATGGGTGGTGTCCTGAATTTGTGGGTCATGATTATATTTGGAATGTAGGAAAATGGTTATGCTGATGCTGGTGATGTACTGACTCGCCTATCCTGTTCTCAGTATCAGGCACTTTGGGCAATGTAAGTTCTGGGCCCACAAGAGGATCATCATGAGACAGGCAAATAGTTAGATTTGCTAAGAGTCTTATGAAAGAAAAGTCAAGAACTGTATTTCTAGTTGACTTCCAGTTCCCTGGTATGACAAGGGGCAGGAAATGGGTACACTGATACAGGCTGGGTGCTGGTCCTCTAGGTGCACCTATTGGTCCTCCTGCTTGCTTGGGTGGGGGTGCCCACACCCACAGTGGTGACTTGATGGCTCTTTCTGCTTTGTTAATTAAAGATCTTTTTAAAAGTCTCTGAGAAAGCATCTTCTTATTGAAGCACTCACCCAGTTCTTTACCATCCATAGCTTCTAAGTGCGTCTCTGAAGCTGCAGAGCATCTGGTCATTCAGCTTCAAGCCTGAACAGCGCACTTAATTTCACAGGAAATCTGCTTCCGTGAAAGAGTTAACTTAAATCAGCTCTCCACCAGAGGTAAACCAGGGTGTCAAAAGTCGTCCCAAATCCTGTTTCTACTTACCAGGGGAAAATTCAGCCTGAAGCAGAGATTAGTGTATTCAGGTTCCACTCCAGAGATTTAAGGACACTCGCCCCAGTGCTGGACTGAGGGAGTGTTGCACTGTTACAGTGGCTGACTTCTGAATGAAAATTAGACTGATGCCTCCTTCAGGTAACTGTAAATTTAAAAAGTCCCATGGCCCTATTTTGAGGAAAAGAAGCCTCAACATGCCTAAAATCAATGACCTGTCCTTTTCCCGTTTCTAGCACCTTGCTGTCAGCAAATTAGCTGCTGTATTTTTGACATTTCAACAGTGATTGAAATCCAAACTTGGCCATGAGAACTGCTATATAAACCTAAGTGTTGTTGCTTTATTTTCACTACCCGGAATATTTATGCCTCAGGTTCTTTGCATCAAGCAAGATGGTTTGTTTCCCCTAAGTTTATTTATTTTCTAATAACAACAGAAAAAAAAGCAAAAAAATACAAATAGCCTGAAAGCTTGTTCAGCTTTTCCTTCAGATTTCTAAAAAGAACTGCAATCTTTTTGTTTATATACAATGTCACATTCCCAACGGAAAAGCAATAGTGGATTGAGGGAATTGTAATTACTTTCATGTGAAAATGTCCCCAAATCAAAACAGTTTGTGCTATTGTTTATTTTTGGCCCTTCAATGCAATAACCTGACGTTCAGCAGCTGTGCTTGTTCCCAGTCCGCCAAATGGTCAGTGACCAACTTCACAGGTTAATGTCCGCTTTGCTGGTAGCAGTCACTCAACTCTCATTTGAAGCCAGTCTTTGTGCTCGGTTAATCTGGAGAAGGCAAACTTGAAAAAAATGTTTCATCGGATATCTGTGTGGCTGTCTAAAGACACATTTGCGAGAGCCACAAGCAGAAACTAAACACAGATTCAAAGCCCAGAACTTTAAGCATGTAAGAAAGAAAGACTCCAATGGAAAGATGTGCCATCCGTGGCTAACCAGGAAGTAAAAGATTGTATCAAATTGAAAGGAAAAGTATATAATTCCAAAAAAGGTGAGTTAGAAGATCGGACAGAATTAAGAAACAGCTTCCTCCCTCCTGTCTTTGGCAGGGCGAAGGTAGGCCCGGCCTCCTGGGCGTGTGCAACAGTGACAGCCACAGAGGGGGCTTCTATCAGTGATCAGAGGCAGTAGTCCAAGCAGCTCCTCCTGATGATCAGCAGCAGCAAAGACGATCAACCTTTCCCCAGTTTTTTATTCCCAGCAGGGGAGTATGTTAGGATCAAGCTGCGTGTAGCCCCAGATCCATGGCCATTATCAGCTCTGGTGCTGAAGTTGCAGAGACTTCATCGTTGGCGGGGGAGGAGCTCAGAGCAGGAACCTGGTGACTGCTGACTGGTGGCAGGGTATGGAGAAGGATCAGAGGGCGAGCAGGGGATATGAGGCCAGGCCCAAGGTGTTTGCGGGAGTAGCGGTGATGGTGGATGTCGGCCCATAACCGAGACTCCGGAGCCCATTACAAAAACATTGGCTCATATCAAGCAGCAAACAGAGGAGTAGCAGGTAGTAACAAGAAGAAGAGGGAAAGAAGAGCTGTATTGCAGTAAAATCTTGCATTATTTTCAGTGTTTCAAGATAGCGACGGAGCATGGCGATGCTTCATGTTCTGTATGCGAGAAAACACTTTTCACTGTATTTTATATAGATATGACAATAAGTCTAAATAAGTTATTAGACTTATGAATGGATTTCTCATATTAGAGTTGGTCTTTCTCTGAATCTTCTCTGTAGCTGTGACACTATATTCTGCATTCTGTTCTTTTCCCTGATGTACTTACGTAAGGTATGATTTATCTCATCAGCACACAAAACAATACTTTTAACTGTATCTTGATACATGTGACAATAATAAATTAACTCTATGTGTAGGGCAGAATGACTGGAAGATTAATAAGGAGGAACAAATTTTGATTTTCTTTCTCAGTTGATGAATGTGGCTTAACTTCTGTTCTTTGAGGTCCAATTTGGGTAAATGCATTTGTACTCACAACACTAACTGTCTTGCCATTGTTGTTTGGACTCAGCTGGACTTTGCGTTCACTTTCGATGTAGCATCCATTAAACACATCCTAAGAAACTATGGGCTGAATCATATGCTTTTCTGGCTAAGTTTCCATTTTGTTGAATTTCACACTTGCCTTTGCTCTGGATAGCCTAGCAAGTTTTCCTGCTGAATCTTGCTAACCTAACTATATTAACTCTCTATTCTGCCCCAATAGACTCCTCTCATTTCCAACACCATTGTACCATTGGCCAGACTCAAAAACAGCTTGCCACTGCCAGTGTAGGCTGGAATGGACTGGCATTCCTAACTCCACCTTTAAAAGACTGTTGTGCACCCAGACAAACATTGTGAGTCCAGAGTTGCCCTGCATGGTTCCCCACATTTACCCCAGACATGGCACAGAAGGGAAAACTGGTGCCTCGTTTTGCAGGTGGAGACCAGAGGTCTTGCTGGACAGGTTGGTGCAGAGGTTGGATATTCTGTGCCCCTAGTACCAGCAGCAGAAGCCACAACACCATTCATGCCAGCCTGGTTCACTGTTGCTATCCAGGGCAGTGCAGTCTCAGTCATCTGGAGGAAAGCCTAGCAATATATGATGAAGTTCAAAGACCTTCTCCATTCTGGTAGCGACTATGGATTTAAAAAGTTGGAATAAAGAAATTTCAATCTTACAGGCTGCAGATTTTGTGACTGAATTCTGTCAGTCAATATGGTATGTAATAAAGAGAATAGTTGTGGATTAGATAGATATGGACTTGATGTGAACTTATGGCAAAATTACTCAGTGGTAATGGGGATGATCAATGATGAATTTTGACATATGTGTGCAAACATGAACATAATCATTATGAGTAAAGCTTCAGAAAGTCATTTTAACAACAGGGTGTGTGAAAGGAGCCACACAATAATAGACAAAATGGTTTATAAAGTTTTGGCAGATTATCCAAACTATATATCATCAACTGCACTAGCATGCATTGTCCATATTAAGACAAGCCTGCAGATAGAAGGTGAATAGGGTCTATATCAGTTAGTTTTTGCTATAAATCAGAAAGCTCAGTCTGTAATATGTGATCAGCCCCTGGATTTGGAAATGTCCACAATTAACTCTACTTTTTCAGAGCATTTGAATGTGCAACATTCAAGCAAAACAGTTTTAATTAAAACCAAAATCTTAGGAAGAATTCAGCAAGCCTCACGAAATAAGGTAACCTATTCTAATCCATTTTAAATTAAGGTGACATCGTTCATTATAAAAGGGGAGGGCTTAAGGAGTTGAGAGGCCTGAGAAAGATTATTGATCAAGATGGAAAAAATAATAAATGTACTGCACGGTTTAGGAAGGAGATGATTCACGTTCAAAATTTGTTAGGCACGGAATTCAAGAATGCAGATTTTGGAAATGTTAAAGAAAGTAACAAGTAACGGGTATGTTTCATAACTGTATGTTATATAGTTGTGAGGATCAGACTGATGATCAAAATGAGGCTGTTAGTTCCAAAGATAAAGTACCAAAAATGGACAGTAAAGTCTAATATTTATAAACTATTACAACTGTTATAGCTAATACATAAAAGGCCACTGGAAAATATAACAATTGTTTAATGTATAGAATGAGAGGTCGGAGCTTAGGTCCAAAGATGAGGAACATGAAGTAAAGAAATAGTAGGGAAGTGTATGCTGGATAGTGGCTCTGGGAGACACTGTGCCTTTAGAAAAGGATCATGAACTGTAGACAGGAATCATTTTAATAGAAAGGGAGATCAAACAGTAATGCTCCAGAAAGAGGTAGTTAACAAGATAAAGTGTATAGATTAACAAGTGCAAGAAAAAGTGTGCAAGTCAAGAATGGCAACAAGGAGCAGCAACTGATGTGGTTAGGAAGTCTTAGTGGTTATGAACATGTTAGAAGGCAAATTCAAAATAGTTGTCAAACAGAAGAATTACAGACCTGAAGAGAATTTGAGGTGTAAAAATAATAGATATTTGTTTTCAAACCTTTGTCCAGGGAAGCCTAGTTCCATCAATCTCGAATGTTGAAGAATCAGTAGTTAATTGAAAAGAGGTTTAAGACAATTTTAAGCAGTGAATATTACAGGCTAAAAGCAAGGTTATTATGCTTTTTGAATAGGTGCTAATACCAATCATTCACCAAATGGGCATTATTATTTTCCAATATGCTTTTCAGTAACTCAATACTTACAACAGTTGATTCAGAAGGGAAGTGTTTCAATGATTCAATCACTTCGAACAATCAGTCATTTGTATGAAGGATTCAGTCACTTTCAATTTCATTTACACAAAGCATTCAGACTTGCACTGTGAAAGCAATGTGATGTTTTCCCTCCTGAACAATTGGAACAAGAGAATTGTGAGACCTTTATCACAAAATGACAACATGATGTTCCACATACTGCAATCTGGCCAATAGCATCATATGTTAGATGTAGACTAACCAACCCTATCAAATAATGGATACACATGGAAAAAGTGTCTAGAGATGGGTCTTAAAAGGTTAAATCAAGGCTAGTGGCAAAAGGTTTCCAAGGAAATTTGTGGGGACACAAATGAATAGTTTCACCAATGATAGGAAGGCAGATTTGGAGATAATCTTGGCAACAAATGCTTGCAAATGTAATCAATTGATATTAAAACTGCCATTATGGAGAGAGATCAGCTCAAAAATGATTATTTCCTTTCCCTCTGAATGAGCACCAAATCAAAGGGGACATTGGAAGTTAAATAAATGTATATATAATCTAAATGGTTTTTTTTAGTGTTTGATACTTCTTAGTAATGAATGTTTTATTAAAATTGGTAATCTCCAATATGAAAGCAGATTTTTGGCATCTTTATGATGCATGTAGATGATGTTTTTGTGGGGTGGGTTCAGTGAATTTGTAAACATTACCATAAGCAGGTCAAAAGTAGAATTTAAAATTGTAAGTCAGTTTCAGTTCCTTTTAAGCACATTAGATGGGAAATCAAGCAGAATGGATCAAGTGTTGCTTTGCATATTTGCATATTTGGAAAATGTTAGTCCTATTGTTACTATTCAAAGTAGAGCCTCTCAAAAAGTTACAGCAGTTTCCAAAACTGAAATGGAGGAATTGCAAAATCTTATTGGACAGATGAATTTCTGAGCAATTAATTAATTTAACAAAAGTAGTCTCTCACTGAACCATAAATGTGCAAAGCTACAGATTTTGCTTTAATAATAAACACACATTTGTTACAAAAGGAATGAAGATAAAATAAAACATTCTAAACCAATTACTTATAATAGAAATTCAAAGGTTCTAAACACATGGAAAAGTACAATCCCATTAATTCCAAACGCTCCTTAATAGATTGAAAATAAACATACCTTATTTCAATATGGTATTGAATTATTTTATGTTCAATTTACAGTTCTCAGAAGAGTAGTCCTCATACGTACCCAAAAGTGTGGTGCTGGAAAAGCAAAGTTGGTCAGGCAGCATCCGAGGAGCAGGAGAGTTGACATTTCAGGTGTAATGTTATCATCAGGACTTTTCCTCTGCCACACTTTTTGACTCTGATCTCCAGCATCTGCAGTCCTCACTTTCTCTCAGTTCCTGGTACAGTACCTATTTATGCGAGACAGACCAGTATCAATGCATTTAAAACCTTTGTAGGTTTACCTCACTTGGAATATCAATGTTTAAACTTGAGCTATCATACAATTGAGTTTCATTGCACTCAGCTAAACAACCACTTGCAGATTTTATGTGGCCTGGAACCAACACTAACTCTAAGCAAGAATTACAAGTTTAACACAGGAACTCTAAGGACCAAACTCTTTATGTCCTACTCTGTCAGAGGCACTGCTCTGTACAGCCATTCTATTCCAAGGTCTTTGTAGGACTAACAAGCTACCAAAGGTTAAAAATGAAACTAAAATTTTCTATCTTTCAATAAAAGCAGTGACACCAAGCTTAAAAAATATAGATTCCAGAACACTCTCACAATGAAGTCCCATTATTCACCATTTTGGGTCAAAAGCAACCAGAATTAAACAGAAGTCCATTAGTGTACCAAGCCTCCTTCACTCTATCATCAGGCTTTAGAAACTGTTTTACAAAGAAATTACCGTGGTTACAGAAATGCTTTAAGTTAGTTATTAACTTCAGACAAACAGAAAATCCCACTGGTTACTAGTTCGAACCCAGAAATCCAAGATTGCACCAACTATTATATATGGCAGGGATGCTTGAAATTTAATAAAAATGGGGAAGATGTGTTGGATATATATTAAGAATTAATTGGATGGGAACTGGATGTACAAATATGGGGAGCAAGTAATCAATGTTGGTGGAGTTTGTGGTGTATAAGCATGAAATAAAAGTCTGACTGGAATATATAACTGGACATTGCCTCTCCAATATTTAAACTTCTGACATTAAATGTATCTCTGTGTGGAATGCTAATAAGGCATCATTGCTGTACAGCAAATGAGTAAAACTAAATAACTTTCTTTCAATTTTAGTTCACAGATTGAAATTCTGTGTAGGTGAACTGAAGACATGTAATTGCAGCAATGAGAAGAATAGGTCAAAGTCTGTCAGTGATGAAGCATACATGGGTCAGTGTTTTTAGTAGTATAGACTTCTTCTGCTGACGTGGTCAAATGCAATGGTCAGATTGGTGGTAGAAATGTATAGTGACCTCCTTTAATCACATCATTGCTCTTAAGGATGCTAGGTTAAGTAGTTCATGTTCATGTCAGTAGTAGATCTTCCGGTACTGATATCATATTAACCTTTGAGATAGATGTGTTCAACCTGATATATAATCTGATAAGGACAATACTTCCAAAACTTGCTTAGCAGGGAAATGCCTTGATAGCTGTTGCAATAACTGAGGTTGCACTTGTCTATCAGAGTGCCACAATCTTTGCATTTGGTATATCCTGAGGCTCTGGCACCTTCTTCCAGCAGAAACAGAGAAGATCATGCTAATGCTTCAGGATTGGCAATACAGCATCATCTTGGGGAGAATTACCAATGCTAAGTGAACCATTGGCTTTGCTGATCTCCTCCACTATGATTCAATGTCCTCTTCTTCCATGACAGGCAGGTTCTAAATAGAATCTAGGATTTCTTCAGTGGCTGTTTTGACCCGAAAGTACAATTCAAGAATGTGTTCCATCTGGCTCTACAGTTGGTAATGACCTCCTATGCCTTTGTTTTGAATGTCTTTGTTTGCTTTGCCAATAAACTGCTGTCTTTTTGATCCTATCATCCATGTTCATAGCACCGTATCAAAACACATTTAAATATTCTGGTGAGGTTGTAAACAGCAGTCACAGAATCATAGAGTCATAAAGATATACAACACGGAAACAGACTCTTTGGTCTAACTTGTCCATGCCGACCAGATATCCTACATAAATCTAGTCCCATTTGTCAACATTTGACCCATATCCCTCTAAATCCTTCCTATTCATATACCCATCCAAATGCCTTTTTACATTGTAATTGTACCAGTCTCCACCACTTCCTCCGGCAGTTCATTCCATACACGCACCACTCTCTGCATGAAAAGGTTGCTCTTAAGTCACTTTTATATCTTTCCCCTCTCAACTTAAACCTATGCCCTCTAGTTTAGACTCACCCACCCTGGGGAAAAGGCCTTACCTTTTTACCCTATCTATGCCCCTCATGATTTTATAAACCTCTGTAAGGTCACCCTTCAATTTCTGATGCTCCAGGGAACATAGCCTCAGGCTATTCAGTCTCTCTCTATAGCTCAGATCCCCCAACCCTGGCAACATCCTTGTAAATCTTTTCTGTATACTTTCAAGTTTGACAACATCCTTGCTAGAGGATGTTGTCAAACTTGAAAGGGTACAAGGAGATCAGAAATGCACACAATACTCCAAAAGTGGTTGAACCAATATCCTGTAGAGCCGCAAAATGACCTCCCAATTCCTACACTCAATGCCATTGCATAGCACTTAGCAGTCTATTAGATTTTACTACATGCAGTCCTTTGAGATGATAAATTCCGAAATAATGGTTATTGTCATCTGATTTCATGTTCAATCAAGGTAAGACAAACTGCTTTCTACATATGGGCATAGGCCAGTCTATTGGTTGTCTGGGCATTCGTAAGAGATTCTAATTGGCTGGAGGACAATTGTTGTTCAAGATTCAGCTACAGGTACTTAAAGACTTACCACACTCTTGATGGAGGACTGCAAGTTTGATCAGTAACCATTTTCAGAACTTCACACAGATGATTGTTGGCAATTGCCATCATCACAACTTGAAGAGTATTCTATGAAATGTAAAGGTGATCATTGTCAGAGACCTATGTCGAGGAGTTTGGTGAGTAGAATTCATTGGCCCTGCAGCCGAGGATAGGTCTTCCTCACTGAAATTGTCTATTAATTGTCAAATTATTTCTTCTCAATAATGTGAGACTTGGTGCTCAAAGTGCAGCAGTGATACCTGCAAATGACTTTATTTGCTCAATTTTCAATATTATTTTATAACAGTGTATTCTGAATTTTCCCTCATTTTCTCCTTTGTTATTTTCATATCAGTTAGTGTCCTGCAAATGGATATTGGATTTGACCTTGAATTCTCTGTAAGAATGGAAGGTTAACCATATTAATTGATTGGCAAGTATTCTGTAACCATTTTGGGGCCCTAATGTGACACTGCTGTAAGTACCTAACTGTACCAAGAGGCCAGTCAATTAATAAAAATGGATCCTCCAAGTTCATCAGCATAGTTGGAATGAGGTTGATGGATAAATGATGCATTTAGTAGTGGGTCCAATGTGTGCACAGTTTGGATGAACGCCTATTGTGAATTGTATCCACCTTATGTCAAACATACAGCTGTAATGTATACAATTTCTATCCCATGCTGCCTGACATTGTTCTTTGCTTGTGGACTAAGTGTGGAGATAATTACAAGGTCAAGCAAAATATTTATTTATATTAAAATGCTTCAAACACTTTTAGATTCAAATCTCCGGTTTTAAAAGAAAAATTCTTCTTTTTTTCCTGTTGGAGGATTATTAAATCCCATTTGGGTAATGGGTCCAATGAAATCAAGGTTTAGGAATTTCTTTAACATTTTTTTCTCCCACTGTGATTCTCATTATTGAATTAGTGTACACGACATTGCTGTGGGTATATACAGGTGCAATACACATTAGTAGGATCAAAGTTCAGTGTCTGATTACAGCAAATGAACCATCAATAGCAGAAATGATTATTTGTAATGCCTCACAGGCTGTGTTCAGACTCCATCCTGAGGTTTGACATGGCTTAAAATCAGATTCGAGTCAACTTATTTTAAAATTGCCCATTTTTCTTTAACAGGAGCTGGCAGAAGGAGATTGAAAGCTCCACAGATCAGAAGCAAAATGCTGCCACTATTGCAGAGCTCAACAGAGTGGATGAGAAACTTGCACAGGTAGAAATTATTTAAATGACAGCTTTGACAAGAAAACATAACACAAAACAGAAGAGACATGCTACTGAGTGTGCATGATTTGATTAAATCAAGGTGAATGTATTCCAGGCATTGTTTAGAGGACACTTGAGCAGAGCATGCAGAGATCATTAAGAAATTGTAGCTTTTTTAAAAAAATAAAGCTGCAATCTTATGTGAGTCTATTTACAATTAAGCAACTCTTAAAAAAAAAATGTGCAGCTCTGGTAATATGGTGACAGAGGAGAAAAAGCATTGAATTCACTGGATATGAGCTACTGTCTAGTGCAGTAAAGACTTTCAGAATGCAAGCAACTACAATTGAACCTATTAGTATGAATAAACCACAAAACTGTAACTTTAAAGCAAAGCTAATATGCTGGAACAACAAGCAGATCCTCAGCATTTGTTAAGATGGGCCAATCTTGCCCGTTCATCTTCTGAAAAGAAAATCATAAATTAGTGCCTATACACACAAATAAATATCTCATGAACCATGAAAATATGATTCTTCCATTGTCAAATTAAGCTTTTTGTTATTTTGCAATTCAATTTGGGAATTTTAGCACATCAGACATGAGAGCAGATGAATAGATGATTCAACAATGTTTTCTTTGATTACTTATTGCCCACTGGCTCTGTACCAGATCAGTGAAAATGCAGGTTCCCAGGTCAATAATCTGTTACGCTTTTATCCAGTGCTAGTCCAAAGCTAGCAAAAATATTTGATTCACCAATGGCTGTATTTTTATCTATTCTGTAATTGGTGTACTTTTTCTGATGTTACCACTTGTGAATCCATTGACTTATTTGAGGCATCCCTTGCGACTCATATTTATTCTTTTCATCAATTTCATTTTGCGTTATCTCTCAGCTATCAATAAAGATGGACTCTGGTGATGGGTGAAACATTATGAACTTCACAGACCTCTTTTAAGATGGGGACCCCAAAACTATGCCATCATAGATACAGTTGAAGCTACCTAATGGAAAGATGTTCATGCTGAGAAAACAAAAGAAAATCTGAAACCCCAATTCAGCAGGAAAAGGGAAGATTTGTACTTTCAGACCACAAACATGAAACAAAATGCAATCACATCAGCTGAAACAAGTCTAAAGCTTGGACTGGTAACTCTACACTTAGAGTGAAACAGCACAGAAACAGACACTTGGGTCCAACCTGTCCATACCGAACATAATCCCAAAATGAACTAGTCCCACCTGCCAGTTCCTTACCCACATCTGTCCAAACCTTTCCTATTCATGTACTTACACAACTGTCTTTTAAATGTTGTAATTGTACCCACATCCACTGAGGAAGTTCACTCCACATGCAAATCACCCTCTGCGTAAAAAATTTCATCCTCATGTCTTTTCTAAAACTCCCTCCTCTCACCTTTAAAATGTGCCCCCAAGTCTTGAATCTCCCGGTACCAGATGAGATTTGTAACATGTCACAATGCACAAAGCCATTGACTGCTGATCTGATCATAAAATATAACAAGGATTGTTGACAAGTCTTGGATATGTTCCTGCTATTATCTTCAAATAAATGAGAGTGTAAGACCAGAATTCCATCAGCCCTCGGTCCAGCCTAAAAGACAGAACTGGAAAAGAAGGAAGTCATCAACAAAATGACAGCTCTACAGACTGGAATATGGCATAGTAACAGTGAAAGCCCCTGGACAACTGGGGTTGTGCAGAATAAAACTTTGAAGAGACCTCACCACTTCAAGCCAGTCACTGGATTAATTTTGCAGTAGGCCAAAACACCAAGGTAAAGGTCATTTACAGCAAAGGACAGATTCTGGGAAGTGAAGGTGGATGAAGGTAACAGTTTTTGAACTACCTTCTAGGTTCCAATCAGGAGGCACATATTGTTGCATTTACCATTCTGCATTTCTACTGCTCTGGAAGTAAAGCAGTTCAGATAGCTTGAAATGGTCAATGGTCTTCCCAAAGTGGAAGCTACTGTGGATAATCTGCTAACTTATGAATGTGGAGATAGAATGAAAGAAAATTATTATTAGCATCCCATAATTTTGTGGCAGTGAGAGCTCAACAGATGAAGTTGAAGCTGACAATAATAAGATGCAATTGAAGACATCTGAATTTGATAACATAGATCGTGTACTAATTGGAAATGGAAGGATACCACCTTCATCTTGATTAGGTGAGACCTATGAAGAGACCAACTACTTTGAAAGTGATGCAATGATTTGTTGGAGTTGTGAGGTACCTAACAAAGTTCTTCGTTAATTTGTCATCAGAATACGAACATTGACATAAATTCACTACAAAGGATGTTCACTGGGGTTGGGGCACAGAATGAGAAGCAGATTTCATTTGCATGAAATAACAGATGACCTCCAGAGCAAAACTCAGGTAAAACAATATCAATGATGTATTCACCATGTAGAGTAATGCAAGGGAGATTGGTTTGGAAATGCATCAAGGACAAATGATTGCATTTGCATTCAGGTGATTGACAAAACTGAAGGACAGGCCCAGCAAATGAACTTCATCCCAGGAACAATCAGACACCAACTGATAGCCAACAACAACTGACGTGTATAACATCAGACAACACAAATGTGTTAAAAGTTATGTATACAATAAAACATACAGGGAGAATTGAATGTGGGACAGACTAAAATGAACAAGTATTTTTTGTTTGTGAATGATCATTTTTTGATTATCTATGTATATTGGGTAACTTGAAGTTACAAATAATAGTGCATACGTTTTTTTTCTGAACAGGAAAATATTCAAAGGAGGATATTTGAAGAAATGCATGTGTACACTTTGATTTGCCACAGTCGTGTGACCTCTAATGTATTGGCTTTCCAGTTAATGGCATGAGTCAGAAGGCATTAAAGCCAGCACAGGAACCTGAAGGTATGAAAAGTGAAGCACAATGTAGTGTTTTAAGCCATAGCTGGCATATTCCCTTCCCTGAAAAACACGAGTGAAACAATTGTGTTTTTACAATAACTTAACAGCTTTCATTGTCTTTTTCATAATCCACAAATGACCTAATTCAGAGAATTACATTTCATAAATTGTCATGATGCAATTTGAACTTATAGCCTTTGGGTGTTAGTCCAGTTACCAATACCGACTGACTGTCATGCCCTTACTAACGACAAGGATAGGAATTCTGGATAATCATTCCTAAGATAAGTCAGGAAAATTTAAAAAGAATTATTAAGCTTCTGTTAGTCATCTATAAAACTCACCAGAGCCTAGAGACCACATAGTGGTGTGTATGTTTCATTACTTTCTATGTAGTTTAAATCAGAGTTATGGTTCCAATTGTTTTTTTAATGATTTATTATTGTGCTCATAGTATACAAATCAAATGCCTGTTTGATATGAAAACAAAAGGCAAGTAAAACTTTTTCATTAAGACTACAGTTGCTGAAAAACAAATATTCTTTAAACAAATATAAACTTCTTGTAAGTAGGAGGGGAAAGATTTGTCATTTGTCTTTTGGAAAGATCCTGCCTACTCATTGAATTATTCAACAGGAATCTGATAAAGTTAATTTGGTATTTTGACTGGAACACCCTGCAAAATATTTTGTTAAACATGTACATCTTGAAGCAGACATATTTAGTCCTCTGAGAGTTTTAAGTGTTAACTTCAGTACACAGAAAAGTCAGCTTGTGAAAAGGCAACAGCTCCATCAATAATTGTGTGTTATTCCATTATATAAGCACTGAAGCTCAAGATGAAACAATTTAAAGCAGAAGTGATTTCTTTCAATTGAAGACAAAAACAATTTGTTGTAATTGCAATTGCTTGATAATCACTTTGTGATTTACTGAGGAAGCCTTTAAGGTTTTTAGAATTTGTTATTAACTAAGAGCTAAACAAAGCTGTTACATTTGTCACTTTGAGCCTTTCCAGAAGCAAAGTAATGGTCACAGTTATACTGCACCATCTGTCTTAGACTGCCCATTGTAAAGTTAATACTGGGGACAGCAAGATCCGAATTACACTTTTGGCAGCAAATTCGATTCGGCTTGCTTGCCAACCGATTGTTTTAATGTTGTGGTTAAATGAACAGAGTGCCTTTCTGTTTATAAGATTAATCAATCCTCCAATAAGCAGACAAAATGCCCAGGAGATCCAAATGTATAGAGATTTTTGCCTTCACATCATTCTGGAGTTATAATCCACATATGCAAAGCGGAAAGGGAGTGAAGTAGCTTCCACAAGGTCTCCTATTGCTCATTTTTCCTCAGTGTTGGAGTTGGATCAGACTTGTTTCTGAAGTGTTCTTCTACCGGCACCTGCATGAAGTGTCATCACAACATTGGAGTAGAAATAGACTCTCTTGGCTCACAAGCCTAATTCCTGATGTACTTTGATTCTCCTGTTCCTCGGATGCTACCTGACCTGTTGTGCTTTTCCAGCACCACACTCTTGATTCAACCCATTAATCTGCCTGGTATTTGATCTCAGTGCCAATTATCCACGTGTTGTCCTTACCTCTTGTTGTCTATCAATCTATCAATTTCTGTCCTGAGTATGCTCAGTGATTGAGCTTCCACACCCCTCTTGAGAAATTACTTCCAAACATTTCTCCACACTCTGATTGAAGAAATTCCTCCCCATCTCAGTTTGAAATGGCCTACTAATTATTCTGAGTTTATATCCCTTGGTTCTAGACTCACCAGCCAGAGAGTTGGAGAGGAATTTTAAAGAGGAGTCAGAGCCCTGTGTTCAGCAGCAAAAAGCATGCTTTATTTGGAGGTCCTTACCATGCAGTATCTGAGAAGTCTCTAGGACACGCTTTACCAATAAACTACAGGATATTTATACATTTCGTGTTACATTGATGACATGCAACATTGACACCAGCACTTGCCACCTTCTCTCTGACTGTTATGCTCCTCCCCAGATATTTGCCAGCAGCATAATCCTGAGCGGGTGCTGTTTGTTACCATAAGACCATAAGACATAGGAGTGGAAGTAAGGCCATTCGGCCCATCGAGTCCACTCCGCCATTCAATCATGGCTGATGCGCATTTCAGCTCCACTTACCAGCGTTCTCCCCGTAGCCCTTAATTCCTCTAGACAACAAGAATCTATCAATCTCGGCCTTGAAGACATTTAGCGTCCCGGCTTCCACTGCACTCCGTGGCAATGAATTCCACAGGCCCACCACTCTCTGGCTGAAGAAATGTCTCCGCATTTCTGTTCTGAAATGACCCTCTCTAATTCTAAGGCTGTGTCCACGGGTCCTAGTCTCCTCGTCTAACGGAAACAATTTCCTAGCATCCACCTTTTCCAAGCCATGTATTATTTTGTACGTCTCTATTAAGTCTCCCCTTAATCTTCTAAACTCCAACGAATACAATCCCAGTATCCTCAGCCGTTCCTCATATGTTAGACCTGTCATTCCAGGGATCATCTGTGTGAATCTCCGCTGGACACGTTCCAGTGCCAGTATGTCCTTCCTGAGGTGTGGGGACCAAAACTGGACACAATACTCCAAATGGGGCCTAACCAGAGCTTTATAAAGTCTTATTGGTACATCTCAGCTTTTATATTCCAACCCTCTTGAGATAAGAGACAACATTGCATTCGCTTTCTTAATCACGGACTCAACCTGCATGTTTACCTTTAGAAGCTGCCATTGTTTATTTTCCCGAGGTCATAATAACTAAGTAATATTTTGCAACTATCTCTTTACAAGGTTATCTGATTTTCCGATGTCCTTTCACATTTATACCCTTTGTTATATGTCATTTAGTCCTTATACTATTCACCCTTCAATCCATCCTGGCTGATGGAGTGGCGGCTTCTCTCTGCTATCTCCAACCATTTGTCTCAAGGAATTCAACAAAATTCCTTAATGTTTGTTTGTTAGTTGCACCTGTAATTTAAGTATACCCTCATGAATAGCAAGTAATGGCAAGTACTTAAAACATCTTTGATTATGGTGGGTTCAGACTTTTCCTTCTACACTTTACTAAATAACAAGTTTTCTTTTGCCCACGAAGGTTTCTATGAAGCACTTTATTACCTTATCAGGTTGAAGTGAGAAAGAAGGCAGAATCCTGACTGTAAAAACTGCTGCCTCAACTAACAATTCTCTTCGTCCATGGGCAACTCTAACACGTCTTATCTGCAGCTTTTAAAAAATGTATTCATAGGTTTTGGGTATCACAGGGTAGCATTTATGACCCATCCTGAGTTGCCCTTGAGAAGGTGATGGTGAGCTCATGATTGAGCTGCTGCAGTCCTCTAGCTGTGGATTGACACGCAATGCTGTTCGGGAGGGAATTCCAGGAATTTGGCAGTGGAGGAACAGCAATGTACTTCAAAGTCAGGATAATGAGTGGCTTGGAGGGAGTTGTGGTGTTCTGATGAATTGGCCACCCTTGTTTTCTAGATGCAAGGTGTTGTCTAAGAATCTTTGTTGAATTTCTGCATTGCATCTTGTGGGTAGTACACACTGCTGTTATTGAGCTTCAGTAGTAAATGGAATGGATGTTTATAGATGTGGTGCCAATTAAGCTGGCTGCTTTGTCCTGGATGGTGTCACACTTCTCGAGTGTTTTTGAAACTGTGCCCCTTCAGGCAAATGGGAAGTATTCCATCACATTCCTGACTTAGAGTCATAGAGTCATAGAGATGTACGGGATGGAAACAGACCCTTCAGTCCAACCCGTCCATGTTGACCAGATATCCCAACCCAATCTAGTCCCACCTGCCAGCACCCAGCCCCTATCCATCCAACCCCTTCCTATTCATATACCCATTCAAATGCCTCTTAAATGTTGCAATTGTACCAGCCTCCACCACTTCCTCTGGCAGCTTATTCCATTCACGTACCACCCTCTGCGTGAAAACGTTGCCCCTTAGGTCTCTTTTATATGTTTTCCCTCTCACTCTAAACCTATGCCCTAGTTCTGGACTCCCCGACCCCAGGGAAAAAAAATTACCTATTTACCCTATCCATGACCATCATAATTTTGTGAACCTCTATAAGGTTACCCCTCAGCCTCTGACACTCCAGGGAAAACAGCCCCAGCATGTTCAGCCTCTCCCCATAGCTCAGACCCTCCAACCCCCTGGCAACATTCTTGTAAATCTTTTCTGAACCCTTTCAAGTTTCACAACATCTTTCTGATAGGAAGGAGACCAGAATTGCACGCAATATTCCAACAGTGGCCTAACCAATGTCCTGTACAGCTGTAACATGACCTCCCAACTCCTGTACTCAATACTCTGACCAATAAAGGAAAGCATACCAAACGCCTTCTTCACTATCCTATCTACCTGCGACTCCACTTTCAAGGAGCTATGAACCTGCACTCCAAGGTCTCTTTGTCCAGCAACACTCCCTAGGACCTTACCATTAAGTGTATAAGCCCTGCTAAGATTTGCTTTCTCAAAATGTAGCATCTGATTTAAACTCCATCTGCCACTTCTCAGCCCATTGGCCCATCTGGTCAAGATCCTGTTGTAATCTGAGGTAACCCTCTTCGCTGTCCACTACACCTCCAATTTTGGTGTCATCTGCAAACTTACTAACTGTTCCTCTTATGCTCGCATCCAACTTGTGCATTGTAGCTGTTGGATAGGCTTTGGGGAGTCAGGAGATGAGTTACTAGATGCAGTATTCTGAGCCTCTGGCCTGTTCTTGTCACCACTGTGTTTTTGTGGTAGGTCCAGTTGAGTTTCTGGTCAATGGTAGCCTGAGTATGTTGATCGTATGGGATACAGTGATGGTAAAACCACTGAAAGTCAACAGGCAATGGTTGGATTGTTTCTTCTGTGTGACAGTCACTGCCTGATGTTTGTATGGCACGAATGTTACTTGCCACTTGTCAGCCTAAGCCTGAATATTACCCAGGCCTTGTTGCTTTTGAACATGGACTACTTCAGTATCTGAGGAATCACGCATGTTGCTGAACACTGTGCAATCATTGTCAAACATCCCCACTTCTGACCTTATGATGGAGAGAAGGTAATTGAGGTAATTGATGAAGCAGCTGAAGGTGGTTGGGTCGAGAACACTACTCTGAGGAATTCATGCAGAGATGTCCTGGAGCTGAGATGATTGACCTCCAACAACCACTATCATCTTCTTATGTGCCAGGTATGACTCCAACCATTGGAGAGTTTTCCCCCCCGATACCCACTGATTACAGTTTTGCAAGGGCTCCTTGATTCCACATTCCAGTCAAGTGCGGCCTCGATACCAAATGCTGTCACTCTTGCCTCACCTCTGGAATTCACTGTTTTGTCCATTTTTGAACCATGGTTGTAATGAGATCAGGAGCTGAGTGGCCCTGGCAGAACCCAAACTAGGTGTCAATGAACAAGTCATTGCTGAGTAGGTACTGCTTGATAGCACTGTTGATGAATCCTTCAATCACTGATGATTGAGAATAGACTGGGACGGTAGTTGGCTGGGTTGTATTTGTCCTGCCTTTTAAGCACAGGACATGCCTTGGTAATTTTCCACATTGTCAGGTTGATGCCAGTGTTGTAACCGTACTGGAACAGCTTCGATTGGGGAGGGGCAATTTCTGCAGCACAAGTCTTCAATACTGGTGCCAAAGGTCCGTTGCCCTTGCAGTATCTTGTGCCCTGAACTGTTTCTTGATATCATGTGCAGTGAATTGAATTGGCTTAAGACTGGCGTGTGCGATGCTGGGGACTACTACAGGAGGCCAAGGTGAATCATCCAGTCAGTACATCTGGCTGAAGATTGCTGCGAATGATTCAGACTTCACTTCAGCTCTGATGAAGAGTTGTTGAGACTCGAAATGTTAGCCTGCTTTAGCTACATTGATGCCACCTGATAGTGATCTCCAGTTTTTTTGTTATCTTTTGCAACAATGTGTTGGGCTCTTCCATCATTGAGGATGGGGATATTTGAAGAGCCTCCCCCTCCAGTGAGTTGTTGAATTGTCCACCACCATTCACGACAGGATGCGGCAGGAGTGCAGAGCTTAGATCTGATCCGTTGGTTGTGGGATCGCTTAGATCTGTCTATCACTTGCTGTGTGGCACACTAGTAACCCTGTCTGGTGGCTTCTCCAGGTTGACATGTCATTTTTGGTATGCCTGGTGCTGCTCCTGGCATGTCTTCCTACATGATCTATTGAACCAGGGTTGATCTCCGGCTTTATGGTAGTAGTTGAGTGGGGAATTATGCCAGGACATTAGGTTGCAGATTGTGCTGGAGTACAATTCTACTGCTGTTGATGGTCCACAGCACCTCATGGATGCCCAGTCTTGAGTTGCGAGATCTGTTTGAAGTCTGTCCCATTTAGCACAGTGATAGTGCCACACATCATGATAGATGGTATTCTTAATATAAAGGCAGGACTTTAAATAACTTCAGCAGGAGATCTTTACTTCTGTACTCCAATCCTCTTGCAATGAAAGCTAAAGCTTCATTTGCCTTCTCTACTGAATGTTACCGACGTTAACTTTTAATAGCTTCTAAGAAAGATCTCGCAGGTCCCTTTGGACATCAACACTTTCCTACATCTCACCAATTATATTCAGAAATATTCAGTCTTTCTGCTATTTTTATCTGCAAAAATAGATAACTTCATACTTAATTGACTTGTATTAGATTTGTCATGTTCTTGTATATTCGGTTAACCTATCCACGTTTGCTTGACACATCTTTGCATGTTCCTCAGAAGGCTTTGTGTCATCAGTAATGTTGGAAATATTATAATTGATCCTTATATTTAAATCATTAACAAAAATTGTGAACAGTTAATCTTTATGATACACCAGTAGAACCAGCCTATAATTGTAAGAATGATTTACATATTTCTTGTTCTTTTGTTTTTTGTTCATTAACCAATTCTCAGTTTATTCTGGTATATTACCCCAAATATTATGCATTCTAATTGTATTTACTAAGTTCCTGTGTGAGACCTTTTGAAAATCAACTGGAATCCTTTGTTTGTACTACAAATGACATCCTAAAAAAAAACTCCAACAGCTTTGTCAAACATGATTACTCTTTCATAAGTCTATGTTAACTCTGCCCAATTCTATCATTAGTTCTATTTCCTGTTATCATAGAATCCCTGCATTGCAGAAAGAGTGTATTTGGCCCACTGGTCCACAGCACCCACGCGAAGACTTAGCTCGCTACCTTATTCCCCTCACCTTGCATTTACCATGGCTAATCTGTCTAGTATACACTTCTCTAGACATACAGGGCAATTTAGCATAACCAATCAACATAACTAGCATCTCATGGATTGTGGGAGGAAACCAGAGTACCCAAGAGAAACTCACAAAGATGCAGGGGGATGTATAAACTCCACATATTCACCTGAGGCTGCAATCAAATCTAGGTCCCTGACACTGTGAGGCAGCAGTGCTAAACACTGAGCCACCATGCTGCCCAGAATCATATTGTTTATAATAGATTCTAATACCTTTTACTGGTGTTAAGCAATAGGTCTGTCATTCTCCATGTTTCCCCTCCTTCTTTGTAATTAGTGGAGGTGTATTCATTGCTTTTTAAAAATCTATCCAAAATCTATAGGATTTTGAAAGATAATTACAAATGCATTGACTATTCCTACAGCCAACCCTCTCAGCATTCTGGGATGCAGCTTATCTGGTCCAGGGTGTTTGACAGCCTTTGTCACTGTTAAATTTTAGTTTAATTTTTTTTCACTTCCTTAGCTTCATCAGTCCCTTAGCTAATCTATGTGCAAATTGAAGTTACCCAATTATCACCCTTATTATATGCACACCTAATTTTGTGACTTATACTGGACCCAACATTACCAATGTTATTTTGTGGTCTATAAGCAACTCCGACTAATATTTTCTCTCTCTTGCTTTGACTTAACTCCACCAAATCTCAGTCCACATCTTAATTCTTCAATCTAGCATCTCTATAACTTACTTACAGATCTCATCGCTTCTTAAGAGCACTATACTTTCTTTTTCTTTTTGCGTTTCCTTCCAAATGTTGAATGCCCTTGGATATTCAGTTTCCAATCTTGCTCACCCACTAGTTATGTGTTATGGCAATTAAATCATACCCATTTACCTCAATTTGAGCCTTCAAATCATGAAACTTGTTGCAAATGACTTGTGCATTTAGGTAGTGTCTTAAATTCTACTTTTCTAACATTATTCTGCATTCTGATCCTATTGACTTTGCTTTGTCAGTCTTCAAATTTTGCCAATCGCTGTTCTACTTCCTGTTACAAGTTTGGTTAGCTTAATTAGCTGGATGCCTGGCTTGTGATGTAGCGTGATGCTAAGAGAGTATGGGTCCAATTTCTGCACTAGCTGAGGTTACATTAAGGACTCTCATTCTCAACTTTTCGCTTTGCCTGAGGTGTGATAATCCTCAGGTTAAACTGCCACTAGTTATTTCTCTCTCCAGTGACAGAGTACCCTCAGGTCTGATGACTTTACCTTTAACTAGATTACAAATGTAAGCTGTCTTTCAGGTTGAATCTCTAGTCTTTCCTTTTCCCCCGCCCAACTCTTATACCCCAGGCCCCTCTCCTCCACCTTCTTCCTTCCCCCTCATCTTCCTTCCCTGTCCATCTCCCTCCTCTCCTTCCCTACCATCTCCACTCCTTCCTTGCTTCTTGCCTACTCTCCCAAACTCAGCCCTTCTCCTCTTACTCCTATCTCTTACCATTCCGCTTCCTGCCCCTTCTCACACCAACCTGCTTATCCTTCCTCGCCTCTTGTCCTCATTCACCCATTTGCAACGTGGAGCAGGATGAATTACTCTTGCAGAGAGCTAGCACAGACATATTGAGCTGAATGGCCTGATTCTGTGCTGTACCCATTGTGTCATTCTTGCCTGTTTATCAAATAATAAGTAATCCTCACTCTTATAATGACGAAACAAATGTGTTTAAAAGGATCCTTCTGAATCATAACATTTAAAACTCCCACGCTTTATTTTTCCTCGATTGCTTGCAGCAATGTTCTAGAAATAAGTGTTCAATTCCTGAAACATTCTGTGATTCATGGAGAATCCAGGACAATCTGAAGTGTTGACAAGGTACTGTAATCTGAAATTGCACGCTCTGTATCAAGCTTTTGTCTCACTTAGGCAGATGATGTACACTTGTAGGCCTCAGCAGGTAAATAAATCATGAGTAAAGAGAATGACAAAAGGGAAGATGGTCATCTTTGGGAAGTACAAGATATCGAATGCAGCTGTGTGTGTGTTATTTAGAAGGGAGTGAATCAGAGATAAATTATTCATCCAAAATGTGCCCAACTCCTTTGAAATGTGGCATGCGTGTAGGCTGTCAGCACATAGACAGCAGTGTTCCAGTACAGTAACTGTACAGTTTGTGCTGACTTGTTCACAGAGAAAATAAATGCGAATCAGATCCGTCATCCTGCATTTTAGAAAGGTTTCATCAGCTTATTGATTTTGTATCTTGTTCAATTGAATGAACCTGAATTAGGGGAGAAACTTGTGAGAAGATTATTGTATAATGATCTGTCCAGTCTAGTTAATGAAACTCCGTAATGCACTAAGTCAAATGAAGTCTGTGAAATTAGAATCACACTTCTTCTGGTAATTCGAACCAGTGTGAAAAGATAATGGTACTCATCCGTGAAAGAACATCAAAGATGGTTTAGTTTTTCTCTGTGATTGATTTCTTTACAACTACTTATTTTACACATCTATGTAATCAGAAATAAATGAATATAAAGAAACGTCATAATTCTTAGCTCTTCATTACAAACAAGTTTAAGGCCAGTATCCATGTACAATATCTCTATTCATGATGATTGCCATGCTTGTTCTGGGTGGTATAGTGTTGCTACATTGCTCTTAATGGCAGCAACATTGATTCGAAGAGAACATACTGAAATTAAGCAGTTCCATATGTTTGCCTTCACAAAAAAAATCTGATTTTCTCAATCTTGGCTTTGGTTTGAGACACATCCTGACAGATACGTTATGAATTCATTGAGAATGGACTAATTCTTGTCGACTACTCATTGATACAATAGCCCAAGGCAAAATGTTACGAGGTCTGATTGCTAATGGCAAGTTTCACCCAAATTAAAGGCAGATCTGAAAACTTGGGTGATTTAGAGTGCATCTGATTTTCTAGTTATCAAAATTCAATCATCAAAATATCAGGCGAAAAGACAAGCTGAACTGTCCAGTTCAGAGTCATACAACACGGAAATGTATTTCTTGGTCAAGTCAGGCTACTACCGAGTTTCTGTGTTTGTGTCCCATCCAGAATTCATTGCCAGCTGAAAATAAGATGTTGTGGCCAATACAACTGGGCAAGGAATTAGATGATGTAGTATTAACTGGTATTAACAAAGAAGACGCCACAGTTTACCTCTGATATTTGCTAATTTAGTTGATTTCAGCTATAAAACAATAGGAATCTAGAGATGGCCTGAAACATCTAACATGGATATGGAAATGTTTGGCCAACTTGTTGCATTTGATTGGTTTCCTGTAAACTTTATGAGAATGTGCATACAAGGGGATAACTATAAAGAAAAGGAATATGATCCACAATGGTTGCCCAACAAGAATTGGGCTAACAGTGAAGACTACTAACCTGGGTCAGGTGTTCAATAAGAATCTATATCTGAATATGGCTCTCCTTTGTACAGGCTGGGTCATGGGAAAAATAGAGTAAGGTTATTATTTACAACTTGTGATGACATCAATGAGATTTTACTTTTCAAAAAGGAACATGGGAAAACCAATAGGAGAAAAATTCCAAAGAAAATATTCAGTGCACAACTCCCATTGAGGCAGATGGGTCACAAACCTTATGGAAGGCTTTAGAGGGATATGGGCCAAATCCTGACAAATGGGACTAGATTAATTTAGGATATCTGGTCAACATGGACAATTTGGACCAAAGGGTCTGTTTCTGTTCTGTACATCTTTGTGACTCTATGATGCATGCTGCCTCCTTATATGAATAATGGTTATATTCACCCAAGTGTGAGCCATGCTACTGATGAATGAGCGGTCAGCAGAAAGCCAAGTGTCATGTCTGGCTAGCTCTTGTTTCTGATGACCTGTAACTCTTAAAGCCAGCTCACTCCTGCTAAAGGAGAACTGCACATTATACAATCAAAATCAAGGTCTCCAAGGTTCTCAGTTGTAGGCTCTGGAGGCCTTGGTCCAGGAGAGACCATGCTCCCTCTGGCCACCAGGAAAGCTTCAAGGAATACCTTGGAAAGAGAGTGTAGGTAATCAGATAGATCAATGCTCAGAATTTGGTCATGAGAATCTGGCAGTGGAGGAAGTTCAATGACCTCACATAAGGTGTATAAGGTCAGTAAAGGCTTCTATAGATGACATTTCCTGTTCACTGTGTTACCAAGATCTCACTCTACTTGACTGACTGTATCGGATCCCCAGCATCCATCCATCAGTAGTCACCTATGGTTAAGGCTTAAATCCAACATTCAGTTGTTTCTCTTCATTCTCCACAAGGGCAATGATATCAGCCCCATAGCTACCTCTTGTGTACCTCTGGCTGTCAGCTATTCAGAGATGGCAGGCACATCATTACAACACACTCACTGATATTCTTCCCTCTCACTGCAGAGCAAGATTATTCATAAGCAAAGGCAGTGGAGCAGAACGAGGAGACAACTGTTCTGAGCATTATGAGCTGTTTGTGATAGCAGTTATACCAGACCATCATAAACCTGAATAGGTGTTCAAGTGAATACTCTAGGATCTCCCCAAGAAGAACAGGCAATGGAATATTTAAGACAGAGATAGATAGGTTCTTGAGTATCAAGGGGATCAAGGGTTACGGGGAGGTGGGGGTTGGGTGGGAATGAGAGAATAGGGCTGAGAAACTTATCAGCCATGATTGAATGGCGGAGCAGAATCAAGTGGCTGAATGGTCTAATTTCTGCTCCTATGTCTAATGGTCTTACGGAATCTTTGCTTGAGAGTGCTGTGGGTCTGCTCTACAGTGTTCCTAATGGCTGCTGGAACTTCCTGTGAGTCTTTTGTTCTCACATGGTCAGGTAGAAGAAGGCAGTCATCCACCATTTGTATATATGTAGCCCTTGTTTCCAAGCAAATAGCCTCAAGTCCATGACCGTGACTGAAGCTGGCAGAGATATCAAAGCGTCTCAGGATGAAGGCATCATGGCTGCTGCCAGGTTAGCAGGACTTCACTGACATAATGATCTGAGTATGATGGAATAAGTACGATAGCAAACAATGATCTTGGATTAGAAGATGTAGAATCCACATGGGTGGAGTAAGAAACAAGGGAAAGAAGACTCTGGTGAGAAAATTCTTTAGGCCCATTATCAATAACCAGATTGTATGACAGAGAATAAATCATGAGTTAATGGAGGCATTTGAAAAAGGCAGTACATTAATCAAGGGTGACTTTAATCCTCAAGTTGATTAGGAAAATCAAAATGTCAGAGGTAACCACAAGGAAGAATTCATACAAAATATCCAGCACAGTTTGCCAGGAAACAGTGACCATAGTATCATAGAATTTAGCATTCAGTTTAAGATTGAAAGTGGATTGGAAACAACCGTGCTAAACTTAAGTAAGGATCATTACTAGGAATAATGACAGAGTTGGCTGGAATGGACTGGGAAAAGAGTTTAGTAGAAAAGAATGTTGATGAATAATGATAGACATTTAAGAAATTGGTTCATGACTTACAACAAAGATATATCACAGGAAGGAAGACGGATTATAAGAAGGGGATAAATTAACCATGTTTAGCCAAGGAAATTATGGATCAAACCGAAAGGAAAACATATGGTGCTGCAAAAGTTAGTGGTAAACATGAGGGAGGGAAACGTTTTATTCAACAATATAACATAACCAAACATAATAAAGAGGGAGCAAACACGCTATGGGGACAAGCTAGTCAGTCAAATTAAAATGATAGGAAGATCTTCTTAAATTCCGTAAAAACAAGGAGAGAG
The DNA here is from genome assembly GCF_004010195.1 of Chiloscyllium plagiosum. Classification (NCBI taxonomy): domain Eukaryota; kingdom Metazoa; phylum Chordata; class Chondrichthyes; order Orectolobiformes; family Hemiscylliidae; genus Chiloscyllium; species Chiloscyllium plagiosum. The sequence goes on from NC_057741.1 coordinate 14,541,457, forward strand.
GCCATTGTAAACTCCTTAGATAATGACATCGGTGAACAAAAATGAGAAACCAGGAAATGGCAAAGAGTTGAATAAATATTCTAGTGGTAATATTCTAACAGCATTCCAAAAAAAAATCTAATTCAATAGGTACTAGCTGAGAAGGAAATAAATGCAGTCATTTACCTCGTACTTCTTTCTCCAGTGATGGTTATTGTATTTATTTCCTTATCTATTTCCCATTGATTAGTATTTTTTGCCTGCACTTAGCATATGAGTTCAATGGGTAATAAAAAAGGTGAATGGAATATTGGTCTTCATTTTAAAATAAATGGGGTATAAAAATAAGGATATTTTGCTAAAACTATGCATTGCACTATTCAGGCCACAGATAGTAAATAGGAAAGAGTTTGGTCCTTTATCTCTCAAAGATGTACTGGCATTGGAGGAAGTCTAATGAAGGTTCACTAAGTTGCTCATTGGTATGGAAAGATTGTCTTATGAGGAGAAATTGAGTAGGTTGGACCTGTAGTAATTAGAATGACCGACAAACATATTGAAAAATACAAATGTTTTAGGGGACTTGATAGGGTAGATCAGGAGAGATTGTTTCTCCTTGTGGAAGAATCTAAGACCAGAGATCATAATCTCAGAGCAAGGGGTCACCCATTTAAGTTGGAGATGAGAGGAATTTCCTCTCTCGGAAGGTAGTGAATCTTCGGGATTCTTTACCACAGAGAGCACTTAAGGCAGGGTAGTTAAGAATATTCAAGGCGAAGACAGGCAGATTTGTAAATCAGCAATGGGATGAAAGGTTATCGGGAAAAGACAACAAAGTTCAGATGAGCATTATTAGATGAGCCATCATTTAATTGACTCGCAGAGCAGACTTTGATGCGCTGAATGACCTACTTTATCTCATGATCTTATGTGCGGCCACGTGTGAGTAGTGACTGTCTGTAGCAAGTTAATCCAGCTATCCTCACAAAGCCATTTCGTGAGATCCCTTTGAGAATAAGTCGCACAGTTCAGGAAGCACCTGATTGGCGAATCGCAGGCCCTTCAGGCTTTCTTCCTAGTTACGATAGAAATAGAGGAAAAACCTTTCGTTTGCAAAATATTCATTAAATCAGCCTTTCTGAATGGCAGTGTGTGGACTGTGCTGGAAGTGCTGTGCCCACCAGTTTAAGGTCCTCAGATTTGGAAGCAGAATTTTATAGCCTATGTTATACGTTAGGTGATGACAAAATCGCTTTTCTTCAAAATGGTTCTAAATAGAAATCTGGAAGAGATAAAATAGTGAAAACTTCGACATTCAATAAAATCTGAAGTATGATTTAAGGAAAGATAATGAAATTAGATCAAGTCTGAATCTGACAAAATTCTAGTAGATGAATATTTCTCACAAAAGAACTAAACCATAACCAATGAGCTAAAAGGAAAGCTAAAATATGTGGCCTTTGATGAAAGAGGGATTATTTGCTCAAATGAAACCGTGGCTTTTAAACTTAGAATTAAAGAATCTTGTCAGCAAAAACAGGTGCTTGGAAAGTCTTCATGGTGCATTTTCATAAAGTGATATGATGGGATATAGTAATCATTTGGGCTAAGAAAATCAGCAGCCATGTAAGCTGCAATCCTGTCTGACTGTCAAGGTCAAAGAGCCAAACAGTCTCTAGGCATTTTGAAATATATTTCAACTGCAGCCATAATCCCCAGACATACAATGAAATGCCTGTATGAGCTTTAGTATTCTGGTGCAACCCCAGATTTTCTGTTTCTGCTGTGACAAACTGTAGCAGCCAGGGTGAATGCAGCATGCTAAGGACATGTGGTATATTGTGAGGAGGGAGCAGCAGTTTTCCACGCTCTCAGACATTCCAGACCACACTCGCAGGATCAAAATCTACACAGAGGCAAGATTATCTTTTAGTGCTGACTGTTTGTACAATTTATCACACATGGTATTAATGACAGATTCCATTTAACATAAATATTGTCTGCAATTAAGAATGCTTTCAGATCACACAAGAATAAAGAATTGTTTATTATGACTTCTGCAACATTTAGATTGCTCATTTGTTGCCTGCCAGTCAGAAACTTTAGTTTTCTTGAACTTATCCATCAGTTGCCAAATATTATGCTTTTGGCAAATATAATGCTGCTCATGTTTGCCCTCCTTTTTTTTGTCTTTGCTTTCATTAGTGTTTTTCCCATTTTCTTCCTCTTGATGTTCTCATATTTCGACCAAACATGAACCCTGAGTACTCCCATTGCGATGAGAAAGTTAAGAGAGTGCCCAATTCTGGAGCAAATTAACAAAGGAATTCCTGGCATGTGAAGTGAAACAATGTAGCCAGTAGTTAATAAAGTAGACTTACATGCAACAGAAATGACTGGTGATTTTGTTGAAGCATAAGTTTTTCTTTGCTGCTTTTCATTTGCATCTGTTGCAGAGCTTGCCTTTCTGAGAGATACAGTAGGTGTGTTTTCTGTTATTGCACGTGTTACTGTGAAATCAAAGTGAAGAGTCTGATACTGTACTGTGTGGAAGGCCTGAAGATAAATAAGACTGCTTCTTTTGTCTCTGATATAGCAGTTGTGTTCTTGTGCTTTTGGTAGGTAACACAAATAAACAGTATGGATTCTAGTCAGCAACTTGCAGTTAGAGAAAACTGTTCAGATGCTTCTTCTGGACTGCATTTGTCAGTTGGTCATGTGATTTCATCCCCATTACTGGTACATTCACATGTTGCACTCTTATGTTGGGTGGCACAGTGGCACAGTGGTTAGCACCGCGACCTCACAGTGCTAGTAGACCTGGTTCAATTCCCACCTCAGGCAACTCTCTGTGTGGAGTTTGCACATTTTTCCTGTGTCTGTGTGGGTGTGCTCTGGTTTCCTCCCACAATCCAAAAATGTGTAGGTTAGGTGAATTGGCCAAGCTAAATTGCCCGTAGTGTTAGGTGTAGGGGAATGGGTCTGGGTGGGTTACACTTCGGTGGGTCGGTGTAGACTTGTTGGGCTGAAGGGCCTGTTTCCACGCTGTAAGAAATCTAAAACAGCACAGCTCATAAAGCAATAGAACTATATCCCTTTTTTACCAAGATAAAGTAACAAAGAATGAAAATACACATGTATTAGGGTAGTTGCAAAACTATTGACATGAAATAAGTGTTGAAACATTTCAGGGTTTAAGGTTCCTTCTTTTGGCGGAGTGTGAGGTTGCAGAGTGGATGAGCAAATGATAAATGAAAAGCGCTTGTCAGAAACAAAAGTGGATTGAACTCACTCAGAGCAGGAGAGGAGCAGATCGAGCTCAGTTGGAGCGGGAGAGGAGTGGAGCGGATGGAACCCTCACTGAATTCAGAGTTGGTGACTTTAGGGTTTAAAACGTAATGGAGGTCAGTGGAATTGCTTGTTTAGGCACCAACATTAGAGACAGAATAAATAATATCAGGAGGGAGACAGAGTATAAAGTTCACACTTCTGTTGGTTATCATTTGTTTGGAATAGAGAGAGAGAGAGAGAGAGAGTGAGAGACAGAGAATTCTGATTTGGTGAGTAGTAGATAAGCCTGAGTAATTATAGTTCATAGTTTGTTGTTTGATAAGGTTCACAGTGGCAGGACAACTCAGCCCTGTGGAACGCTTCTCCTGCAATAATATGAGGAATTAGGCACTTGCAGTGTCTATGATGACTATGTATATAGGAAATATGTTCAGTTTCAGCTCGTGATTTGTCACATGGAGTGGCTGAAACTGCGAATGGACTCACTATGGATCATCCTTGATGCTAACAATGTTGTGGATGGCTCGTTTATTGAGCTGGTCACACCATGAGTATTGGCTACACAAGCAGGAAAGCATTGGGTAACCACCAGGAGGATGAGTAAGCATTGGCAGGCAGTGCAGGAGTTCCCTGTAACTACTCGCTTCTCAAACAGATATACCATTTTGAATACAGTTGGGGGGGATGGCCTCTCAGGAGAAAGTAGCAACAGCCATGTTTGTGTTACCATGGTTGGTGCTGCTGCACAGCAGTGGAGGATAAAGACCTGGAAAGCTTTAGTGATAGGGGTCTGAATTGGAGGGGGAAATGGCAAGCGTTTCTGTGGAGCAAATGAAATTCCCAAATGCTAAGTTACCATCCTGTGCCACAGTTGGGGATGTCTCCAAGCAGTTGCAGATTATTCTTGAAGCGAGACCATGAACAGCCAGGAGTCATGGTGCATGTCCGCACCAAAGACATGTATAAAAAAAGAGATCCTGCAGCAGAAATTTGGAGTCATAGAGTCATAGAGATGTACAGCATGGAAACAGAACGTTTAGTCCAACTCGTCGATGCCAAACAGATATCAGAAATAAAGCTAGTCCCATTTGCTAGCATTTGGCTGATAGCCCTCTAAATCTTTCCTATTCATGTACTCATCAAGATGCCTTTTAAGTGTTGAAATTGTACCAGCCTCCACCACTTCCTCTGGCAGCTCATTCCATACACGCAGCACCCTCTGCATGAAAAAGTTGCTCCTCAGGTCGTTCTTATATCTTTCTTCTCTCATCTTAAACCGATGCTTCTAGTTTTGGTCTCCACTCACCTGGGAAAAAGACCTTGTGTATTCACCCTATCCATGCCCGCCATACTTTTATAAACATCTATAAGGTCACCCCTCAGCTCTCTGATCCTCCAGAAAAAATTAGCCCCTGCCTATTTAGCGTCTCCCTCTAGCTCAAACCCAGCAACATCCTTGTAAATCTTTCCTGCATCCTTTCAAGTTGAACAATATCTTTCCTATTGCATGGAGACCAGAATTGAATGCAGTATTCCAAAGCCAACATCCTGTACAGCCGTTCTTCACTACCCTGTCCACCTGTGACTCCACCTTCAAGAAATTATGAACCTGCACTCTAAGGTCTCTTTGTTCAGCCACACTCCCCAGGACCCAACCACAAAGTGTTTCAGTCCTGCTCTGATTTGCCTTACCAAAATGCAACACCTTGCATTTATCTAAATTAAACTCTGTCTGCTATTCCGCAGCCCAATGGCCCATCTGATCAAGGTCCTGTTGTACTCTGAGATAACATTCTTAACTGTCCAGTACACCACCAATCTGGGTATCATCCGCAAATTTACTAACTATTCTTACTGCATTCACCTCCAAATCATTTATATAAATGACAAAAAACAGTGGTCCCAGCATTGATCCTTGCAGCACATCGTTAGTCACAGGCCTTCAGTCCGAAAAACAACCCTCCACCACGCCCTCCTTCTTCTACCTTCAAGACAATTTTTTAATCCAAATGAATAGTGAGTTAGATAGTAGATTAAAGAGAAAGACTACAAGGCTTGTAATCTCCGGATTGATATAATGCATGAACTATTGAGTACAGGAATAGAAAGATGGATCAGAAGAACATGAGGCTAAAGGATGACGTAGGAGATTGGGCTTTAGATTTTTGGATCGCTGGGACAGCCTCTGAGGTGGGTGGGACCTATACAAGCTGCACGGATTGCACCTGAATTGGAATGAGTCCAATATTCTTGCCGAGAGGTTTGTTCATGGGGAGATTTTAAAATGATTAAGCAGGGGGATGCGGCACAGAATTGATTTCAAGTCAGGAGCAAAATCTGAAAGGATATAAAACGAATGTTAGGACAGTCCAGTAGGTGGAGAGGAAATGGCCAGGATAAGGCACATGGGAGGTTTGGAAAGCTACATTGTATCTATTTTAATGCAAGGATTTTGATTGGTAAGGCGGATGAACTGAGAGTATTGATCAACATATGGGTTGCAATCACTGAAATCTGGTTAAAGGAAGGATGGAACTGGCAGCTCAACATTGTAGGGTACAGAAGTTTCAGCTGCAATGGAGGGGAAGGGAATCAGAGAAGTGGGGCGTTACATTATTGATAAAGGGAAGCATCACTGCAGTAATGAGGGAGGATGTCCTAGAAGGGTTTCAAATGAGACCATCCAGGTAGAGCTTAGAAATTAAAAAGGATCAATTATCTTGCTGGAATTATACCACAGATGTCCCCACAATCAGCATGAGGTAGAGGAGCAGGTATGTAGACAAATAATAGAAAGACATGGGAGAAACAGAGTTATAGTTGTCAGTGATTTCAACTTTCCTAACATTAATTGGGATCACCTTGGTGTGAAAAGATGAGACAGGATGGAATTTTTAAAGTACATGAGGAGTGCTTTTTATGCCAGTGTGTAGATTGTCCTGCCAAAAAATGGGGCAGTACTAGATGTAATCCTCGGGAATGAAGCTGGTCAAGTGGTTGAAGCTTCAGTGAACAAGCATTTTGGGGCAAGTGACCATAAATTTGAAAGTTTTCAAAGTTATTATGTAAAGGGATAAAGATAGTGCAGAGAGGTCAAGTTTGGGGAAGGTCAGTTTCACCAGCATTAGACAGGATCTGGCAAACATAAATTGGGAGAGCTGCTTGTAGGTAAGTTTACATTTGCAATGTGGCAATCTTTGAAAAGTGGCATGGTGAGAATTCAGGACCAGCATGTTCTCTAAAGGAAAAGAAAAACAATGCAGCATATGTCAGGTATAGCACATCAGAAAGAGGGGAGGCCGATCAAAAGTATGACGATTGTATAATGTTGCTTCAAAAGGAATTTAGGAGAGCAGAGTGGAGCCATGAAGAATGTTTGGCAGATGGGGTCAAGGATAACTCCAAGGCATTTTATATGTATCTGAAGAGGAAGAAGATTAACAGGGAAAGGGTAAGAGACCAAAGGAGCAACCTAAGCTTGGAACCAATAGACATGGGTAAGGTCTAAGGTGAATACATCTCGACAGTATTCACAGAGGAGGAAGCCATTGTAGCTTGGGATTTCAGTTGGAATGGTGATGTCCGAGAACATGGTAAGATTAATAAAGAAGTGGTGTCAGACATTTTAACGGGCATATAGGTGCACAAGTTCCCCATTGAAACCCTCACGCTTCCACAGAAGGCAAAGGATGAGATTACTGTGTGAATATCCTGGCAAATATATTTAATACCTTGCTGGCCACAGATGCTCGATGATTGGAGGATAGTTAATGTCCTCCTTTATTCAACAAGGGCAGCAGGGATAGGCCAGGTAATTCCTGATGAGTTAGTCTGATATCAGTGGTAGAGAAATTATTGGAAAACATTCTGAATGACAGGATTAGTCAATACCTGGAAAGCCAAGGATTAGTCAGGGATAGTCAACATGGATTTCTTGTCTGTCTAATTTAGTGGAGTTCTTTTGAAAGGTGACTAAATGTATGGATGAGGGTCATAGAGTTGATGTAGTTGACACAGACTTCACTAAGGCCTTTGACCAGGTCTCACATGGAAGCCTGATCCAAAAGGTAAGAGGCCATGGGATCCAATGCAAGTTGACAAATTAGCTTACACATAGGAGTCAAAGCGTCATGCTGGAGGGTTGTTTCTTTGATTGGAAGCATGTAACCAGTGGGGTAGCACAGGGATTGGCATCTCAACCCCTGCTGTTTGTTGTGTACATTAATGAGAATGTAGATGCTATAATGAGTAAGTTTCTGACACAAAAAATGATGATTTTTTTTTTATAATATATTTTTATTAAGAAAAAATAGATTTTTAAATATTACAATAAATTCAAAACAATGCAATTCAAAACAGTACAAAAATAGTACAAAACTATACTCAAATAATAAAAAGAATTCCCCAACCCACCCTCCTATACGAATGTATAAACACATATAGAGAAGTATAAAATTTTTAAAAATACCTAAACTAGCTATTTAACTAACTAAATAAATACCTAACAACAAACAAATAAATAGTAATAACTCAGCCCAATCAAACAAAACACTCATACATTCACAGTTCTTCCTCCCTGGATATTGGACTCATGAAACACAATCGTTACGGCTATATAAAAGCCCTTGTTAGTGTGGCAGATAAATCTGTGTCCAGGTATTTCAAAAAGTGTTGCCATGTCTTGTAAAAATTCTCAGTTTTGTGGTGTACCATATTTGTGAGAAAATCCAGGGGAATATGCTCCATAACAATCTTCCGCCAACCCGACAGGCCTGGGGGGTTTTCGGATATCCAACCTAGCAAGATATTCTTCCTTGCACAGAACGTAAGAATATTGA
>NC_057741.1:14549611-14551851 GCF_004010195.1 Chiloscyllium plagiosum
ATAAAAGCCCTTGTTAGTGTGGCAGATAAATCTGTGTCCAGGTATTTCAAAAAGGGTTGCCATGCCTTTTAAAAATTCTCAGTTTTGTGGTGTACCATATTTGTGAGAAAATCCAGGGGAATATGCTCCATAACAATCTTCCGCCAACCCGACAGGCCTGGGGGGGTTTCCGATATCCAACCTAGCAAGATATTCTTCCTTGCACAGAATGTAAGAATATTGAAAAGCTTTTCCTTATATGAGTCTGCAGGAAATACAATGGGGAGGCCCAAAAGGAGAGAAATAGGGTCCTTTTCCACCCCTACACCTAAAATCCTCTCCATTGCACCCACCACAGCGCTCCAATATATTTGAAGCCTGTCACAAGACCAAAGACAATGGGTAAGAGTACCCGTACAGACCTTGCACTTGGGGCATGCTGAAGATACCCCTGGTTTAAATTTTGACAAACGGTCTGGGGCTAAGTGGACCCTGAGGAGAGTCTTCAACTATAAAGCATGGGTCCTATTGCAAATTGATATCTTCCTTGCATTCTCCCAAATATCCTCCCATGCCTCTGAAGAAACTTCAACACCCAGCTCTCTTTCCCACATCTTGCAGAGTCGATCAGACTCATCTGAGGTGGCACTCCCCATTTGGTGATCTAGAGTACTGACAGAGAGTGTACTCTTATCCCTTAGTACCCCTCTTTCTATGTCAGATTTGTAGGGATCAGTCAAAAGTGTGGTCCTTTTTTGAATAAAATCCCTAACTTGTAAAAATCGAAAGAGGTCTCTATTAGGTAACTCGTACTTCCGTACTAACTGATCGAAGGACATCATTACATCTCCCTCAAGTAAATCACCCATGCAAGATATACCACTAGCTGCCCAACGTTTAAATCTGAATCTATCATACGTGGTTGAAAACTCGGCATACCCACTAAAGGTATAAACAAAGATGTTTTGCCAATATTACCTTCCCTCTGCCGAATTGCCCTCCGTGCATTAACAGTACTGATGACTATTGGATTATGACAATATTCCCTAACTGTCCTCACCTTGTCCAAAAACAGCAAACTGTAAAGGGGGCACCTTGCCTGGGAGACTTCGATATCTAGCCGTATTGAAAGAGGGTCCCCACAAACCCAATTATGTAGGTCAAAAGTGAGCTTAACTGGTAATTTTTAATATCCGGAAGGTCTACTCCCCCCAATCTGTGAGGCAACTGCAGTTTGGCTAATTTAATGAGGGGCCGTTTACGGTGCCAGATAAAGGAGCTGAACCAACTGTTCAGTCTCCTGAGTGTTTGTTTATTGAAAATCAGGGGGAGCATCCGTTTAGGGTATAGAAAACGAGGGAGAATATTCATCTTAATAAGCGTTATCGGACCCAACCATGAGACTGGAAGTGCCTCCCATCTTTGGAGATCTTGTTTAATTTTTTCAAATAATTGAGTAAAATTGGCTTTGAACAGCCGATCCAGAACAGGAGTAATGAATATGCCCAAATACACAATACCCCCCTGTGACCACCTAAATGGGAGTCTATAGTCACTCTCAAGAGCCAAATCTCTCGTAAGACCACCCATAGGCATAGCCTCTGATTTAGCAAAATTAATCTTATACCCTGAAAAAGCGCCAAACGCGTGAATGCATTGTATCAGGCAAGGCACTGAGACTGCTGGATTTGTCAAAAAAATTAGAACATCGTCTGCATACAGCGAGATCTTATGTAATTTTTGACCCCACTTCTGGAGCTGATATATTGAGATACCCACGAATGGCCTCTGCCAATGGTTCAATCACCAACGTAAAAAGTAATGGTGAAAGGGGACAGCCCTGCCGGCTGCCCCTAGAAATATTAAAATTGCTTGATCGTACCCCGTTGGTAATGACCACAGCGAGAGGTACACTGTAGAGAACCTTTACCCATCTTATGAAAACTTTGTCCAGACCAAACCGGTCTAGAGTATAGAAAAGGTACGGCCACTCAACTCGGTCAAATACCTTCTCTGCATCTAAAGAAATCACCAATCCCTGTATTGACTGCTGTTGGCATGCTTGAATTATGTTAGGCAGCCTCCTAACATTATTGGAGGATCTGTGACCCTTTATGAAGCCCGTCTGATCCTCTTTAATAATAGAGGGTAACACAGTCTCCAGCCTTAACGCAAGAGCCTTAGAGAGGATCTCAAAGTCCACATTTAAGAGCGAGATGGGCCCGTGTGAAGCACAGTCTTCCGGATCCTTCCCTTTTTTA
>NC_057741.1:14551924-14566288 GCF_004010195.1 Chiloscyllium plagiosum
CAGGACCAGGCGCCTTTCCACTCTGAAGCTGCCTCACAGCTTCCTGCACTTCTTGCTCTGATAATAGGGCATTGAGAAAGGACTGTTGTTCGGGAGTCACACCCAGGAGCTTCAGATCTCTAAAAAAGATTCCATTTTGGCCTGCCCCTCCTCTCAATTCTCAGACTGATATAACTTAGAGTAGAATCTCTGGAATGCCACACTAATCTTTTTAGAATCACATGTTAGGTTCCCAGACCTTTCCCTAATCACTGTAATGGTTTGTGGAGCACTTCTCTTTCTGGCAAGGTATGCTAATTATTTGCCTGGCTTGTCACCATGCTCGTATAACCTTTGCTTTGTAAAAGCCAGCTCCTTCTTTCCCGTCTGCGTGAGCTCGGAATTTAGTGCAGACCGCAGTGCCGTAATCCTCTGTAGTTTGACCAACGAGGGTCTGTCAAAATAGGCCTTCTCGGCTGCCTTCAACCGTGCTTTAAGGAGACGTTGCTGCTCATCCTTCTGCCGCTTCCTACTTGTGGAATATGAAATAACTAACCCCCTAGCATAAGCTTTGGCAGTTTCCCAGAGAACAGATGAGCTATCAAAGGAGCCTATATTGATGTCTAGGAATGCCCGAAATTCCCTAGAGAAATACTCCACAAACTTGCTGTCCATGAGAATAAAGGGGTCCATTCGCCAGTACCTTGAATCCATTGTAACATCCTTAATTTTAACCATGAGGTACACTGGAGCATGATCAGAGATGGCAATATTACCAATCGTACAGGATGCCACCAGATCCAGGGTTACCGCAGGGGTCAGAAAAAAAATCAATCCTCATGTGACATCTGTGCGGATTGGAGAAAAACGTGAAATCCCTACCTGTAGGGTGGAGACACCTCCAGACGTCCACCAATCCTAATTCCCCACACAAACCCAATAACTATTTAATTTGTGCAGAGGGTATCGAGGGATCTTTAGGCAGCCTGTCTACTATTGGGTCCATGAGGCAGTTAAAATCTCCCCCTATAATGATGTGCCGAGACTTGACACTTATCAGTTTAGAAAAAGCATTTACCAAAAATTTAAGAGGATGAGCTGGGGGACAATAAACATTTAAAATGCCATATTCTTCCTCATTTATCAAGGCTTTAAGAATTACAAACCTTCTATATGTGTCCTTAACACATTCCAACAATTTAAATGAGAGATTTTTCCTAACCAATATAGCCACTCCCCTAGTTCTGGTATTAAATGATGAAAAATAAACTCAGTCAAAGCCATTCTGCTGTAATTTCAGATGCTCCTTGTCATCCAAATGTGTCTCCTGTAACAAAGCAATATTCACTTTCTCCTTTTTAAGACTCAAGAGTACCTTCTTCCTCTTAATTTGTGAGTGACTTCCCTTGATATTCCAGGTACACCACTTAATCAAATCATTAGCCATAATCTTCTACAATTACATTTAAATTCCAGAGAGGAGGAACCCGAACCACAAATTAGTCTTAGTGTCGCATGGTCCACCAAATATAAAAACTACATAAACTAAAACCACTACATTTAACAAACACACAAAATTATTAAAAATAATAAACAACAAAAACCACAAAACAAACCAACATATAAAGCGCCAATAGCACTGAGTAGGGGAACTCACCCCCTGCCCGGAGGGGGCAACTACACGTCCCGAACTGCCCATAAATAGGCTTCTAACCATCTCAACCACCTTCACTTCTCCCAGCTGGAGCCACATCACAAGCACAAGCTAAAAAGAATAAACACCCCATAGAATATCAATATGAATAAAAAAACATTCTTTTATGAAAAAAAAGGGGAATAAATACCCCACCCATCCTTTGGTATGTCCTAACTTAGAAATTTAAAATGTACATCTTAACCACTGCCAGAAATAGTTTGAACCAAATTATTATCAATGGAGGAAAAAAAAGGGGGAAAACAGCTCCAACTGGATTTCCTCCATCTCGTTTACAGAATGATAAACGCATACCCAAGCAACAATATTTATACATACTACAATTGCCTTCTCTGATGTGTCAAGGAGATGCATGGATCCATCTAAGGTGATCCGAAGCACTGCCGGATATCTCAGGGAGTACTGACTCCTAAGCTCCTTCAATCTTCTCTTGACACCATCATACGATTTTCGTTTCTGGATCACTGCCACTGAAAAGTCCTGAAAAAACATGATCTTAGACCCCTCATAAATTATGGCCTTTGGATCCTTCCCCTGGAGTCTGGAAGCCTCCATGACACTCTCCTTATCCCAGTAATGATGGAACCGCACCAGGAAAGGACGAGGGCATTGACCCAGACCCGACCTCCATACTGCGACCCGGTGAGCCCTTTCTATCTTCAATCCTCTCATGCCAGTCTCCAAGTCAAGGAATTTCGGAAGTCAATCTTTAACAAATTCCACAGGCCGCTCACCTTCCTTACCCTCAGGACCGCTGATCCGAATGTTTTTTCTCCTGCTCCTGTTTTCAAGAGCATCCACTTGGTCACACAAATTACGAACCTGCGTCTTCAGGGCTTGGATCTCTTCCTTGAATGAACTGGCATCAGCTTCCACCACTGTGACCCTGTGCTTCACCTCATCCGTCCTCTTCTCCAGGTCTCCCAGCTGCTGCTCATGCTTCTGCAGCATGAGAGAGACTGGAGCCAGCTTCTCTTCAATCTGTTTCCCCAACATCTCGTGAGATTTCAAGAGCTGGTTCACCAGGTCCTGGAGAGTAATCAGCTCTGAAGCTGCTGCATGCTCCAACCGGACACCACCATCACAATGCATTTTTAGGCATTTCTGGACAGCTGAAAATACAGGTAAGTCAATTTTTAAATGTTTCTTGGGGCTCCACAATCTTTCCAATGCCACAAGAAATCCTGATGACCTAGGTTAGGTGGGTTAAAGGACCATCCTGCTCCTGCTGCGATGCGAAGCTCTGCAGTGTGATCTTCTCAGATCGCCGCTATCTTAGATCCCCGATGATATTGTTGATAATGAGGAAGACAATCTCAGGTTAAGGTCTGAAACTGTTCAGCTGGAAAATTGGGCAGAGCAATGGCAGATGGAATTTAATCCCAGTAAGTGCAAACTGATGCGTTCGGGAGGTCTAATAAGGTTAGAATAGACTTAAAGAATGGTAGATCACTAGAGAGTCCTGAGGAACAAAGGGACTTTGGTGTACAAGTCCATAAAGTCTTGACATTGTCAGCATAGTTCGACAGGATGGTGAAGAAAGCATTTGAGATGCTGGCCTTCGTTAGCTGGGGTGTTGAATATAGGAGCAAGGAAGTCCTGATCTAGCTTTACAAAGCTAGGCCTCAGGTAGAATACTGTGTGTAATTCTGGTCACCACATCATTGCACTGGAGAAGGTGCACAGCAGATTCACAGGGATGAAAAGTCTCAGTTATGAGGAGACAACTGGATTAGCATGATTTATTTTCCTTGAAGAGAGGAGACTAAGGGGTTATCAGATTACAAAATTATAAGAGGCATAGACAGAGTGGATTGTGAGATTCTGTTCCCCATGGCAATGTATCTAAGACCAGACAACATAAGTTAAAGAGCATAAGTAAATGGCTCAGAGAAGATCTGAGGAAGATGGTAGGTATATGGATGTGCTGTCTGAGAGGATGATAGAGGCAAGTACTCTTACAACATTTAAGAAGCATCTTGGCGAGTATTTAAATTGCCAGAGCTTGGTAGGCTGTGGCCCAAGTGCAGGTAAATGAGATTATTACAGTTTGTTGTTTGTTGGTTGGCTTAGACATGATGTGTTGAAGAGTCTGTTCCTATGCCCTATGACAGTGTGTCTATGACCCTATGAGATTAGGCCCTCCAATGACCTCTCCAGATATTCCCTGTCAAGCCCCCACAAATCTTATATGTTTGAATAAGTTATTCATCATGGAATTCCTAAATTCTGACTTGCTGTTGTAGCCACAGTGCTTATGTGACTGGACCAGTTGTACCATTACAAAGTCTTGGTCAAAGTTCTCTGATAAAAGGCATTAAATACATTTCATTCCAAATTTTTTTTAAAAATTGTTTCAACAATACATACAAACCTGAACTATTCACTCTTGCCATCACTGTCATGCCTGCCTGGTGGGTGTCTTTGCCTCTATAGGTGTTCCTAAATAGTGCTATCCCAGTAGCTGCTGATTTACTGTTGGTGAGATTGCAGATAGCCTTGTGCAGGTCTGGGTCTTGAGGGTCTGTATTTATACTTCAGCATGTCTGGGCTAGCTTGCTGGCTGGGTGTGGGACAACAGAACAGAAACTGACAAAATGGCAATGATGGGCACCGAGGATGCTGTTAGCGGTAAATAGCTCAGTATACGTATGGTCCACAGTGCCTCAGGTCACTGTTCAGGGCAGCTGCAAAATTGTGCTCACCCTTCGCGCACTGATTTATACATTATGGTAGTAAAAATATGAGCCTGAAAGGTAACAAACATGGATTGCATGACCCTAGTTCACTCTTCTTGCTAGGTCTGTCAATGCGTCAAGCTCGTTGGTCGGCATGAACTCCTCCTGTGACTCCCTAGCAACAGAACACAAATGCAGCTTCACCCTCTGTTGTGCTGACACACAAACTGCTCCTTCTTACAAACTTGGCTGGAGACTACTCATGCCTGGTGACCTTGACTCTTTATTACCCATTAAGATACCTGCAGTACCAAGTGACTGTGCAATTTCCTCATGGGTCTGTTGCAACCTTGGCTACTCCTTAGTGGGCTGCAGTAGTTGAGCAGGAGGCAGCTCTTGGGCTAAATGCAGAAATCCAAATGGCACATTTCGAGTGAAGGAAGATGGGTGTAGTGGAAAGTGAGAGATCCATCATTATCCCTTTTACAGCTTTCTCTCAATACCAAAGAGCAGAATGAGAGCAAGATATGATTTGGGAAGGGGCATATGGCAGGGACATAGTGTCATGCTGAATAAGGATAGATGTAACAAACATTTGTCACATCTATCCCTGTGAAGTGCAGCACTTTTTCCATGAAAGGTTCTGAGGTGATGAAGGTAAGTCAGTTCACCATGGGCTCTGCTCTCTTTTCGTCTAGTCCACCTTGCCCTGCAGAAAATATGAAGGATGTTGGTGATTAAGTTGTAATAAGCATGTGTGATTTATTTGTCATAGGCAGAGATAGTTAGAAGCAGTATGAGGTAAAGCTGCCAGCATTAGGAAATGTGTAAAGATGAGGTAGAGTATCTGAATGTTTGGCATGTGCCCTGATTTCTGCCAGTTGCTTTATATGGTGTCAGCCTGATGTATTGAGCTGCATGAGAGTATACAGTGTGATGGGTAGGAGATGTCAGTTGAGGATACATGTACTATCCTTGACCATGGATGCACACAATTCCATTGATACTAGTGATACTGTAGCCATGTCCATTGGATAAGACTGTGAATTAATTTATGTGATCTTCCCTTCCAATACATGTCCTGGGGCTTGCCTTGACTGCTTGCTGGTTTTCTTCTCTTCTTTTTACCTCCTCATGTACTAAACCTTCCAGTGCCACAAGTACCACATCAAAAAGTCTGGAGCCCTCTCAATTTCCTGAGATTCATTTCATGTGATTTTATTAATAGCACCTTACTCTATTTAAAATACCTCTAGTAGCTTTTACTATAATGTGTACAATTCCCTTTATAAAGGGGAAGACTATGTTTTAGAAGGGCGGGCCAATGTACAGGCTAAAATTAATCTGACAATCTCAAGCCTCTTGTTTTAGAAATGTAAAGATTGAGGGACGTAATAACTATCACTTTTTTTAATGTGTTGGACCAGACTTGAAAGGAAACATATGAGGAATGGTATGCAAGGAGGAGCAAGGCTATACAGGATACTTGTAGCTGAGGAGAAAAAAGAGCAAGATTTAGTTAGAACAATGACCATCACAATATCAAAGCACAGAAAAAATTAGAAGTATTGTGCTGGAGAGAGCACCATTGTACATAAGAGGTGAAATGGCTATCAACAACAAGGTATTTATTGCATCTTGTATGGAATATTGTAACTATTCTTAGATACTTCAAGAGAAGTAATTCATGATAAGGCTCATAATAAACTCCTCAATGACATTTCTTGATATTATAATGAGACTGATATTGGCCAGAAAGGCCCAAGGTTCAATGTATAGTGTTGAATTCTCTGAACTCATCGCGTCAGTAGTCATGCTGCACCAATTACCTGAAATGTCCCTGGGTTAGAGGGGAAAACATTCCATCAAAATTCTTGCTCTTTTCACTGCCTTCTGGCTCCTTCTGCAAAGCAAAAGGTTTAAATGGATGGCTATCAAATAAGGATTTAAATTACTTGGGTAGGGAGCAGATTTGACGGTTCTGCTTAGACTATCTGAGAAACTAGAGGGGTTTCAATTTTTTGTCTTAGGATATACGGAAACAGAAATAATCACACTTTTACACACAAAAACTGAAGCTAACAGCGCATTCTTCAGACCTCAGTATGTGTTGCAGAGTGATAGATTGTTTGGTTGGTGCACAGACAGTAGTATAGCAGTGAGTGATGTGGTATTCTGGATAATTATGTATACATGCATAGAAAAGTAGTTCCCAATCTTTCTCAAATAATGTTATCACATTCAGTCCCCATGGAATCACACTGAAGCATTGTCAAGCTCCTTCAAAAGAGGAGAGGAGAAATTTGAAGGAGAGTGAATGAGAAGAAAACTAACTCTGGACCAGGCCCACAATTGCGCTACATTTCAAAGCAGTAAGAACGTTCACATAATTCAGAACAACATTGGATATTCTTTCTTTTCAAACTCTTAGCATTCATCATCCATGAAGGTGAACCATAATGGCTGTTACCTGTTTCAATTACCTTTGCACAAGCATCAATATTTTCAGAGTAACCCTGAAGGAAAGAGCAAGGCAGAAACAGACCATATGTTGTCTGAAATTGCCAACCCTTTGAAAATCTAGGCCATTGTATCAGTTTGAACTACTGTTGGTCAAGCAAATCTGTGCAATGGTTATCCATATTGTTAAGATCTGGATATAGATCAGTAAAAAATTTAGTTTCTTTAGAATTAAATAGCTGACCCACTTAATAAAAGAATAAAGCCACGAGTTTCACAACTTAAATAAAGTACATGATTGATAATATCTATATTATACTTTATATGGTTAATTACTTTAAAGGAAATAAGAAAAAAAAAGCACAATTACTTATACTCCAAAGGTCTTAATTCCACTTCTACCTATCTTCTAATCAACCTGTTCAAAAACATTGTTACACACCTTTGGAGCAAGTAGGAGTTGAACTCAGGCCTCCCTAGTCCAGGGGCAGGGGCACTACCATTACACCACATGAAAGCCCATCCGCTTCTGTATTACACCCATAAAACTTGCACTTAAAACCCTCAAGTCATATACTTAACAAAGCATTCCCTATAATATGTGGAAAAGCACAGTAAGTCAGGCAGCAAGCGAAGAGCAGGATAATCGATGTTTCAGGCATTAGCCCTTCATCAGGATGCCTGAAACGTCATTTCTCCTGCTCCTCAGATGCTGCCTGACCTGCTGTGCTTTTCCAGCACCACACTCTCGACTCTGATCTCCAGCATCTGCAGTCCTCACTTTCTACCACTCCTTAAATGATACCTACTTTACTTTTTTTTCTTTCACCACTACTAACAATCCCCTTTGCATTTTTGCACTTGTACTCCACTCTATCTGCCCCCAAGCTCTTCTCCTGCCTCTGTCGCAGGATATTTTGCAACACTGTTCCGAAAAAGAATCATATCAGACTCAAAATGTTAACTCTGCTTCTCTCTCCACAGATACTGCATTTCTCCAGCATTCACTATGCCTGTTTCAGATTTCCAGCCTCTGCAGTATCTTGCTTTTCTGACAGTGATTACTTGGTTGCCATTAGGCCTATTTTTTATTTGATCAATTGACAAAGACCAGGCTTTCAATCACATGTGACCTAGAAAATGCTAATAAATGAACTCTGAAACATAGTAAAAGACAGTATCATTTTATACCCTTAGCATGCTCTATTATCTTATTTTTTCTCTAATTCACACACTATAATGTTTCGTTATTAATTATGACTCAAACCCCAGAACTTTACCTTGCGGTTCTAGATTCCTAGTCCAAGAACTTTGCCACTACACCACTCTATCTCCATGGTAATTAAACAGAAATAGACCTCCTAGAAGACATAGATTGGTTGCTACAATGGCAATATACTCTTATCCAATGCTTATTCAAAGCCAATATTTGACATCGGGTCAGATTATGAGACAAGGTGGACAAGAAAAAGCTTGGTCAAAGTGAAATGTTTTAAAGAGGTGTGTTTTGAAGAAAGAAAGGGAGTGAAGAGACAGAGAAGTAGAGGGAGTGAATCCCACAATTTCTGGCCATCAACAGTTGAAGGTATGTTCTCAAATATTGGAGTGATTAAATTAGGAATGTGCAAGAATATAGGATTGGAAAAGCTCATTATTCCCAGAGAGTATAGGACTGGAATAGCACAAGAAATTTAATCTTTGACATGAGTAGCTAAGTTGCCAGCTCACAGACATATATATGAATGCCTGTAATGCAAGATTCACAATTTCTATACATTGTAACCTTTATCTAACCAAGCATCAACATTACGCATCCTTGAATACTGCAGTCTTCACAAAGACTATTCACGAATGAGACACATTTCACAGCTCTTCATTTTTATGTCACTCACAGAAACATTTATTTATATACTGTATCTCTCTGCATTCATTCTGTTTCACTACTTTCCCTTCCAAGATATTATTCTCCAGCAAGACCTGATCAGAGTGGGGAAACCATCTCTATGCAATAACTCCTTTTGGACAGGCAGAGTTAGATGTGATTAGAACAGGAACAGCAGTGACCCTGGATAAATCGCTAATACCGATATATGGCTAATCTAGTCTCGTTACATACCCACAAATATTCTTTTCCCCAAATTCCCCAAAGTGATCCTTACTCTATATGGTCTATATGATCTACAAGCTCCCTATGGTCTCCTCACATGTATACTCCTTTAGTGGCCATACAAACATTTCTAGCCCTTTAATTTTATCATTGCAGGTTTTTCAGAATAAATGCCATCATATTTGCCTCCCAGGTTGAGCAGAAGAATTGAAAAAGGAGGAAAAAGCCATCTCACAGAAACCAAATATTGGTCACAAAGGATAGCCTTCTTAAATATTTATGGTCCAAATATTAATTTGGTAGTACAGAAACTTTGATGTTGCAAAGCAATTAGATTCCCTACAGTATGGAAACAGGCCCTGCAGCCCAACAAGTCCACACTGACCCTCTGAAAGAGTAACCGACCCAGACCCATTCCCCTACCATAAATTTACCCTGACTAATGCACCTAACACTGTGGGCAATTTAGCATGGCCATTTCACCTCACCTACACATCTTTGGATTGTGGGAGAAAACCCATGCACACGGGGAGAATGTGCAAACTCCACATGGACAATCACCTGAGCTGGAATCGCACTGGAGTCCCTGGTGCTGTGAGGCAGCAGTGCTAACCACTACACCACCATACCACCCTCCAAGGTTACATTTTGTCAAAGTTTTCCACTTCGCACTTCTCAGGACAACTTAAAGAAACACAAACATAAAATGTATTTTAAGGGAAAACAGCAATGTAAAAGCAGTGTCCCTTAATTTTCACACTTTTTTAAACCATGGACTGAAATGAGAAAGAACTGTTTGTAAACTGGTGTTTAGTAAGCATTCCTGCATATTTTGAAAAACAAGTAACCTGACACTCATGACAAGTATCACTTAACAATGGCTTGAACAAACAATAATTCAAGTTTAGGTTGTTAACAAACTTTAACTAAGGGGGTTACATGAGATGAAGCTTTGGATGTCAACAAATAGTTGATTAATCTATCAACTAATTACCAGTTGTTGATGATAAAAAGTTTTTTTTATTAACTCATGAGATATGAGTGTCACTGGCTGGCCAGTATTTATTGCCTGTCCCTAGTTGCCCTCAAGAAGGTGGTGGTGAGTTACCTTCTTGAACTGCTGCAGTCTATGTGGTATAGGTTGACCCACAATGCCATTAGAGAGGGAATCCCAGGATTTTGACACAACAGCAGTGAAGGAATGGCTATATATTTCCAAGTCAGGATGGCGAGTGGCTTGGAGGTGAACTTGCACTTAATTGTGTTTCCATGTATCTGCTGCCATTGTCCTTCTAGATGAAAATGGTTGTAGGTTTGGACTGTGCTGTCTAAGGATTGATACTGAATGTCTACAGTGCATCTTGTAGATAGTACACACTGCTGCAACTGAATATCGGTGGTGGAGGAAGTTGATGTTTATGAATGTGATGCTGGTCAAGTGTGCTGCTTTATCCTTGATGGTTTCAAGCTTCTTGAGTTTTCCCTGCCAACATCACAACAAATCTCGTAAACAAAGACTACTGCTTTCCTATTTTTCTTTTCATTCGTGTTCATTTTTCTTGTTTATGTCTGTTTGTTTGTCTGTGTGTGTAACTAAGAAAATGTTAATATTAGATTTTAATTTATAGTGCTATATGCTGACAGTTTGTAATTGTTTACCTGCAGGTAGATTCTGATTACTTGTAATGAATAATAATTCTTGTTAAGTACAGAAACCTGATACATGCTTTTTTGCAACCTGGATTTGAAAATTAGCTAAATTGGGAATCTTTGCATACTTATTCTAAAATCTTTAACTTTTGCGATGAATCCAGGAATATTTCTAAAGGGACACTGCAAGTGTCACACAAAGCAGGCACATTTATCATTGTGGCCTCTCTAGTAACTATTTTCACTTGGGTCTGTTGACTGCATTGTATCTCTCAACCCAGCTTTGAAGTGGTAAGATGCAACTTACAAACCGAATTGCAGCCAGTCCACTAACCATTGGATGTTGAAGCTGGAAACAAATTAAGCTCAGCTGAACAATTCGCAGTGACAGCACTTCAATAATTCAATAACCTATACTGCATAAAGTACCTATACCATTCTGGATGTCTCATTTTAGAAACCAAAAATATTAGTCGGTTCTCTTCACGTTCTAAAGGAATGTCAAATTCTGCAAACAAATTATGTATGTGGTTTACTGACATAATACAAGGGTCGAGGAACTTAATTTATATGAAGACATTAGAGTAGCAGAGATTAATTCCTTAAAAGCAGAGAAGGTTAGGGTAGAGATTTGTAGAGATGTTCAAAATGATAAGGATTTTTGACAGAGTAAATAGGTGTAAATTATATCTCTGGCAGAAGATTGGTAACCAGAGATAACCACTGATGACAAATGTAAGTGCAGGTAAAAGGATTTTATTATGCAGTTGGTAGTTATAATCTGTAAAACATTGCCTGAAAATATGATAAAAGCAGTTTCTTAGTAACTTTAAAAGGGAATTGGATCAATAATTGAACATGAAAACGTTGCTCAGATATACAACTAATTTTGTTTTAGATTCTCTATGCATGAAAACAGACCCTTCAGCCTAACAAGTCTACACTGACCTTCCAAAGTGTAATCCACCCAGACCCATTCCCCTACATTTACCCCTGACTAATGCACCTAAACTATGGGTAATTTAGCATAGTCAATTGACCTGACCTGCACATCTTTGGATTGTGGGAGGAAACCGGAGCACCCGGAAGAAACCCACGCAGACATGGGGAAAATGTGCAATCTCCACACAGTCGCCCAAGGTGGGAATCGAACCCGGGTCCCTGGCGCTGTGAGCCACCATGCAGCCCTTTTCTTTAAAAAAATATTTATTTATTTATCTTTCTATCTTTTTCTTTCTTTACGCTGGATCAAATTGGATAGCTGTTTCAATGAGTCAGTATAGAGCCAATGAGCTCAACAGCTTCCTTGGGTGTTTGTATGGTTTGAGTAGTGTGGCCATTGTCATTGAGCAAGGCAGCATGCAAACATGCTACTGCCTCCACATTTGCCTGATGGTAGTGTTGGCCTGAGCTGGGCCCATGCTGCTGTCTGCCTGTGCATCCAACAGGAACTGAGTAGTATGCGCTGAAATAATATAAATAATGATATCATGTGCTACAGCAAGTCTACATGTCTTAGGTTCAGAATACCCCTTTAATAATGTCACAAAGCTTGTCCCTTCTTTTCTCTAAAAGCTGTTCTTTGGCTCAAGGAGACTCCGTCATTGATTGTTTTCAGAGGGGTAATAAACCAGGCCGGGCTCCGGTCAGTCTGGTTTGGTACAGAGAAGAAAAGGATTTTGAGAGGCCTTTTGTTATATATAAATAAATGAGACTTCAGGCCAAAGTAGTCATGTTTTAGAAGTGACCTGTTTAAAGAAGGGGAAGTGATCAGCCCTCTAGCTGAGCAGTTTAGTTCAGTCTTGCACTGGTGAGGAGTTCAACAGTGAGCTGTGTGGAAACTCTCTCTCTCTCTCTCTCTTTCTGCCCTTAAACTTCAACCTGTAAGCATGTGTTCCATTTATACTGGTTATTAAAGCGAGTTTGCTTATTGGGACTGTTGTGTGTATTCGGAACTGCATAATTAAGTCTAGTTTGGATAGACTGAGTTCTGTGGGGTTCTTTATTCTGTTCTTTGTGTAATTTGTCTGTTTTAAAAACCTGGTAGTCAACCTGGCTAACTTACTCTGGGTAATTTTCACTGTACACTTACCGAAACAAATAGCAAAGTTATGGTCTGGGCTGCCTGCTTCAGAATGTTTGGAGTGGTCTGGCCTAGTCCATAACAATAGAGATGCCACACAGAACCACAGGCAGCAACTGAAAATGTTTATTGCAGCAAGTTTATTCAAGGGAAATAATACATGAGGAGAGAGAGATAACACCATGATTTACTGATGTGCTGTTGGTGTTGATGACCGTGATGGTCAGGAGGAGAGAGGCCATGTTTCTTTGAGAGGATTGCCAGGATTCCACCAAGGTGCACTCTTCAAATGAAATGTGAGGAGATGCCAAAGTGTCTAGCCCCAAGGACCTGGCAGAAGTTTCATGTGGATAGGTAAGGCTAGCCAGTCATCCCCATCCTGCATGTCATGTCGAATTTAATGCAAACTCTTGCATTGCAATGCACAAAATATCACTCATCCAGCTCTCAGAATTCATGGTAAATATTATCATTTTGCACCACAACCATACACCTTCCAATAATGTCAGCTTCACAGCTACCTCCCTCTGCTTCTATGGTTATTCAGGTGTAGCAGACACGCCAACCAATGTAACACAATCATTGATGTTACACTCTTGATCTCACAGCACAAAGTCACTGACAATAGAAGGATAGAGGGTGGAAACAATGGGTACAGGGCATCTGAACAATCTGAACCTTTGAGGAAATGGTTACCAGTTTCATGCAACAGGTTGCATCAGAGACATTGCATTTCTGAGAACATGTAGGGTGATGATAAGCTCTGGTCTCATGTCCTTATGTTCATTCTTACTCTGCTCTTTCACATGAAGTGCAAACTGTGGATGGTGTGAGCCAGGATTTCTTGCTTTCTAAGAAGTGCTACCGACACAGCCACAGCGACCTCATGGGGAAGTGTGATTGCACAGTATTGATGAAGAAGCCCTGTCACTTGTTATTGCATTGCAAATACTGGCATGGCATGCACCTTAGATGATGATATAGAATTACGATTTGGGTACAGCAAAGCCAGAGAGAAAGAACGACTTATGTGCCAGCTTCCCAGATGGCAATATCATAGGCACATTCTGTTGCAAGAGTCTTTGGTGAGGTAGCATTCAGGAGAACGTTGAATTGGCCAATTGGTGTCAGTCTCCTGACCCTATCAAACAACATTGAGAAGGTAAAAGCAATGACTGCAGATGCTGGAAACCAGATTCTGGATCATGGGTACTGGAAGAGCACAACAATTCAGGCAGCATCCGACGAGCAGCAAAATCAATGTTTCGGGCAAAAGCCCTTCATCAGGAATAAAGGCAGAGAGCCTGAAGCATGGAGAGATAAGCTAGAGGAGGGTGGGGGTGGGGAGAAAGTAGCATAGAGTCCAATAGGTGAGTGGGGGAGGAGATGAAGGTGATAGGTCAGGGAGGAGAGGGTGGAGTGGATAGTGGAAAAGGAGATAGGCAGGTCGGAGAAGTCCGGACAGGTCAAGGGGACAGTGCTGGCTGGAAGTTTGAAACTAGGATGAGGTGGGGGAAGGGGAAATGAGGAAGCTGTTGAACTCCACATTGATGCCCTGGGGTTGAAGTGTTCCGAGGCGGAAGATGAGGCGTTCTTCCTCCAGGCATCTGGTGGTGAGGGAGCGGCAGTGGAGGAGGCCCAGCACCTCCATATCCTCGGCAGAGTGGGAGGGGGAGTTCAAATGTTGAGCCAC
>NC_057741.1:14569088-14657174 GCF_004010195.1 Chiloscyllium plagiosum
TCTATGCTACTTTCTCCCCACCCCCACCCTCCTCTAGCTTATCTCTCCACGCTTCAGGCTCTCTGCCTTTCTTCCTGATGAAGGGCTTTTGCCCGAAACGTCGATTTTGCTGCTCGTCGGATGCTGCCTGAATTGCTGTGCTCTTCCAGCACCACTGATCCAGAAACAACATTGAGAAACCTAGTGCCAATTTGCAGAAGACACCGTGCAGAACTAACTCTGTCTGCAGTCTCTGCTCAGTCATCACTTTGATGCTGCACACACAAGACTTGCACCTCTCAAACTTGTTGCAGATTTTGTGTAGACACCAAAGCCTTTGCAATGATGCAGCAAAATCTCCTGCCAAATTGAGGAACTCACCCTAACATTTCCAAAAATAATCCACAGTTCTGGCCGAGACTGAAATAGCAGGAGTTAATCAACTGACCTGAAATTTGGTATGCTTTGCCCATTAAATAATTTTCAGGCAGGCTTCCTTGTGCAGCTTTCTGTATTTTCTATTGAACATTTCAGAATTGTGTAAGTTTATTAATCATGCATCAAATCATCCAGTATTGCTGTTTAAAGTAATGGTGTGGTCTGTCTGACACATAGATTGCTTGCCTACATGAGTGTCCTTCCTGGAGCACAAGGTGGACTGTATCAGACCACTCAAGAGGTTCTGCACAGCCTACCCAGAAGGTGTTCGGCTTCCACTAGACTAATGTTCAGCAGTGTTGTGAATCCTGATTCTAAATTGTGTGATTCGAGGAGATGTTTGAGGCAGGAGATATGGTATTTTCAGAGTGCTACACTGGCATCATTTGCCAGATGAAAAACAAGAGTTGCCATTGATCAGGGTGACAGACATTTATGCAAAAGTGGTTACTGCAGATGCTGGAGATTATTCCTGATGAAGGGCTTTTGCCCAAAACATTGATTTTCCTGCTCCTCGGATGTTGCCTGACCTGCTGTGCTTTTCCAGCACCACTCTAATGTTAACAGGCATCCGTATTCAAACTGAAAACTTACAGCTGGAGGAATTGGTTTTCATGCTATTACAAGAAAAAAATGGATCACACTGCCAGTGAATTCCATTTGGGTTGATTCCAAAAGTAAGCTGGTGGTATAAAGAGGACATTTGGCACTGTGCTTGTTCATCTCAACTGAACTGATAACTTCCTCATGGAATTTAAAGACCACCAAGTTACAAGCTTAATCAGAACAAAAGCATTTAAGATATGACTCTATGAAATCCTGCGGTCAGCTTTAATGTAATTCTACTCAAAGGTATGAGTAGCATAATGCATTTGGGTAAATATGTACATCTTGTTTATTTCTTTCAATTATTGTATATATGATATTGTCCAGATAGTAATATTCTTTTCATCTCAAAATAATCCCTAACCTCACTTACTTCCTCTAAAATAATAAAAAGAGAATTATAATTTACAGAAGTATCATTTTGGAACTTTTGCCTCAATACAACCACATAGGTTTTCTTTTCATTCCCTCTTTCTCAGTTAAGTCTTGTTTTGCAGCACATTTCTGAATATTTCAGATTTGAGGCTGCATTTATGAAATGCCACTGTTAATTGTTGGTTTTCTTTTGACATGTTCAGCTCTTCTCTTTCAAAGTCTGGACAATACCAGCTAACACTGCCTGACAGCTGTAGCACTTCCATGTGCTCTCACTAATTTGTTTGCATTGGGCCCCTGTTTATAACTTATTCTGTCAATGCTGCGTGTGCCTGACAGCCGAGCAAGCCAGAGCATTGCAGAAAGTCTGTGTCCATTCAGGCTTCAGTACTGCTTAAAGGCATTGTCATTGTCCCAGAACCTCACAGAAAAGAAGGCCAGATGAACTGGCAGAGCCAACTTTGCTTTCCTGCCAGCTCTAGGGAGCTTGCCCACAGCTAGTAGCCATATGTTCAGTCCTAAAACACAGAAAGAAGCACATTTGTGAGGAATGTTGTTAGAATTATTCATTGAATTGGAACATACAGCACCGAAGTGATAGAATTCCAAAACACAGTCAGTTTGTTCACCTCAAAATTAATCTTTGCTTAGAATTTTCTTTTCCTTTTTACTTCATTTTTTCCATTGCTCAGTGTTATGTTTCACTAGATATTTACCAGATTTAACATGTATAACTTTACCATTGCTCAGTGTTATGTTTCACTAGATATTTACCAGATTTAACATGTATAACTTGTGACAGCCCTTTACAAATATCTCAATAAAATTACACAAATTTCATGAACTCTTATGTTCGCAGGCGAGTCATGCCTTTTTTTTAATTTGTGATTTGTTTGAGAACTGTCTTCACATTATTATTAAATGAATTCCATTTCATCTGAGCTCCACGGAATGTGTTGTTTTCAAAACGGTTCAACCTGTTCTGAAGAAGGGTGACTCAACCCAAAACATTATCTCTGCTTTCTCTCCTCAGATACTGCCAGACCTGCTGAGATTTTCCAGCAACCTGTGGTTTTGGTTCAGATCTCCAGCATCCGCAGTTCTTTGCTTTTTTGTTGTTTAACGTTCAAGTCAGCTTAGCTTATCTTGAAGGCCATTGCTTCAGCAGTTACATGCTAGAGGCAGTACTTATATAGCAACTACAGAATTGTATTCATTGTTAATGCACCCCTGATTCATGTAAAGCACTTCTTGATCTCTTCCAGCAAATAAGCTTTATGGAAAAGTTGCCAAATTATACGTCAGCAACCATTCATTAAGTAAATTAATCTGAACTGTTAACACATCCATCATGTCTTTAAGCATATCCACATTTTTCTCTTTGGCAGAAAAACCTAAAATATAATATTCCATCTTAATTGGATCTCTCACTCTACACCCATTTACACATGTGCTTCATTTTTTACTGAGGAACAAAAATGCTGCATCGAGCCCTATAGCGAACAAAGTACCTGGAGAGCTGGGCAATTTGGAACCCCTGCAGATTTTAAAGATCGCACCCAGTGTAGTAAAAGTTCTCAGTCCTGTCCAAAAACCAGCAAGATTCAGTAGTTTTCTATTAGCTGGCATCGAGGATTTTCAAAGCAGAGGTTTGTAGGCAAGAGCCTTTTGAAATATTTTCCAGTTGTCCAGGTCAGGAGACAATCAGGGATTGGAAAAGAGGAGGAATTTAGATTAATTGGCAGGAGAGGAGATGGGCAAGGGATCGGCAAGGCCTAGGAAGCTGAAGGAGCTTGTGAGGAAAGCATTGCTATTCTTCCTGGCACTTAGCGAGGTTTAGAATAGGAGTAAATTTTGAAAACTTAATTAACTTTTGGCAAGTCACCTCCTCCAGCTGTGTTGCAAAAGGTGTGAGGCTTTCCCTGAATTCAAATTAATAATATGTTGTGGTTGTGAATACACCATCAAGCTTGATCTTAGTGGGAGCATTTTGCCTTGATTTGCAGTGGGAACATGGCAACTTAGAGCAGCAGTTAGAAGTTCTAAATTTTAGCCTGCCCAACATACCATTCCCCCATTCTCCCTCTGAAAGCCTCCTGATGTTTCTTCGCCATCCTTTCAGACTGATCCACATGCAATCTTTAATTCCTGCTTTTCTTCAACCTCTGTTAAGAGGAGTTGCTATCATCAACTGCATTCACTGTGTTCCACAAAATCATTTGGCACGTTTTTCATCATTTTGTCATTTATATAAATGATTTAGATGCGAATACAGGAAGTATGGTTAAAAAGAAAAGTTTGCAGGTGATATCAAAATTGATGGTGTAGTGGACACTGTAGAAGATTATCTCTGAGTACAACAGGACCTTGATCGATGGGCCAAAGTTTGGTAGATGGAATTTAATTTAGATAAATGTGAGGTATTGCTTTTTGGTAAGGCAAACCAGGGCAGGACTTATGCACTAAATGATAGGGCTCTGGGGAGTGTTACCAACAAAAAGACTGAGGGATGCAGGTGCATAGTTCTTTGAAAGTGGAAGTCGTAGGTATACAGGGTGGTGAAGAAGGTGTTTGGCAGACCTGCCTTTATTGGTCAGTGCATTAAGTATAGGAGTTGGGACAGTGCATTAAGTATAGAATACAACATACGATTCTGATCACCATTCTATGGGAAGGATTTTGTTACATTTAAAAGGGTGCAGAAAAGATCTACAAGGATTTTACTGGGACTGGAGGGTTTGTTACAGGGAGAAACTGAATTGGCTGAGGCTTTTTCCCTGGAGTATTGGAGGCTGAGGCTGAGTTTTATAGAGCTTTATAAAAACATGAGGATCATGGATAACATGAATAGCCAAGGTCTTTTTTTCCTAGGGTGGGGGAGTCGAGACTGTGCATGTGCTTAATCTGTACAAGAATGGAGATTTTGACAGCTGAGCCCATTCCTTTTCTTAACTGATATCCAGGTCTAGAATCAGACAGCAGCCAGGAGCAAATTCCTGGTTTATTTCCTTCCTCTTCCTTGCCATATTACCCTTACTGTTGCCTCCACTAATGTTTGCTCAATCAGCTTTGAACCAGTGACAGATGACTTTACTTTAGAGTCATTTATTGTATGTGAAATGCTTTGAGACATTCCTAAGGGATGATGAGACACTGCATATATGCAATTCTTTCAATGCATTTATTCACTAAACCATCTGGGACCTACAGTTTCTGATAGTAATTCAGAATAAACTCCTTGACTTACAGAAACTCAATTTAATTTAACTCTAAAGCTGAATGTTTGGATAAAGATGAGGCCTGTTGATCCTTATTTCTCAGAAATCTTATTTTAATGGGGGCCTTTCATAATCCTTCAAGGATTGCATGACAGTTTAGTGAGTTTTCTTTTCAGAATCCAAGACATCAATTGGATATTTCCCAGTAATATCATTATTTTACATGAAGAGACTTTTAGTTGAATGCCATCATTTCACCACTCCCCCACCCCACCCCACCCCACTCGCCTTCTCTAAAGTTCAGTTCCTCTTCAATGGGAGTTAAATATCTTGCTAAATTGATGCATCTGGCATTTCAAACCACATACTTCATTATATTTTACTTAGTGTCCCAGACAAGCTGCAATCACTTTCTGTTTCAAAAGAACAAACATGCCACTTGGCAGTCCTGAATTAGGATTTGAGAACTGTGTGAAAAAAAAGAAGAAACTGTTTTAATTTAAATTTCATAATGTGAGGCAAGCAAGTAAAAATTGCCCTTTAAACTCTCTTACACTGTTTTTACATTTCCTCCTTGCTTTTTTTTGATGGAAGGATGAATAATCTTCAGTCCCAATGTACAATCTTTATGATGATGATAAATAAAGAGAAGCAATTAATTGTGCTTCATTGCCCTTTCTCCTGCACAGCATCAAGGCTTATTCCATCAACAAAAATATTAGGGAGACTTTTTACCTGGAGGACCATGTGCATTTGGGTGCAGATGGACATTAAATGCAACAAAGAATGTGCATGCATTGGGAAACTGGCTCCAATCCACCCACTTCCACATTTTACTAGGGTGCATCCGACTGGTTATACGCAACCCCCTTGGGCATGGCACATTGTGTTTTGACAAATGACAATCACTCAATTGGAATTGCATTTCAACAGCAATTAAATTTTAACATGGAGTTCCTGGGTTTCTTAGAATTCGCCATTCAACCGGCATGATCAATTGATTAGATTAGATTAGATTACTTACAGTGTGGAAACAGGCCCTTCGGCCCAACAAGTGCACACTGCCCTGCCGAAGCGCAACCCACCCATACCCCTACATTTACCCCTTACCTAACACTACGGGCAATTTAGCATGGCCAATTCACCTGACCTGCACATCTTTGGACTGTGGGAGGAAACCGGAGCACCCAGAGGAAACGTGCAAACTCCACACAGTTAGTCGCCTGAGTCGGGAATTGAACCCGGGTCTCTGGCGCTGTGAGGCAGCAGTGCTAACCACTGTGCCACCGTGCCACCTTGCCGCCCGTATTGAGCCGACCTAGAACTCATGAAAAAAATATGATGGGATGGAGGGTTCATGTAAGGGGAGATTGGGGATGTTAAGAAGAGCTCGATGATAGTACAGGGTAAGATCATGTAAGCAAAGTGTCACAGGAGGGGTCAGTGTTCATAAGCATAAGAATGCATCAGCAAATAAGGTAAAAATAGAGAAAAATACTAACAACAACATAATTAGAGACTCTTTGTATACATGCATTAATGCCATTCACAAAAAGACGAATTAAGAGCACAAATATAAATATAGGTGTATCATATGTTAGCTATTGCAGAGAGTTATTTGCCAAGTGATAATGTCTAGGCTTTGAATATTCAAGGGTATTTGCTACTTTAGATTAGATTTTTTTTAGATTAGATTAGATTACATTACAGTGTGGAAACAGGCCCTTCGGCCCAACAAGTCCACACCGACCCGCCGAAGCGAAACCCACCCATACCCCTACATTTACCCCTTACCTAACATTACGGGCAATTTAGCATGGCCAATTCACCTGACCCTGCACATCTTTGGACTGAGGGAGGAAACCGAAGCACCCGGAGGAAACCCACGCAGACACGGGGAGAACGTGCAAACTCCACACAGTCAGTCGCCTGAGGCGGGAATTGAACCCGGGTCTCAGGCGCTGTGAGGCAGCGCACGGAGGACAGGAAGAAATAAATAGGAGGGTGAAGGGTTCCACTCTGTTGATAGACAAAGTGATCATGACACTCGTGAGAAAGGTCTTGGTTCAGAAATATAGAAATAGTTTGGGAGTTATTTTGACCTGCATAGTGAGCAAGAAGCAGGGTGCGGATCATCTCAGTGTGGATCATGTGTGGACAGTTGCAAGAAGGGACAAAAAAAACTGAAGAAGACAAAGAGGAAGAAAGAGATAATGACAATGCAGAATCAGCTACTCACACTGCTGCCTGAATACAATGCATACTTTTATTAATGCAATCTGTACTTTGGATACATCAGTGGATCAGTTTCAGAGCCACATGGATCAGGCACTCTACCCAATCCCACAAATGATCCTGACGTGAAGCAATCCCCTGATTCCAAACCAACATTTGATGTCAGCAATCCATGTTTTCCAATTTATCATCAGTCATTAAATTTAAAATTGACTAACCATCCAGAAACCAAGAAGGTACATGATGGAAAAGTAGTAGAGGCTGGTACTATTACAATATTTAAAATGCATCTGGATGTGTTTCCATGATGTACATCTCTATGACTCTAGTGTCTGATTTGTTTTACTCAAGAATGGATATCCTTGTACAACTACCAAGTTTTGCTCTTCCTTTGCTTATGGGAGCCCCTATCGCTTCAGCAGAGCTTGAGCCAGACTGCTCAAATCCTTGATAGACAGGCAGAAGGCTGGAAGAACATAGCAAGCCAGGCAGCATCAGCAGGTGCAGATGTTGATGTTTTGGGTGTAACCCTTCTTCAGGACTGGGGTGGATGTAGGGGTAGCTGCAGATAAAGGGCGAGGTGGACGCAGGATGGTAAAGTGGGGATAGGTGAAGGAAGATAGAGGGTATGACCTGGTTGGTCAATGTGAGGAATGAATCTGGTTGGTGGCAGGGAGCAATGGAAGGGAAGGGGAGGGGTTGCGAAGGGAGTCGGAGGATGCGGAGGGAAGTTATTTGAAATTGGAGTACTCAGTGTTGAGTCCTCTGGGCTGTAGGGTGCCCAGGCGGAAGATAAGGTGTTCCTCCAATAGGAGCTGTGGTTTGTTTTGACAATGGAGGTTGCCAAGGGTGGTCATGTCAGAAAGGGAGTGGATGGGGGAACTGAAATGAACAGTGACTGGGAGGTTTAGTCAGCCCCTGCAGACCCGGCGGCGATGCTCAGTGAGCCATTCCCTGAGTTTATATTCATTCTCCCCGATGTAGAGAAAACTACATCAGGAGCACCTGATGCAGTGAACTAAGTTATAAGAGAGGCAGGTCAACCTCTGTTTTGGCAATGGAGGAAGGCACAGACTGTCAAAATGCTTTTCTCTGAAAATGTCTGGGTTTTGGAGACAATGAGGATCCCACCCACGACAACTCTACCTGCATATGAAGTAGAAAGCTCAATCATCAGGAAGTCAGCAACTGACAACGGGAATGGGGGGAATGGGTGAGAAATGGAAGCCCTTTGAGTGAAGTCCACACTGTTACATTGCAATTAACAATCATCCCTCTTGTAATTCTCTTACACTTCATTCTTACAACTCTATTGAAGAGTATTTTGTTTCTGATCAGAAATACTGAAGACCAAAGCTAAGGGAGCTGTCAATCTGTGCAGATGGCAAAGAGGTTGGCATCCAAAATAGGCATGGCCCTGGTCAAATGTGTGCATGAACTCATTTTTATCACTGCAGTTAACGTTCTAAAACATTGATTACACTATTTTTGTGAGGAAACATCATTGCAACACTCTGCATGTCAACCAACTCAATTTGAAATGAACTGTTCAAATCTCTCTGTGAGCATTGCACAATATATCAAACATGGCTGTCTATATCGCTCCTCAAGGATTGCAGGGTTAGGGTTTAATTTGAGGGTTTCACCAATGTGACCCAGAGTACAGTGTCAGTGAACAGGTGAGCAGAGATTGGAGAGGATTAAGACCACTGCCATGGACACCCCACAGCAGTGCATGCAACAGTGTCTTCTCCTGTTCACTAGCAAAGTGTGAGCCAGTAGATGATCACTCAATTACTTAGTTAATTGATCCCATTGAAATGCAAGCACCTGAGCTAATGCATGGCAAAGTACTGTTACTGTGTGCCTTCTAATCATTAACAAGTCATTGTCTGCAAAGTACATATGACAGCTTTAGGATACCCAAAGGCCCTGGTGGACATAAAAGATACAAAGTGATTTGGGCAGGATAAGAATATTACAACTCACTATTACATAAATGAACACATTTTACTTCTTGCTAAAATAAAGTCAAATGACTGATTATTGTCACCAAATAGCTCTGGTGTTCTCATTTCCAATAGATATGCAAATTCAGACTTCACTAATCTTCAAAATATCTTTCTCTGCAGTTGTAAGCTGTATGACCTATGGAGGCCCATCTCTGATTCTACGCCTCCTTTGTGTTTCACATCCTATTATTCCACAACAAGATGAAGAGCAGAGCTGTGAATGACTGCAATAGTTTATACTCAATCATTAGAATTATTGTATTGGTGAGGATATTGGGGAAAGACACTGGATTGCCTCTCTCTAGGGAATAGTCAAGTGGTATTATTGTGAATCTATTAATTTAGAAACTCAGTTAATTTCCCAGCAATTGGGGTTCAAATCCTAACATGCTAGATAGTGGAATTTGACTTCAATAAAGGATCTGGAATTAAGGGTCTGATGATGACCATGAAACCATTGTCAATTGTTGGAAAACCTATCTGTTTACTCATGACCTTTAATGAAGAAAATCTGTTATCATTACGTAGTTTACCCCACATGTGACTCCAGATCCACAGCAATGTAGTTTACTCTTAACAGTCCTCTGGGCAACTAGGAATGATCAATAAATGCTGGCCTAGCAGAGATGTTCACATCTCATGAATGAATAAGAAATATATGTAAGGATGAGATTGTGATATATTGTTGGATGGATGGTGATATGTGAGTGCAAAGACAATGGTTGTGATTATTTATCCATTACCTATAATCTTTGAATACTTCTCCTGGGACTCTTGAAGTGTCCTGAGGGAGCTATTGAAAAGCTTGCAACCACCCCCAGCTGTGCTTGTACATAAATAATATATTTTAACATTGCCAAATGTCACATCCCCTTAGAAATGTGTGCAGTTTTAATATTAAATTCTTAGAAAATGTTGACTTTTATAACACAAGGAAATGTTCACATCGAGAAGGATTCATCAGAACCCGCATCAAGTTTCTGGCTGTCCATATGCAAGCTGTAATTTTCTGCACCTCGCAAAATTGGTTGAGTTATCTCATCTTGTAATGTCTGTCCCAATTTTCTGATGGGAGGGTCCTTTCTCATTTGAACAGGATACTGGCACAGGCAAACTTTGCAATAGAACTGGAAAACGCTGCTGGGAAATGGAAAATACTTTGAGGGGAAAATAATTGTCAAAGGCTTCCTAATAAAGAGCAAGGCATAATGGAAAAAGCAAAGCAGAGTCTGTGATCATAAGCGCAACAGGGAAATATGTGGAGAGTTGCTGCTCCTTTGATGCTGAAGAGCTGGATGGAAGCCTTGCTGTAAGAGGTGAACCAATGGAGGATGACTCAATTTTGGTGTGATAACTACTCTCCAATCAATGCACAGGGGGTTAGTAACTGAGTTTATGCAATCAACTAAGACAACCTGTACCAAGCTGTTAAGACAAAAGAAAATACGCTTCATAATCTAAGCTGCCTGCTGATAATGGGGTTGTGTTGTCCAGATGATCCTGAAGTTTACTTCTGATAAATGATTCCACTATTTTATTTGGGATGGAGGTAAGGCTGATGGGCCTGATTTATTTGCTTTGAGTCCAGGACTTCCATCACATTTGTAATGAAGTCATTGATCTTACTTAGTTTACCATTGTTTGGAGATGGAATGTTTCACATAGTTTTTCCTGAGAATACTTGGAGGAATTAGTCATTCGGAATATTTACCATGTTGTGTTCAGCCTCAGGTTCAAGGCTATTTTAATCTTTGGTAGGTTTTGCCTCATCTGTAGCTACCCTCTTGCAGTAATGAATTTTTTCCTTAACAGGAAAAGGATGAGCATGTGAGATAAACACTTTTGCCAAATCAACAGATCAGGATAAACATATTCAAATATATTTCTAACTAAAATAAAAGCAAATGAAATGTTGATATGCATCATATCAGTTGCTGTGTGTTTTTACAGATATCTCCTTACCTCTCTTCTCATCATTTTAACAACTTCTTACAATGTGTAGTATTCATCTCAGTGAGGCCCTTTGTTCTCTCTTGTAGGATTGTTATAGACTGTTGTCTTCCATAGCAACTTTTAATTTTTACTTTAGTTACAATCATATTTGATTATGTTTATCCTGAGCTGTTGATTCAGTTAAAAAGAAGTGCTAGTCTTACATGCTCATCATTTTCCATTTTAAAGTGTTGTAATTTTCCTCATAAAGTGGTGATGAGCAATTTCTTCTAGGGTTTTTCTCGCTTCATATAAATGTTTCTCATCAACCTGTTCAGGGATGTTACCACACTTCTAGAGCAGATGGGGTTTGAACCTGGGGCTCTTGGTTCCGAGGTGGGGACAATACCACAGTTTCACTAATTTCATAAAACTCCTTTTAAGATTTTAGTGTAGAGGTGCTGGTGTTGGACTGGAGCAGACAAGGTCAGAAGTCAAATGGCACCAGGTTAGAGTCCAACAGGTTTATTTGAAATCACAAGCTTTTGGAGCTTTGATAGCTTGTGATTTCAAATAAACCTGTCGGACTATAATCTGGTGTCATCTGACCTTTGACTTTTTAAGATTATACACCTGGATGTAGGAATGTCTGATTTCCAAACCATGCTAAATCTTGCCACTTACTGATTGTTAATATCACTTGGGTATCTAGTCAATTTATTGGATCATAAACATCAAGCTCATAATGATGCACATTGTACAGTCAACAAATTAATCTTGGAGTAAGGATGGAATGGAATCTGCACTGTAAGTCCTGGATCTTTTTATTTTTCTGCTTTTTAAAACTGTGAACTGAAAGGATAAAGAACTGTTTTGAAACCCAGGGATTTACAGGGATCACTGCATGTTTTGAGTGGAAGGAATTTGACATCTTTTCTGAACCCTATTTGTAAAGTTGTAGGTTCCAGCAATATGCAAAGGATTAGAAGCCAAAAGTTTATTGACAAGTAAAGCTGATTGATATGGATTAGCAGCCAGTTATCAATGACAAAAGTCATGACAACAGTGAGGTAACTGGTTGTTAGTTGATTGAAAAGCTTGTGAGCAAGACAGAAAGAAAAGCTAGTTCAGACCGAAGAGAAACCAACGGGTCTGAAGCAGGCTAAAAAGTGATCTCTGCAGCAAGCCACTTTAAACCTGAAGAAAACCAGTGTATCTTTCCTTCAGCAGAAACTGCAAGTTAGGATTTGGAATGGAATAACTTGACTACCTGATGAAGAGTTTAAGCTCAAAATGTTGGTTTTACTGTTCCTTGGATGCTGCCTGACCTGCTGTGCTTTTCCAGCACCATACATTTCGACCTTTTATAAGAGAACCAACCACTCTGTAACCTCTTGCAAACAAAGGAATGTTGAGGAGTAATATCCACATTGGCAAGAACCAACCCAATAGATCACATCATTAAATACTCTAGAACTATTTTTAGTTTTCTCCCGCTCATATTTTTTCCCTGCTTGTCTTTTCCTGTGTGTAAATGTGCAAGGGGGACCCTTAAAGGATTAGAATTTTAATTTGTGAAGTTTATTTAGTTTAGTTTAGTGGTTTATCTGTAGCTAGAATCTAATGACCTAAAATAAATAATGTTTCTTGTTAAGAACAGAAATCTTGTCCATGATTTGTATCAATTTGGATCTGAAAATGCGTCTTTTTTAAAAAAAAACTCATGTAATGACTCTTGGAATAACAGAGCTTTTGTCTGACAACTTGGTTGTCTTGCTGTTGATTGCTATCAAATAGCATCATCACACATTCATTGATTTCTTCCCATCTCACCGCATGTAAGATTGACATATCATATATCATTCTGAGCAATAGTGGCTAGCACTGCTACCTCATAGTGCCAGGGACTCAGGTTTGATTCCACCCTCAGGTGACTATCTGTGTGAAGTTTGGATATTCCCCCTACCTTTGTGTGGGTTTCCTCTATGTGCTCCAGTTTCTCCCACGATCCCGATGTGCAGGTTAGGTGAATTGGCTATGTTATAGTGTCCAGGGGTGGGTGAGTTATGGGGAAATGCAGGGTTACGGAGAAAGGGTAGCGTATCCTTCAGAGGGTCGATGTGGACTCAATGGGCCAAATGGCCTATGTCCACACTGTAGGGATTCCATGCTGAACAGGTTTCCGTTCGGTTGCAATGTAGTAGCCTGACCAATAATTACTTCTGATAAGACACAAAAGAACCCATTCAGCACATTGCCTCCATGCCAAGTTCCCAAGCAGTAATTGAATTAGCCTCAATTGTCCTTTCAATTCCTGTAGACTTGCAACATTTTTGCCAGCTTGTGTTCACCCAATTTTCTGTTGAAATCATCGATTATTTCCATGACCATAGCATCCTCATGGACAGCACATTCAAATGCTTTTATCAATCAACATGCAACAAAGTTTTTCCTCACTTTCCTCCTGCAATTCTCTTCCATCTTCTTAGGTCTATGTCCTCTAGTCCTTGTACAATCATACAATCAACTCCTGGAACAGATTTTCCTTCTTTACATTATCTAAATCAATTACAATCTTGCACACTTCTGTCTTAATCTCCCTTAAATCTCCTTTGCTCTAGGGAGAACAACTCCAATCTTTCCAAAATAAC
This sequence comes from Chiloscyllium plagiosum, assembly GCF_004010195.1. Classification (NCBI taxonomy): domain Eukaryota; kingdom Metazoa; phylum Chordata; class Chondrichthyes; order Orectolobiformes; family Hemiscylliidae; genus Chiloscyllium; species Chiloscyllium plagiosum. Next base: position 14,582,535 of record NC_057741.1, read on the forward strand.
CTTACAACTAACTCCCCTCCCCCTTGGAACTATGATGGTCAATCTCTTATGCACACTCTCAAGGATGTTGACATCGTTTCTAAAGTTGATGAGGATATAATATTTTGTCAGAGCCTAACCAAACCTTTATATAGTTTCACCATTACTTTCTTTCTTTTTTTTTTCCTCAAAAGCCTCTATTTGTGAAGTTCGAGATGAATGCGCTTTGTGAAGAATTCACTTAATATGCCCTATTAAATTCAAAGGTCATTCACAGAACCCAAACTCGGTCAATCTCCTCAACAGACACACACTTCTGAACCTGAAAGTGATTGCATTTTATTATATGTTCCACTTTGATTTGCTTGTTAATTTGAAAATCAAGGAGAAACGTTGTAAGGTTGAGACTGCTATGATGAATACATACCAATTTTCAAAGCTGACTGACAAGTTCATGTAAGTAACAGAGTTCAATAACAAATTTTAAAATGACAGCTACTTAAGGAGCTTCTGCTGAATTTCCAAACAACCCTCAATGTTTCCAAACTGGGCTTATTTCAGTTTTATTCAAGATCTAGTCAGAGAAAATGGAACCTTCCTCTTGGTAAAATTCCTGGTTGGCACTGAATCACAAATTTAAATGGTGCATCAGATGTGCCTCCACTTTATTTTAAGTCCAGTGAACAAAACAGGGAATACCCCTTTCCGACCCTTGTTTGCTGTCCATTGATCTATGTTCTGAAGCTTATGGATGTGGATGTTGTCAGTGGCCAGGATTAGACTTGGTTATGAGACTTTTGATTGTCACAGAGCCTGTCTGTTGTTCAGTATTGATGAGCAGTAAGGCACGAGTGGTCACAGCATCGAGTATAGGAGTTGGGAGGTCATGTTGTGGCTGTACAGGACATTGGTTAGGCCACTTTTGGAATATTGTGTGCAATTCTGGTCTCCCTCTTATTGAAAGGATGAAAAGCTTCAGAAAAGAATTACAAGCATGTTGATACGGTTGGAGGGTTTGAGCTACAGGGAAAGGCTGAATAGGCTGGGGCTGTTTTCCCTGGAACGTTGGAGGCTGAGGGGTGACCTTATAGAGGCTTTTAAAATCATGAGGGGCAAAGATAGGGTAAATAGACAATGTCTTTTCCCTGGGGTGGGGAGAGTCCAGAACTAGATGGCATAGGTTTAGGGTGAGAGGGGAAAGATTTAAAAGGAACCTAAGAAGAAACTTTTTCATGCAGAAGGTGGTGCATGTATGCAATGAGCTGCCAGAGGAAGTGGTGAAGGCTGGTACAATTGCAACATTTAAAAGGCGTTTGGATGGATACATGAATAGAAAGGGTTTAGAGGGATATGGGCCAGGTACTGGCAAATGAGACTAGAATAGTTTAGGATATCTGGTTGGCATGGACAAGTTGGACCAAAGGGTCTGTTTCTGTGCTGCACATTTCTATGTCCCTTTGAATCGAAGTCTGAAGAAATTGCATGGTATGAGCTGCCAACTACAGAGAAGAGAGAGAAGACAATTACTGGACAAAATTGTGTGCATCTTGGCTAGTGACATTCAGGTCAGAATAAATACTTAGAATGTTTAGTAACTTATTACAAAATCTAACTGTAACATGTTATAACTATAACACTGCTAGTCTGCAAAATAAATAGAGAAACCTAACCTTTGAGAGTTTCCTATGTAATAAAGGTCAATTCAATTTTTGCTTTGCAGTAATTAGTCTGTGGGCTGAACATGATGGAGATAACAAGACATATCACTGCAGAGAGCTTAAATTCAAGTACAACTACAGAGTGCTGATTTACACTCATAGTCTTAAACCCAGGATTATGAGTGCTATGTCGACAGCAATTTATATGTGTGTAGTTTCTTTGAAAAAAATTCACTCTACTTTGACCTTGTTTTCTTTTTCCTTTTCTCTCTTCCCCTCCTCTGATCCAATTGCCATGGCGACAATTTGTGAGCTGCTGGGAGCTGACAAGATGGGCATTTGTATAGGTATGTACTTGAATGTTAAAAAAAAAACATTAGGAGTACAATTCTTCCCTACTACAGCCTTCTTGAAGATTTCCAGTTTCCAAAAAGTGAAGATTGGAAGGACTTGATGTGGACGTTAATTAAATCTTTCAGCAGTAGTGACTTTAACTTAATCACTGAGATTACCAGTGTCATGAATGATACACACAAGTGCACAACCTATTTCATGGTGCCTCTCATTCTCTGCCTTTCTTCAGCAGTGAAATGTCAGCATGGTGATATGTGACATGGGTTCGGTTTTACAAACCCCAAGCAGCAAGAGTGAATTTAATCCTTCCCTGTGACCTTGAAAATATTGAATTTCAATTGAATATTCCTCATAGCTCAATCTTTACCCTTTAGACTAAATAGATTCCAGATGGTGAGAGCACGATTTCCATACTCAGTGTTTTGTAGCTTATAAATATATACATTATGTGTATTTAGCAGGAATATATGAGGAAACAATATCCTTATGCTGCAAATATCTCAAAAGCCAAAAGGGAGTAAAATTCACCTTGTGGAAAGTAATACAGAATGAACAACACCAAATCACAGCAGATTTGATTTTGTTTTAATCAACCTGATCAGATATGTTAAGATACGCTTCTGGGGCACAGTGGGACTTGAACCTGGACCTTCCAACCTAGAGTTAGAGAGTCTACAAGACCCTAAAATAAAAGCTACCACTGATGCCCATCCCAGGGCATGAATCAGCAGCCACTTTATCCTTTGTCTGAGTGCCTTCCATTAGAGACAATAGGACAGAAAAGCAGCTCTTATTTCAAATGCACCACCAATTACAAACACTTACAAATATGAAATAGGAGCAGTAGAGTATTCAAATCTTCAGGCTTGCTCCACCATTCAATAATTTTATAGCTGATCTGTTTGTGTTTCATATTCCACATTCCATCTACTCCTAATCATGGTTCTTCATTCATTATCACCCATGGTGCACTACTCTCCAAGACGAATTTCCTCCGCACCAATACCCTAATATTTTCTTTATTTATGCTTCAAAGCATGAAGTTCTCTTCACTTGCCTTTTGACATAGTCGGTTCATCTTTTATATTAGAAATGTTATGGTTTGTGGCCGATTGCCCAAGATTTTTAAGTTTTCAGAATTGACATTAATGTCTTTTCCTGCACATTAGTTTTTGCTATGTGACACTGATGAAAAGTACAATGAGCGCATCTCTAATGTTGCATGCCCATATGAAAAAATTACTCTATTTCAAAGTAATTAATTCTGAACAAAACATTGAGAAGTCAGATAAGGGACTACGTAATGAGATGATTTGCTTACTTTTCCTTACTGTTTTTGTCATGTTAGTCTCTGAAGCAACATATTGCTACAAAGTCTGCAATAATAATTTGACATTGGTCTCAATAAATGTTTGGTCTATACCATTTACCATTGTATATAGGATAATAATGGAATTAAAGCAAATCTTACATAATAGACAAACTGACAACAGAAACGTTTGTTTAAATAAATCATTAATCCACATAGCAGTTCAGGTATCAAATAGCTATTGTTTGAAATGTTGATTTTGTAATTGAACTGCTACCTTCAAGGATTAATAATTACGGTAAAGGATTGTTTGTGTACCTGAGGTTTGTTTGGAAGAAGAGAATTACAGTATATCTTTCAAGAGTCATCAGGGATAACTAAAATATCAAGCAAATCAATTCAAAACAAACTGACATCTGGATTATGCAAAACCACTTGCTAAGATTTGGTTAAGTTGCTTGTTGTTTGGATAATAGTTTGCGTATCTCAAGATTGATCCTCTCATTAACCCTTTGAGGTTAGAATGTGAATTGATTCTTTTGTTCAAAGTTTGTGCGAAGATTTGTAGCTCGGGTGCTCGTTGTTGTGGTTCTGTTCGCCGAGCTGGAAGTTTTTGTTGCAAACGTTTCGTCCCCTGGCTAGGCGACATCATCAGTGCTTGGGAGCCTCCTGCGAAGCGCTTCTTTGATGTTTCCTCCGGTGTTTATAGTGGTCTGTCCCTGCCGCTTCCGGTTGTCAGTTTCAGCTGTCCGCTGTAGTGGTTGGTATATTGGGTCCAGGTCGATGTGTTTGTGGATGGAGTTGTTAACTGACAACCGGAAGCGGCAGGGACAGACCACTAAAAACACCGGAGGAAACATCAAAGAAGCGCTTCGCAGGAGGCTCCCAAGCACTGATGATGTAGCCTAGCCAGGGAACGAAACGTTTGCAACAAAAACTTCCAGCCCGGCGAACAGAACCACAACAACGAGCACCCAAGCTACAAATCTTCGCACAAACTTTAGACTTCCTTGCATTATCAAATCCGCCAGATAATTATGACAACCCTCCCTAATAGGTTATGGAACAAGAAGCAGGATGCTAATGTCATTGCTTGGATAGAGAGTTCTTGACCCATTTGTAAGCCTGCTATTTTGTCATGTGCTATCATTTTAAAATCCCATGTATTTCCTCTACTTCTCTCTTTCTATAATGACTGCCTGATTTGCTGTTCATTTCCATTGGTTTCTGTTTCTATCCTCATTTTCGTCCTTGGTCTGTAATAGAATTAGCCTTTGCTCCCCTCAGTTATTGAAGCAAAAACTAACCAGGGCTCCTAGTCTAGACTGTTGTCTGGCAACAACTGTTGCAAGTGTCTGTTTGATAAGAGCTGCTGAGAATAACCTCCAAAATTGACTAACTGTTGAGACTGAATGTCAAGGATCTCATATGAATAATAAATATATACAAAGTGCTAAAGAATTCCCACAGCTTTGAAAATGCACTCTAACTCTAGTCTGTGTGCATAGAAGAGTGTGACATGAAGGTGAAAATAGTGTGAAGAAAAATAACATGAAAAAGAATTGATTTTGATTTGTTCGTATATCTGATTGTTGAATGTGAAGTGTGTTGTGAGGCACAAGTCCAGTAGTTTAAGTTTGGCATTCATCCACAAACTCCATCAACAAACACATCGACTTGGACCCAATATACCAACCACTACAGCGGACAGCTGAAACTGACAACCGGAAGCGGCCGTGACAGACCACTATAAACACCGGAGGAAACATCAAAGAAGCGCTTCACAGGCGGCTCCCAAGCACTGATGATGTCGCCTAGCCAGAGGACGAAACATTTGCAACAAAAACTTCCTGATTCTTTTGTTGTGGGACTGAAATTTCTTTTTGTATTGGGTGCTGAAATAGAGACATTTGTTTTGTTTATTTTGTTCCATATCCATTGTTATCACAGCATTATGTAATAAAGATAGCAAAGTGATCAACACTCTCCAACATTCAACATCAGAGAAAGTCTTACATTTATATTATGTTTTTCATGACAATTGGACATCTCAAAGTGCTTTACAGCCAATGAAATACTGTTAAAGTGTAATCTATGTTGGTAATACGGCAGCTACTTTGTGCAGCAATATCCCACTGCAGCAATTCGATAATGATCAGTTTTTTTGTGATATTATATTTGAGGATAAAAATTGTTCAGGACACTGATGATAACTGTTCTTTTCTTCAGTGGCATGAACTCTGACAGCGCAGTACTCTCTCAGTAATATAATGCAGGGACTACCTGGAATTTTGGCTCAAGGTCTACAATAACACTAATCCAGAGGCTTATGGTACAGAGACACAAGTGGTACAAACTGAACCATGAATGTTTGTCTTGACTACTTCCGCCTCGGAACACTTCAACCCCAGGGCATCAATGTGGGCTTCAACAGTTTCCTATTTTCCCCTTCCCCCACCTCACCCCAGTTCCAAACTTCCAGCTCAGCACTGTCCCCATCACTTGTCGCTGTGCTCTTCCAGCACCACTAATCCAGAATCTGGTTTCCAGCATCTGCACTCATTGTTTTTACCTAGATACCTCTTAGGTTCTATGCTAAGGTGCCTAAAACTGAACACATTACTCAAAATGTGGCCTGACCAACAATTTTTAGAGCATCTTACTTACTTCTTACTTTTATATTCTATATGAATTATTTGTTTTAGTTATTTGAAGAGATTAGCTTCTGTGTTTTCCAGATTTAAATGATAACATGCATGTAAAAGAAATCCTTACCATTTTTTGCCTAAACAACTTGTTCAGAGATGTAATTACACACCTTTGGAGTAGGTGGGACTTGAACCCAGACCTCCTCGTCCAAGTAAGGGACACTACCAATGTGCTCCAAGTGGGCCCCTTATTCAGTGATGTAACTGATAGATTTGAAACAGTCAGCCTGCGTTACTTAAGTGGGAACTGTATTCTGACTGCAGAATATATGAAATGTTAATAAAGAAGACTGTCTGACCTATAGGAAAAGGTAGCATAGAGTGTCTGAGCTATGGAAGAAGGCAGTGTTAAAGATTGTCTGAGATATAGGAAGAATAGTGGTGATGCAAGATGATAGACAGTTGCCTGACAGGTTTTCTTATGCATCTTGACATCCTAGTGCCAGAAGTGCTCAGGAAGAGAGATGTTGCATATCATCAGGAGGTTAGGAAATACTGGTGACAAACCCTTCGAGAACTTATACATAAAGAGGAATCTAGCCTAGTGAACTTGGATGAGTGCTACAAGAGATTTAACAACTTCATGCAAGTGATTGAGCTTCATCAATTCATCTGCATCTGTCATATTCTTACAACTAAAACCATTGCCTCTGTTCATATCAGCATACATACCAAAATATCTCCAGCTGTATGACTCATAAATTTCCAGTCATGGCTTTCCTTCTCTTTCACAAAATTAGAATGACTGCAAATCTCATATCCACATCAAAAACAGAAACTGCTGGAGGAACTCAGCACGTCTGGCAACATCTGTGGAGGGGAAAAGAGTTAACATACTAGGTCCAGTGACTTTTCTCGGAGGTTCTAAAAACGGATCAATGGAATCAAAACATTAACTCTGCTTTTCTCACTGTAGATGCTGCCAAACCTGCTGAGTTTCTCCAACACGTTCTCTTTCTTTTTTCAGATTTCCACCATCTGCAGTTCTTGATTTTTTTTTTCTTTTTGTACCCACATCACATGACATTCGATGATAGCCACATCACTGAAACTCTTCACATCATATACTGTTCTCTCCACAGAGCACAACGTGACACCCACTTGAGAAGGTAACATGAGCTGATCAGCAGGGATGGGTTGCATGTCCTCACCCTAACAGAAAAGGAAGAAATGATCTCGATGTTTTAGTTGCCATCACCGAGGTCATGCTGTGGAGCTCAGACTGTAAAAGGTCAAGATACACTCCTATCTGATTCAGATTATCTCATGCAACTTCCCAGCTCCCACAATCTGTTTTGACATGAAAGTTTCAGATTGATATAAACACTGAGTTTCTTGCTTTTCTCCCTTCATTCCTTGAAACCCTAGTGCCTTTCTCTTTGCAGGTGCCCATTGTCAGGCATCGATGGGAGAGTGTGAAAGTAACTGGATTATGATGATGAAGAAACATGGCTATTTGATCTCACACTGGCAATCATAAGCTCAAATATGGACACTGCATATATTTAACAGGATGACACAGAGGTGAGATCTGTACTTGGTGAAACACTGGGTGCTATGGCAGGGGGAGAGATCTTTAGAGGGACCAGCTGCCTGGGGAGTGAGATCGCACACCAGATCTTTCGCACAGCACTCTGAGGAGGAGATTAATGAGGTCCCACACAGAAAAAAATGGCCAATTGGGAATGCATTACAAATTGCTTCGTGCATTGTCAGGCCTCTCAGCAAGGCTGCATTCACTGTCTGGGAGATTTGGAGGAGTCTGGCTTGAAAGGGTATGAAGCCTTGTGCACTGCTTGGATCCTACCCTTTCCAGTATGGACACAGTTGCCATATCCAGGAGAACATTTACAGACCTGAACATACTGCAGCTCTTTCTGACCACCGTCCCAGTGTCTACTGCAGCACAAACAGAAACTCTCAACTCCTGAGAGCAGCACTGGAACCTCAGTCTGAAATCACTGAGTATTAGCTTGTTGCAATGAAGGCTCAATCTGTTACCATAACGACTGCATATCAGGGCTGAAAGGGCTTTTCAGAATCTCAAAGCAGTCCAGCAATTTGTCCTCCAACAAATTATAGGATTATAAGTTACCACCCTGGAGACTGGTAATGGATATTATCTCCCAGGATGACAGCATTCATCCTCCACATTTTATGGTCTGCCAGTGTCTCTACTGTTACCTATCAGTCACCCCGACTGCCTGCCTAAACTGATGCCATCCCCATCAACATGGCACAACCTGAAGCTGGAACTCCAAGGCCCAAAGCTACTTAAGGTCTTTCTTCAATGCCGTTTGTAGATTCCCCTGCTGAAACTCTGCAGTCTTCTACCAGCCCTGTTGCAAACTCTAGGGTGGAACAAAGCATGAGGTCAAGCAAAGTCACCCAAAACGCAGGCACTAAGGAAAAACACATGGTTGATTAGGATGCTTTGTTAGATAAAGTTGCTGTTTTGTGGGGCTTTTCTACCAGGATTGAGACCGAGTGAAAACTGTGACAGCCCTTGATTCTAAGGTTTGAGGCTGATACACAATGGGGATTTTTGTTTTTGTTACCCAAAATGTGAGTCAAATAAGGCAATTGTGCATAGCCCTGCCAGGTCATGGGTATGCACACTTCGTCCTTCCATTTCTCCTCTTTCTTCTGCTCATCCTCCTCCTCCTGAGGTGACTGTCATCCTTTATCATGACAAAGGCTGTGCTCTCATAATGTCCAGGTTGTGGAATATAAAACAGACCACCATTAATCAGGACACATATGCCAATGAGTAGTAAAGAGCTTCTTTTAAACAGTCATGTTTGGTGGAACTGATATGCTAGCATCCCAATGATCTGTTCAGTGATACTTTTCAAGGCATCATGACTCTTATTGTATGCATGCTGGCCACATGTGGTTGGGTTGTGGAGTGGAGTCATAAGCTAGGTATATGGCCCCCATTACCAAGCAGTGGCCCTCTGATCTGAGGGAACTTCATACTCCTGCAGTACTAAAGCATTGTGACTGCCGTCACAATCGTGGTTATTCACCTGTAAGATGAGAGTATTTTGTTAACTGTCAGCTGGTCATGTTCTTTGAGGAGGACATTTTCCCTGAGGGCATCAAGTGGTTAAAATTTTAATGGCACAGGAGTTGTGTTGTTTTGGTCTCAATCAGAAATTCTTCCTAAAATAATCCACATGACCTTCAGGAAGTGGATTTGTGGTTGGTGGGGTAACTTTTCAGTTTGAGCAGCAATACTTTGCAGTTGGATAGACTAAGACAACTGAAACAGTCATTGTGTTACACATTGCTTTCTGAGGTAGTGCTCGCTTGTTTTAGCAACAGATTCAGTCACTTGCCTCCAGTTTTCTGGAAATGTTGCCAGCAGCTCAATTTAGGGTCAAAACTGATGCATAGATACTTTGGCACTGAGCTATTGCTCAGTCACAGAACTGTATATAAAGTCCTTCCCACAGGACCTTCTAGCTTGTTGGAAAGTGAAACATGAAGAATGATTCAAATTGTAAACTGTGACCATCCACCTTCAACCATCACCCATCTACTGAACTTCTGTCCTGAGAGATCAATTCCATGGGGGATCACAACCATTCATACTGAATGGGTGGTAAACACTGTCATCCAACTATACCTGGCCTCCATGCAAATAAAGTAAACCAGCATGATGTGCTGAGTATGGTCACATGTTGAACTTTATATTCAGTGGGTGCTGAGCCTTGCAGTTGTACTAAATTGAAGCATTTTTAGATGTGATGATCATAGAGCCACATATGTGCAGTAAATGGCATTATGAACCATAAGGAAGTCTGTCATCCTGACACAGCCCCATGTATCATCTTCTGTTGCTTTACATTTAGAAGGTACATAATGAGCTCCTGTTTTTGGCCTAAGAGTGCTTTTCATCTCTCTGATGCATCACAGGACAGTGAAGTAAGGGATGTAAAATGTTGTCAGATTTAGCCTGAAAGAATCCTGATGTGAATAAACTCAGGACTAGGGTCCCCTTCACATCCACCAGTAGTGCTGTCCTTGCCTTGCTCTGAGCCTAGGTTCTGGTTGTGCAAGATTTGGAGGGACCTGTAAAGGTGCTGACAGTGTACACTGCTGCTGGCTTAAACCAAGGTACAAGAAACTGCTCCCAGAAAATACTGGGATGTACAGCATCCTTCTAACTACTTACATCCCCCCTTCTGCCGAGCATTCCAGCAGCAAATTGTCTTTTTCTATGCTAGCTCTGCTCAATATCCTCCTTATGCTTAAGAGGGAATTGCAAATACAGCAAATGTGACAGGAAACAGTTGGTTTGTCCAGAACCCTTGCAGCCATAAGTAAGGCCTTCTAGACTTGCTGGTCCACTTGCATTGAACCAATCATAAACCACTCCTCAGTACACTAAGGATTTTCATCAACTTGAGCAGAGGCAGTAGGGAGTAATCAGCAACTAGACTGGAGATGTTGATGATCATTTTAAACTGTTCAGTTAATGGGATTGCCTTCTTTGTGAAGAATACTCTTCAAGGTTATGAGATGACATTAGTTGGATTTGAAAGACTACATTCCAATGTTGGTTTCAAATAAATATTACACATTGAATGACATCATAATCTGACTGTTCTATACCCTCCCTAACAAGATGGCAGCATGCATGTATGGTACAGAATTTAGTACCAAAAAAATTACATGTAACACTACAAACATAAAACCCGGTTCTGTTGCCAAGGAGCCTAAAAGTCCAGAAAGTAGATTGCTGCAAATAACATATTATTAACCTCTCAAACAGGTATCTCAACAAGGAAAGAGCACAGGAAGAATTATAGCAAAGACAGTTGAAAGAGAAAGTTGCTTTTGAGAACACCAAATAGTAATGATATTGCATGTGAGGGATTTTGACTTGAAGTGCATTTTTCTGATGAGCTGTGATGAAGAAAAATCTGTGAGTAAGGAAGAGAAGTCTGAAATATAAGCTACACCATGCAACAATCTCAATCTCACGATTATTTGCTGAAGTGCTTGCCAGAATATCGCAAACAACCTAGATTTCAAACAGCTGTCTTTTTTTATACTCAATCATAGGATGATGGTGTCACAGGCTAGACCATCATTTATCGCCCATCCTTAATTTCCCAGAAGGCAGCAAAGATTCAAATATATTGTTATGTGTCTGGAATCACATTTAGACCAGAGCCGATAGGATGGCAGATTTGCTTCCCTAAACAATATTAGTGAATTAGGTGAGCTTTTATGACAATTGATAGTAGCTATATGTTTACATCAGGTCAACTCTTTATTCCAGAGTTTATTGAATTCAAAGTTCACCACCCACCATTGTGGGATTTGAACCTATGTCTCAAGAATATAGGCCTGGGGATGATAGTGCAATGACATGACCCAACTTTATCACTTCCCTTATGGGTAATTGCAGTTTATTTTAAGATTAGATTCCCTACAGTATGGAAACAGGCCTTTCGGCCCAACAAGTCCACACCAACCCACCAAAGAGTAACCCCCCCAGACCATTTCCCCTGACTAATGCACCTAACACAATTTAGCATGCTTGACTTGCACATCTTTGGATTGTGGGAGGAAACTGGAGCACATGGAGGAAACCCACGCAGACACGGGGAGAACGTGCAAATTCCACACAACAGGTGCCGGAGGCAGAAAACAAACCTGGGCCCCCTGGCGCTATGAGGCAGCAGTGCTAACCACAAAGCCACCGAGCCACCCAGTGGATTATTTAATTTCTCAAAGTCTGTTTGCTCCAGGTTCTATTCCTTTGAACAGCTGTCTCCAAACTGTTTACTGTTATTAAGGCATTTGATTTCCCAAAATTGAAATAATAAATGCCTCATTCAAGAAAATTTGACATGTTCTCAATTGCTTTGAACTTGCAAAGTTATATCATTGTACACTTCTCAGTTCCGTCAAAAGTCTCATTGCCAGATTCAGGTGTATCTTTCTGCTGTAAATATTCAATTTATTTTCTGAAAAGCACAATATAGTTATAGCAGCCATGAACAGAGGAATGACCCGAGGCATTAATAAAGCAAAGAAAATGCAAGATTCATTGGAGAATTTCTTTGTAGCATTATCCATACCAATATTTTCTGACAATAAAACCTCGTCCCGTTACCTGCCAAATAGTTTTCAGTTAAAACGTGATAAAAATGCTGTAACAATCAACAGATCTGAGCTGCAGTTACAGAACTGCACTAGTCGTTTGTCTGTTCAACTGTCTTCTCATTGCCAAATTCTGCCAGTAGAGATGAACCACTACACAACTGACTTCACATCACAGTGAAGGGTATTTCACTGCAGCTTATCCAGATGCAGCAATAGTTTAATGTCAGTACGTTGCTGCAATCCTGACAAATGTATGACTTAGGAACATCTTTCCCTCTGAGTCACTGTGTAATGAGGCATTCAAGTGCAGGCCCATCTTGGTCTTTGGACTCCCAGATCATTGATTTGGAACCTTGCCGACTTAAATATTTGGATTAACTATATTGCCTAAAAGAAGAATAGGCGAGGAAAATCAGGCCAAAAGACTCATACTCTGAAAAATGTAGCTGAAAACTCCTGATCAAATTACATAGCCATGTTAATGTTCCAGGTTACACCCTCCTCCATATGTTGCAATTTTGGTCAGTATTTTATGTTAAGAATCAACTATGTTGCTGCACCCACTCAAAAGACTAACTGACCATCATTAAGTTTATTTAGCTGGAAATCTAATGTATCTGCTTTGACTCAGAGCTGGGTTGTTTTTGTTCATTTTTCTGGCCAAAAGAAATGATGCATTGAAAAGGCAATGTTTATTACTAAGTAGTTGTTTTTTTTAATTGAACTGAAGAATTTAGGATAACATTGCATTGGAACCAAACAAAAATGTTAACAGAGGAGGTCAAATGCCACAAAAATACTGTTTTCAGCAAGAGAATATTATATTTCAGAGGCATTTATTGTGAAAGGTCACTGGCTGTATTTGTTTTGACATGTTGCCAGCCTTTTGCACACTTCACTGGTTGATTCATAGGAGACAACAGTCCTTTAACATCATGTGATGTTATTAGACATTATATCTGCTGCAGGTGGCAGAAGAGCTCTCCACTCAGTGTTGAAGGAGAATTCTGGTCTGCTGAAAGCCTGTAAAGTAGACTAAGTTGACCCAGTGCTCAGTTTGTCAACATCTCTCCAGACTTTTTCCTCAACTCCTCATATCAGTGTTCCTTTTCCTTTCAGATAAAACCAGCTGTGCTCCAGGAATTTTTCATTTTGAACTGCAAATGATCTCGCTTCAAACCATAAGCCTCTAAGCTCTGGACCAACACAAGCAACTCATGTCCTTGTAAAATGGATTAAGTTTCCAACAGGCTTCACAAACATTTGGATAATGTTGGGTCTAGATTCACACCAATAAGATTGTCAGATCTTTCCTCTGGCCCGCTAATTATGGAATCATGAGTTAGGATCTTTGAATGTTACAGTCAATGTGAAGTGACTGCTGGCCGCCACACAATCCAACTTCATCTGGACAACTTGACACTGTGGCATGAACAAGGAAGAAGTAAATAAATATTATTTCAAAGTTTACAATTTGGAAAGCAATGATTTGATATTGGATATCAAGAAATTAGTCTTCACTTTCTGACAGGAAAAATTGAAAGTCTTAGAATCACATGGCAGATCAGTTAAGTATTGAGAGATACCAACTAGTCAATATTTTGGATTAAGTCCATTTTTAGAATGGAGTTATTCAAAATACCTTTTTATTATTTTGATTTATCTAATGTGTTACTAAATTGCTTCCATGTAGAGTGACTTTGGTGGAGATTTTTTCTCAACTGTTGTCCTTTCCATCTCAGAGAAATGGAAGATGAGTAGTTGAGAATTGAATGGAACACATTGACCATCTTGGTGCGTTGGTACAAAGATGCATTATCTGAAACGTTAATTCACAATACAATTGGCCAAACATATATACAGTTATGACCAGAACCTTGGCAAGTTTCCCCAATTATCATAGTTCCAAATGGGATACCTCAAATTGTCAAGCTCCCAGGCAAAGCAGGATGAACTGACTTGTGTCTTTTTATTCATCCAGCTCTTGGTTTGTCACATTAAGGTTAATTGCACTCCTGCAAAAAAGGATGACTGAACTTAGGACAAGATTTTGGCAGGTTAGAATACAATCCTGAGAAGAGAAGACTCTGAAGAACAGGAAATGAATCTCAGAAGATTTCAAAGGCAGAACAACAGGGTGGGAAGACTCCAAAAGGCAAGAGAAAGACTCTCGGAAAACTTTAAAGCCAAGCCACAAATCTGCAGAATGAAGGCAAAGACATGGAACTCTTCAACATGAAAGAAATATCCAAGTTCTCACCCAGATCAATATAGCACCCTAGTCCAGGTGGTTGGCAGTTCCAATAGAGACTTTGCTCTTATGAAAGCCATTTGAAAATGCAAAGGTCTCACAATGAGGCTAATACAGCAAGATCCAAAAGCAACAGTTCCAGCAAAAAATTGCATTAGGCTTTCACACAAAGGAGAAGTGACATCAAGTAAGCCCAATTTTATCTGCTGAATGTCCACTAGCTGATGTTGTGACAAGACAAATTATGGAAGGAAGTACTTGGAGTATAATGCATTAATTTAAACAGTTGACACATTATTTGGACCTCACAAAGTTTCCTTGTACAAAGGGCAAGATTCAATTCATGATCTTATGTTTTCGGAGAGTAATTACTGTGGTGACATAGAGTTATAGAGTCATAAAGCACAAAAATAGACCCTTTGGTCCAACCAGTCCATGCCGAACATAGTCCCAAACTAAACTAGCCTGCTCCTGGCCCATATCCCTCCAAATCTTTCCTACCCATGTACTCATCTAAATGTCTTTTAAACTTCTTAAATGTGCCCAGATCCACCACTTCCTCAGGAAGTTCATTCCAACACAAACCATCTTCTGTGTAAAATGATCCTCATGTCTTTTTTAAAATCTCTTTGTTCTAACATCAAATGTATGTCTTCTAGTCCTGAAATCACCCATCCGAGGAAAAAATACCTGCATTAACCTATTTCAGCAAAACATTATTGATCAAGAAAGATTCGGTCCAAAGAATGAACCAGCTATAGTTAATAAGGATGGTCAAGGAGAATGCCCAATCAAAAACCAAGACAAACAAAGTGGCAAAAACTAGAATTATAATTCCTACAGTATGGAAACAGGCCTTCGGCCAGACAAGTCCACACTGACCCACCGAAGAGTAACCCACCCAGACCCATTCCCCAGCCCTAAATTTCCCTTTGACTAATGCACGTAACATTATGGATAATTTAGCATGGCCAATTCACCTAACCTTGGATTGTGGGAGGAAATCCGCACAGACACAGGGAGAATTTGCAATCTCACAGGCAGTTGCATAAGAGTGGAATCAAACCTAGGTCCCTGGCGCTGTGAGGCAGCAGTGCTAACCACTGAACCACCGTGCCACCACAGGATTGGGAATTATTTTTAAACCAGCAGCAAGTTGGAGTATGCAAATATGGAATTTAAACCGAGGAACAGAGAACAGGAAGATAATTCAAACCAATATTTTGCAATGGTCTTCGTGATGGAGGACATTATAAACATTCCAAATGTGGCAGATAAGCAAAGTGCTAATAGCATGATAGATCATGTGGCAGTCTGTAGCACAAGGGACAATGTATTTGACAAAATAATTGAACTGAAGGCAGACAAGTCACCAGGATCTGATAACTAAGTGCTTTTAAGCAAGTGGCTGTGGAGATAGTAGAGGCATTGTTTGAAATATTTTAGAACTCTCTGGATTCCTGGAGGGTTTTGGGATATTGGAAAACTGCTAATGTGATGCCCTTGTTAAAGAAGGAAGGGAGACAGAAATCAGGAAAGTTTTGGCCAACTAGCCTAACATTTGCCATTGTGAAAAAAAAGCTAGAGTCGATTATTAAAGGAAAAATAACAGGATACTTTGAAAATGCAATTAGAGTCAACAAACTTTTGTGAAAGAGAAATAATGTTCCACATATAAGTTACCGGAGCTCTTTTTAGATTAGATTATATTAGATTACTTACAGTGTGGAAACAGGCACTTCGGACCAACAAGTCCACACCGCCCCGCCGAAGCGCAACCCACCCATACCCCTACATTTACCCCTTACCTAACACTATGGGCAATTTAGTATGGCCAATTCACCTGACCTGCACATCTTTGGACTGTGGGAGGAAACCGGAGCACCCGGAGGAAACCCACGCAGACACGGGGAAAACGTGCAAACTCCACACAGTCAGTCGCCTGAGGCGGGAATTGAACCCGGGTCTCAGGCGCTGTGAGGCAGCAGTGCTAACCACCGTGCCGCCCACTAACTCTTTGAAGCAGAGTTGATAATGGGGAACCAGCAGATGTAGTGTACTTCGATTTTGAGAAGGCTTTAAACAAGGTGCCACAGAGAACATTATTGTACAAGATATGAGCTCACATATTGGGGATAATGTATCAGCTTGAGTTGCTAACACACAGAAGAGTTATTGAGTGTTTTTCAAGTTGGAAACCAACGCCTAGCATCTGAAAGGATCCCCACCTCTGAGTTAGATTCAGTGAACCATAGGGCTCCAAATTAGTTATCATTACTGTCATACATGAAATGTTAGAAGGATTAAAACCTTCTCCAACTATATTATTGAATCCCTAATCATTCACGCTAGCCACTCCAACTCCTACCACGGAACACCTTATTTGATTCCCCCACTAACTGTGCTCCAATTACCGTTATTCCTACACATCTGCCACCCAACACCCTTATACCATTACCTGCCACTCTAACCCCTCGTACACCTTCCCTTTGACTGATCTATCAATTTAACACCTTACCTACTAACATATCACCCTGTATACTCGCCCCTTCCCCCACTTGGCACTGTGAACTTCCATCAATTTTCCATACTATCTTCTCACCTAAATACCTGTCACAATACCTCTTCATTCACCAACCTAACACTGTATTCCCTCACGCACCTGCCACTCTACACCCCTTATTTGTTTAACTACCTACCCACCCTCTGCCCATCTGGAACTCTATTCCATTACATACCTGGTGCCCTACCCCTTCCCCACCTGTTTACCACCCTAGTCCATCACCCACTTCCCTTGTAAACTTACTTTCTCTCTTTATCAATGAAGCTTGGACCTTGTAAACTCAAAGTTACTGTGAAAAGGGAAGATGATTTGGCCTCTGGCATTCATTCTCCGGCCATACTAGTCTGAAAACACTCGATCTCATCTAATCTCGGAAGCTAAGCAGACTCAGGTCTGGTTAGAACTTGGATGGGAGACTGCCCGGGAATACCAGGTGCAGTAAAATAGGGTGGCACGGTGGCTCAGTAGTTAGCTCTGCTGCCTCACAGCACCAGGGTCCCAGATTCGATTCCAACCACGAGCGACTGTCTGTGTGGAGTTTGCACATTCTCCCTGTGTCTGCGTGTGTTTCCTTTGGGTACTCCGGTTTCCTCCCACAGTCCAAATATGTGCAGGTCAGGAGAATTGGCCATGCTAAATTGCTGATGGTGTTAGGTACATTCGTCAGAGGGAAATGGGACTGGGTGGGTGGGTCAGTGTGGACTTGTTGGGCTAAAGGACCTGCTTCCACACTGTAGGGAATCTAATCTAATCATTCTCTGCTGCATTAATGTCTCCAGTAGTAGATGCAGTCTGTGTTTCTCCAAAGGCTTGATTCAGCGATTCTACTTAATGATTTGCCTATCTCTCCCCTGGATTATTTCAACATACACAGATATAATCTAAACAGACCAGAGGCTTAGAACCTTTGAGGTTTGTTTTTTTCAGTCCATTCTTTTTTAACTTTCACTTATTATTCAATTTATAATTTGATGTTATGTCCATCTTTTCTGCCTCTCTGTTAAGAAACAAAATAATTATTAATATCTCTGCTTTGTCTTTATTGTCCTCTGTGGTATTATCCTATTTATCCTTAATGGCCATATTCCCATCACAGCTTTCCTTTTTCATTGATGTGCCTGTTAATTACTTTATTATTTTGTTTTACGGTCCTTGGTCATTTCATTTTTGCTCTTTACTTTGTTCACTACTTTATGACTTTGCTCCAAACCTCTTTGTCTTCTCTCTTAGACAACACGGCACGGTTAGGGCGGCACGGTGGCACAGTGGTTAGCACTGCTGCCTCACAGCGCCAGAGACCCGGGTTCAATTCCCGACTCAGGCGACTGACTGTGTGGAGTTTGCACATTCTCCCCGTGTCTGCGTGGGTTTCCTCCGGGTGCTCCGGTTTCCTCCCACAGTCACAAAGATGTGCGGGTCAGGTGAATTGGCCATGCTAAATTGCCCATAGTGTTAGGTTAAAAAAGGGGTAAATGTAGGGGTATGGGTGGGTTACGCTTCGGTGGGTCGGTGTGGACTTGTTGGGCCGAAGGGCCTGTTTCCACACTGTAAGTAATCTAATCTAAATCTAAAAAAACAACAAAGGATTGTGCACCAATGTAGTTTATGCTTCTTTTTTAACAGTTATTTTCTCTGTATGTTATTATGCAACCATGTGTTTTAGTAGTCTTGAATTCGTTCTTGCCCACAGCAGACCATATTTTCCTGGCATTCTGTTGAACACCATTTTATATGCTTCACATTGTTGTCTTACATCGCTCTTTGCCAATATTATTTTCCCAAATTTATCTCCGCAAGTCCTATTTTCGCTCCCTCAAAATCAGTTATTTTCCAATCTGTAGGTTAAGTTCCCTTGAGGAAGAATGACTTTCTCATGTGAACTTGACCAAACCATAACTCCCATTAGCCTGTCACTTCCTGCTTTCAGATTCTGGTCAGAAGCATAGTATTCATTCAATGCTTCAATGATGAATAGTGCTGAAATTTAGGTATTCATAGGAGAACAAAGTCTATTATTTACATGGGAATAGTACTGGGAATGTTTAGACTTACAGGTAAAAGTTGGCAGCTGTCCTTACTTTGGTCTCTCATTGAAAGTAGAGCTTCTTGCTGAAATCAAACAGAAGGTGGAATCCCAGTTTGTGTTCTGATATTTTCTACACTGATAATTAAAAATTCAATAAATAGCACTACCCAGTAACAATTGGGCCAGATTTGTAACAGGGCAGCATTTTCCAGGAGTCGCACATGTCCTGTGCCATTAGATTGGCACATTTTTCACCACAAAGGAATTGAAAATGTGAGCTGATTCAGTGAGAGAAACTGAACAACCAAAACCTCAGTTAA
The DNA here is from genome assembly GCF_004010195.1 of Chiloscyllium plagiosum. Taxonomy (NCBI): domain Eukaryota; kingdom Metazoa; phylum Chordata; class Chondrichthyes; order Orectolobiformes; family Hemiscylliidae; genus Chiloscyllium; species Chiloscyllium plagiosum. The sequence goes on from NC_057741.1 coordinate 14,601,826, forward strand.
CAAAACAATGTGATTTAAGGAATCTTAAATAAACAGCAGAATGATTTAAAAATGGTGGATAAATTCAATGTAAAATCAAATACAGAACACAAATGAAGAAAGAAGGAGAGAGAATGAAGAGAGAAAATGCTTCAGTAAGGATGTTATAATACTTGAAAGGATTCAGAAAAGATTTACAAGGATGTTACCAGGGTTGTAGGATTTGAGCTATAGAGAGAGGCTGAATAATCTGGTCTACTTCCCTTGGAGCGTCAGAGACTATGGGGTGACCTTATAGAAGTTTATAAGATTTTCAGGGGCATGGATAGAGTGAACAGTCAAGGTCTTTTCCTCAGTGTACAGGAGTCCAAAGCTAGAGGGCATTAGTTTAAGGTGAGAGGGGAAAGATTTAAGAGGGAACTAAGGGGCATTTTCATGCAGAGAGTGGTGCGTGAATGGAATGAGCTACCAGAGGATGTGGTGGAGGCTGGAACAATTACAACATTTAAAAGGCATCTGGATGAGTATATGAATAGGAACGGCAAATGCTGGCAAATGGGATTAGATTAATTTTGAATATCTTGTCTGCATGGATAAGTTGATCTGATTCTGTGCTTGTACTTCGCTATGACTCTATGACAAAACAAGGTTAATTAAAGAGAGAAAATAATAGTGACACAAAACAAAAGTACAATAGGTGTAAAATTTAAATTCAGGCTCTTTTAAAATCACCCCAAAATGAGAAGCCTGAAGCATGGTGTCAATCAGGTTGATTGCCAGTAATTATCCTTTATCACTTCGTAAATTACAAGCCCTAAATATTTGTGGTGAGTTTAATTCATAATTATTGTGCAATGTAGCAATGTCATATCCATCAATATATACCCATGATGTGGCAGGTAGCAAGCTCCTGTTTTCATTAAGCTAATGGTGAAACAGTGCAATTCTGGCAACAGTTTCTTTTTTGTACTATTTCATGGGATGCCAGCAACACTGTTTGTTGCCAATCCCTGACTGCCCCTGAACTGAGTGTTTTCTGAGTCATTTCAGTCGACATTTAAGACTCAAGCAAATTTCTGTATATCTGGAGTCCCATGTAAGCCAGTCCAGGTAAAGATGGCAGATTTGTTTCTCTAAAGAGCATTAGTGAACCTGATCCAGCTTTACAATCCATCTTAACTGCTATGTCTCCACAAGCTAGCTTTTATTTTTATTATCCAAATTTACGTTTCCACCAACCCATGACCCCAGAGCATTAATCAATTGATGTTACCACTCTGTCATCACTTCCATGACATTCTAGACTTATATGTATTTACTGCTCATTCACCTCTTGTCGGAGGTTGTATTGTTTACTCTTAAATAATGCCAAGTGCCATGAGTTTTACTGCTACTTTGACTGTAACATCTGGACATTCACTTATGATATGTGAAAGAAAGTGGAGGAAAAACACTTTCGCTTTTGAATGCAAACAGCTGCTGTCCAGCTTATATTTAATGAAATTTGGGAAATCAGTCAGCATTGAATGCACTTCACCGCTACTTGCAAGTGCTTTGATACATCCGGCATTTATGAAAGGCATTACATAAATGCATTTCTTTCTATTTTGTGTCCTGCTTGAAAATTCACACTGACCGGTTCAAAACTAAACAAATTTCTACCACTGAAGAAACAGTATCTTTGATGTTGTGCTGCACTGAAGATCACTGGAGAGAAAATGATACTACAATCAGAAACATGACACACAACATGTTTCCAAATCCTAAAAAGACTTAGCCCTTTTCAGCAGTTAGTACACAGACAGAATGATTACCAAGTTAAATATCAAAACCCCACCACTCATAGTTATATTGTTAATAGCAACAACAAGTGCCTTTATGTAGTACCTTTGATGCAAAGAAAATCACAAAGTATCTCACACAGACATTATCACTGAGCAACATCAGCAACATTAATGAGGAATTGGGTTTGTTATGGTGACACTGAAAAGGTTGACCAGCTTGACACTGTCTCCCGCCAACAACTTGGCAGCCATTTAACTCTCTGAAGAGCATTAATTGGCTCAAAACACCTCCATCTTGCATGGAACTGGGGAGGAAAGCTGCTTCTGAGAGCTACTGGCTATCCTATTGGCTGCGAGCTTGCTTATGTGAGCAGCACCATCAGCTGGCCCCTGCTAAAGCTGCGTGCAATCCCACTGAAAAAGAGCCAGAGCCAGAGGGAGTCTTAGTGAGGCCAGAACAGGAGCCTTAGGTGGTGGAGGAGTGGAGGGGGTGTTTTGAGGCACAGGTTCAGTGCACACTGGCAAATAGAGAGAGTTTACCTTGGAGAAAGGGGCGCAGTAGTAAAAGTGGGCTCATGAAGCTGGCCAAGGCACAAGCAGCCACCCTGGTCATCCTGAATCTCTTCCTGATGGCCAAACATTTCTTCCAAGAGTGGAACATTGTCCTGAAGTGAGCATGAATTGGCTACTTAATCATTTTAATTGGGCAAAGGCAGGTGAGCCACACTAGGTTATAGCTGCCATCTGTAAAATAACAGCAAGATCTCGAGCAGGCAGATCTTAGACCACTCGTAGAATTACACAAGTGACGCCCCCACCCCAACCCCAACATGAACCCACTCACAGATGACCATAAAATTGTGCCCATGGATCTATTTGGGCAGGTGACCAAAAATCTCTCCAAAGACGTAGGCTTTGTTAAAAATCTTGAGGAAAGAAAAGTAGGGAGACAGAAAATTACAGAAAGAATTCCTGAACATAGAATTTAGACAGCTGAAGGCATCACGGTGAAGTAAAGGAAGTGGAGGTTATACAGAGACTGAAACACAACCAGAAATTGCTGAAAAAACTCAATAGGTCAGGCAGCATCAACAGAGTTAATGTTTCAGGTCCAGTGACCTTTCCTCAGAACAGGGACTGAACTGAGTTGCAGAGATCTCAAAAGTTTGAAGAGACACTTGTTAAAGAGATCAACACTTCATTGGGAAAGGTGTACATTGTATCCATTGACACTTATTGTGTCATCTGAGTTCACTTGGACAAGGAACGTTGGCGATGCATCTCTTGCTTAAGTCTGCTTTCGATCTGGGAAAAGCAAAGAGTGTAAAAGGTATCTTTCATTGTGCATAGAAGCAGAACTACAAGAGCAGAGAAGCAAACGTTTTTAATACAACACAGACCAAGGGGCCTAATTAATATGGCAAAGGTGTTAAAATTCAAAGACATGAGAATCAATATTTGCTCTGATATAAAGGGAAAGACAATTAATAGTTTAATAATTAACAACAGCCCACAAATTGCTGATGGTACACCACTTCAAGATAAAATCTGTGTGACTCTCTGACTCTGCTCCTATAGATTATTACACATAAAGTTGTTTTCAGATTGTGGCTGAAGACTCATTTCAGTGAAAACTGGAGATTTTCTATCATGGGTGATCAATGCACTCTGCGAAATTAATGCTCCTGTAGTTAAGATAAAAAGCTATCCCAGGACTTCTGAACTCTCCCTCATCTTTTGCATCTCGAATGTCCTACTGACAAATTGAATTTGCTACATTGACTACTACTCTACTCAATGTGAGAAAATCAACACGTTGTGTTTTATGATCTCACCAAATTTCCTTACTGGATGTAACTCAGTGTGACACTTTATGTCTGATATTGGTGTTAGCTAACACAAAATTGGTGTGAAGTTTTATACTGACAGTAAATTTCTCATTTCCAAGCACTGCAGCAACTTTGCGAACATTTTTTTTCTTGAGAATGGATGGCTGTTATCTGAAAATATCCCCTTCAGCTTAAATCAAGATGGATATAAGATAAGGGGGGATCTCTCAGGGTTCACACCTCAGGCTGCTTTAGTTCAGCTGGTATAATACATGTTATTAATTTTGCAAACCAACAGATAGCATCAGGCTACCTGATGAAAACTACAGAAGATTCTTATCAGGAAATTGAACCAGTGAAATGCAAATTTGCTGTGATGTTGGATCAATTCAATAGTTGAAAGTGTAATTCCTAGCTATAACCTTGTAGATAACTGCATAGTTAAAAAAGCATTGACTTGGTTGCATATTCTGATGCTGTTAGCTTAATCTAGCGCCATCAGCTTCCGACCTGTGTGCCTCATGCAGATGACATTAATTCCAAATGGAAAGCTACTGGCCACCACATAATCTATGGGAGTGGAAAACAATCTTTGTATGTGGCTAGAACTGTGGCTTCTTGTGTTGGCCTTGTAAGTGTATGAGGGACTAAATTCATTTGTGTCCACCATGGTTCAGCAGAAGGTAAAGGCTCAAGGATGGTTTTAAATTGATCACAGGACCTCAGTGCAGCTCTCCAATCTGGACACTTCTAAGTTCAGCTGGCCCAGATAACACAGGCACACAGTTAAGGTGTTTAAAGAGGCTAGAGTGCCGTCAACAAGTTGATATGGAGGAAATACATCTGTTTACACCCTTCAGTAGTTAGAATTTCTTCATGATATGGCTTCTCTCCTGGCTTTTCCCAACATATAAGGGCTTACCACAATGTTGATAAATCCTATTCATGTCAACCATTTGGTTTTGGAGTTGGTTTCAGAACTGATGTCCTTTCTTGGTGCTAATCCTACCAACTTATCCAGGATGGATATGAATGGCTTGTATACGATGGCTTGCTGGCTCCAGTGGCCAGTAAGTCCCAGAGTGGGGATTGAACCCAGATACTCTCTGCTCAAGTAATTCGAGCTACCTATTGAACCACGCTAGACACCACATTTTGAACCTCTATACAGTCTGAGAAAGCAGTCAAAGTTCATTGCAACATAAGTCGTGATTAGTTTCCATGACTACTGATTTAGGGCTTTCATTAGGTTCAGATAGACACCTTGATTGCCTGTAGTACTTCTGCTGAATTCAGATGAATGCATCAGTCAGGCAGGGGCATTCCCTCTGCTAATTTTCTCATTGGTATGCCTGTTTTATGCTTGGTAGAAGGGAAAAATAGCTTTGAATTTTGACTATGTAGAGTCAGTTCAGCACGTCTCAGCAGTGAATATCTGTCATATTGCATATGCCGAGCTCATTGCTTTGTAATATGCTGGAGTTCTTGGCTGTGTGAACGCAGTTCAATTGCATAACGCTAGCAACAACAGAGAAGATGCTCAGAACTTTTGAAAATCACAAATTGTCACTTTATATTTTTGTTAAAAATGGTTGACAGGTGATGAATTAACAAGGGGTCATTTGAAAATGGCCATAGGAACAGAACATAACTTAATCTACCATTACAATTGAGCAATAGTCATAAGCATATTAGAAACAACATTCATATTTCTGCTGCGTTTATGGAGAAAACAGAAAGGCTAACTCAAGCTCTACCAAAAAGGCACTTGCACCATTCATTTTTAACCTAAAAGATCAACATTCAAAGTCAACTAAAAGAAAACTACTATGGGTGATAGAGATTTGAAATAAAATGGAAAGTGCTGGAGAAACTCAGCAGATCTGCCAGAATCTATGGAAAGAATAACAGAGTTAAAATTTTGAGTTCTATGACTCTGCTTTAAAACTCAAGTTTGCCTACAATGGTGAATCTGTGTTGTACAAGCAATTATGGAAAAGTCCCAAATCTTACTGTTTGCGAAGGATGAACCATGTGTTAACTTTTTAATTGTAAATCAAAGTAAAGTTGTGCATCTCAAGATATCATTATAGCTTCTTGAGTTCAAAATACTTGGGATAAGATGAATTTCTGCATTTGGGAATTTTCTATATCATAGGATGATATTAGGTTACCAACCACAAGTGTGTAAACCAGAAAACAGTGTAGATATAAATACTTACCTAATCATAAAACTGTTATAAAAATTATAAAGCAGGAATAAAAAAAAATCCCTTATCCAAATGTTGTATCTTCCATTTTTCACTCCGAAAATCCTGAAAAAAAACCCGTCTTACTTGTGACAACTCAAAAGGCTTATAAACATCTAGTGTTGCTGAACAATGGATTTCCACTCCAAAGAGTATGTTGATAGTGGTAAGAATAAACTATCAAATTCTGACTTTCATCATCTGATTTTTAAATAATTTTTCATGAGATAAAATGCTTTTCAATAAGGAAAAATACTGAATTGAGGTGATTTCAGTGATCACCTGACCGGTTTGAACACAATTCTTGTGAACTAAAATTAACATACCATAAAAAAAGACTGAAACCTGTCACTCAGATCTGTATGTTTTGCTTAGTTTCTGATTTGTGGAGGTTTCATATACTAGGATGCAAGTCACCTGCGGATAATTAACATTAAAATAAATAATGAAGTCAGACATGGGAATGCATGTGTGAACTGTATTTCAGGCAGCAACTTTTTGAGCAGAGCAGAGGAAATAAAATGGATTTGTAACAACAGAATTAAAAGCTTGCTCTCTTTATTTCCCACTATTTCTTTCAGTTTCTGTGGCCGGTGATAAAACAAACTGGAGAAACATTAATTCATCAAAAACTCAGGGGGATAAGATCATAAAAATAGGATTGTGAGTTTGACTTATTGAGTCTGTTTTATCATTTAATTCAGTTCATTCAATTTATGGCTGATCTGACAAACCTCAACTTCACTTTCCTGGTTTATCTCCATAAATCTTGATTCCCTTATTGGTTAGAAATCTGTCAAATTATCAAATCATGCAACTAATAAGGTTGCCAGAATTCATTCAAACAGCTGTGCTCTCAGGTTTAAACCTAACACCTTCAAGAATTTAAGGACTCTTTGTAGCTGCCAATTCATGATGCTCTTTTTGTGCTGGAAACTCTCCTCTTTTTACACTTTATGCCTGTTTTTGTGTGTTTGATGTTGCACAAGATTATTTTTATTGGAATCATTGGTAATAAAATTCTTCTTTCTTTTGCTTGTATGTAAGCAGAATACTTTAAGTAGATACTGAAAATCAGGTTCAACTTCATAATATGGATACATATTTGGTATAAACAGGTTGTATATTAGGTACAAATTGGGCATTTTTCTGCGAATTGCCTCCAAGCAGTTTAGTGTTCATACTTACCTGTACACACTTTGGTGCAGAATGAAGCAAGACTCAGATACCAATGCTTTCCAGGACTGTTAGTGTGAAGCTATTAAGTTAATGAGATCTTGTGGATTTCAGTTTTTTATAGCTTTGATGTTATTTCAGGCTATGTAAAGTGATTAAAATATTAGACAAATTCCCAGAAGAATGTATGAGTCAGTAAAGGTTATGTTAAACGATGAGGAAGTAACTTATATTCAGAATATTTTCTATGAAATGATCAATTAATATTGTCATAAAATTGTGATTCATTATTTAATTTTTGCTTTGTAAAACATATTTCATGTCACAAAGGTACAGTTAATTTAACAAAAGGCTCATAGCTGCTAACTGACTGGATCTGCTAATGTCTGTTAAACCACCCAACAGAATATTGTCTCTCCTTTTCTGGATTTCTGAAAATGTTCCCTTAACAGATAAGAACAATCACCGATTTCTCCCTGAAAATTATAAGGACTCTCCTCAACATGCTTGATGCATCTGTTCAGAAGGCATAACCTTTCATATCAGTTTTTCTAATATGTCTTCTTTAATCAACCATGAAATCATCACCATGCCACCCTATCTCCCAAGTAATGGTATGAGTCTCAAATTGTCCATTTCATTTCTTGCATGGGTTTTCAACTAGTTCCCTCTGGATTCATTGTCCACCATCTTCCACCATCTCAACCCTATGGCTAATGAAATTCTGATCCATACCTTTGTCATCTCAAAGGTCAGTTTATTCGTTATTCTCCAACCATCATAAATTTCACCTCAGTAGGAGTAGTGCAGCCTTATATTTTCTTCTGCAAATTCCTACATCAATAACATGCCTTTTCTCATGAACAGTCACTAACTTGCTGCTTTTTTACTAGCAATTGCACATCCTGAAAATTCATAAGGAGATTCGCATTATAGGATGGGCAGGAGTACAGCCCTAGTAGTTGTGGCATCTTGTTTGAACTGAACCAACATTTGTCCCAAACATTACATGTAGTATAGTTAGGCAAGGGCTCTGCTTGAAAAAGACTTTCCATGGTTTTAATGGGAAGTCCACCAACTGGTGAGAATACTGTGAGAAAGAAATGAACGTGTATCATTGGCAGGATGTGTGCACACTACTGGCGAGCAATGATCTGGACCGTTTGGCCATCATGTCAAGTGATACCAACAGCACTGAAATTGGTAGATGAGCAGTTGATTTCATGTTGCTTGGTTTTGCATGTCAACTGAAAATTTTGCCTCCTTTCCCTTTGACAGATGGCTTTGCTTGCTTTCTGACTTCCAGATTCAATATTTCCTTTCGTTTTTACCTTCAGCACAGGGATGTCAAAGGGTTTCCTGAGCACATACCTTCATCCATAAAAACACATAGACAAGGGGTAAAATTGGCTTCTAAACCTTATTCTTTGTGTATTATTGGAAGGGGCAAATACAAACTGTCTCTCATTCAAAGTGCTCCCTTTTCTTGCATCATATTCCAAGTCTGAGACACCTCACATGAAATTACAGCTCAGTGAGCAATACATTTCTCCCTTTGAGGACTTCTTTTTTAAAGCTTCCTTGAGATCCCTCAAGAGTCTCCCTTGGGGCCGAGGATAATCTACACAGGCCTTCGAGACAGTCACTGAATAATATTGCTCAGAATTTATATTTTCAGTCATTTTTTGGTTGTATGTTCTTTTAAAAACACACATGCACATTGTATTTAAAATGTATTTGGATATGTCCATGAGTGATCTGTGACAATCCCACCTTGCCCAATATTAGTCTGCATACTAAAAGCTGCCAGTCTATCTACGTGGCCTGACCATCCCTCTCCAAGCAGTAGCAGAGGCAGAATGAAACATTTAAGTGGTCACCCAGTGAAATGCCTGATTAACACTTTGTGTGGTTGGCTGTCCTGAAAAGATGGGGCAAGACACCCTTTACTTTCATTAAAAGTCATCCATGTCTCAAGTTAATAAAAGATCAAAAGATGTGTGATAGGGTGGAAGACTGGAAATATTAAATGACAAAAGAGTCAGTGGATTTGTGCAAAAGAAGCGGTAACAGAGGAAGTAAAGACACAAAAGATGTGTCTAGAGACAGTGTGACTAGCAGAATAATGAACAGCTGCAAAAGGCAAGAGAAAATGAGAATAAGTCGAAAACTGCAAAGGAAAATGAAACAAAATGAGAGCAGAAATTGCACTCTTAAATTGTTGAACTCAATGCTGGTATGCTGTAAAATGCTTAATGATGAGATGTGGTTGTTCAAATCAACATTACATTTCATTGGAACACTGCAGTAATTGAGGACAGGGAGATCAGAATGTGAGCAAGGTGAAGAGTTCAAGTGACAAGCCACCGGAAGCTCGGGGTCATCCTTGTCGGCTGAACGGAGGTATTGTGTAAAGCAGTCACCCTGTCTGACTCCCCACTGGACAGCAGACTTCACTGTGAGCAGTGAATACAATGTATTAAATTGAAAGAAATAATGTAAATCACTGTTGAACATAGAGAGTTGTTAGTAGGTGGTTGCATCTCTTGTATCTGAATCGAAAGGTGCCTTGGGAAAGCGAGTGGATTTTGGGGCAATGCAGCAGTGTACCAGGGTGTGGCAGGGTAAATGGGCCCTTTGCAATGCTAACACTGCAGGAAAGGGGAAGATCTGTTTGGTGGTGATATCACAATTGTGGTAGCATGTGGATGAAGATCCATTGAATATAGAGGGTGGTGCATTGTAAGTCAAGCAGAATCCTCTCGAGATTATGGGAGTGAAGGGAAGTGTTAGTTTTGTTGTGTTCTTGGGAGGCTGTCCCTGACTTACACAACCCTTGACTGATGGGTCCCTGCATAGACGTTGGTGAGAACTATTCCCTTAAAACTTTGAGACATGGCTTCCTGCTTGCTGAATATACTATGTGTCTGCCACAATGTATGAGATGCAGGTGTGAGATTGATGTAACTTGTTGCTGTACACCGTTATCTTTACTCCTTTGACTGAGAACTGCTGACCAACAAGGCAAGCTGCCTGCTTGGTTGACTGCCCCAACATGTATGCAAGGGCAAAGCAAAACAGGAAAGTAGTCGGTGTGGAGATAGGTGCTAAGTATGTAAGTGTTAAGAAAGCAAATGAGCAGCCTAAGATGCAGTTTAGTTCAATTCACAAGCTGGGTGCTTGTTTCTGCCCGCAAAGTATCCTTGCAGCAATGTCTCGATGCTCATTGCTGGTGTCTCTGCAATGCATGGTCTGTGCTTCTTAAGATGCAAATGGATCAGAGTGAGCCCATGATGATCCTGAGATGATGGCAATTATTGGCTGCCAATGTCCGTAGATGACAGGTGTATACAGTTCTTGCACATAGTTTGTGTCCTGAGATCTAAGACATCATTGCATGGTGACCTACATGGAAGCTCTTCATAGACAGTGACAAGCTGAAGACACCAAGTACTGTTCTGACTCTCATGTCAAGAACTTTCAATGTCTCGTTTGTTTGCAGTGGATTGTAGGATTAGAAGATACATATTAATGAGGCAAGATGTGTACTTAATAAGGTTGTTAACTTGCAATAATCCCTCTGAACAGGCAACTAGTCACTCCCGAGTGAATATCTCACTTCAATGCCCAGAACTTAGTTAGGAACTACAACAAGATTTTACCCAATATTGAGGTATTCCTTGCTGGACTTTATGTTTGATTCCGCACATTTTTTACTGAAGCCTACATTGTTCATGCCCCAATAAGATTCTAATCAATCAGCCTGGCTCTAAAGATTTTGAACATTTCAAAAATAAAATGTATAGTCCCTCACATAAAAAGCAGAGTACAGTTTGAGCAATCAACATTAATGTTTCAAAAATAAAAGCAATTTTGAACATTAAGATAGACAATTTTTCTACTTATCCATCACATGTTTATGTGAAATAACAACATTTTAATGTTTAACTTGAATTCTGTTAGAATATTTTATTGTATAATGTTTCCTGTTAATAATATTTTGTAATTACTGATGGTATCCAAGTGTTCAATAACATATTCCTTTCTGAAAACAAATCCATGAAGACATGAAGTAATTAAAATGGTAAAGATCAAGGCTTGATAGACCCTTGAGGATCATTAATATCTGATAGCCTGCAGAATGAAATGATTCTCCACATTGGTAATTGCTTTGCAGCATTTCAGGAACAAACAGTCACAGTAATATAATCAGCAAGATTTAGATCATTACAGAATTTTCAGTTACACTTTTGTGAAGATTGAGATTATGCTCTTATTGTAATCAAGATTGAGATCAAATTACACTCGGATAATAACATGAAAAGGAGCTTTCACCTTGTCTGAGAGGGTATAGAATTGGGAGGGTAGGGCATTTCTGTAACTGCGACAATCATTTTAATCACACATTTTAAACTCCAAAACCATTATCCTATCAGCACACCATTAGCAACTCTCAGCATTGAGACTCAGTCATGACGTCCGTGATTGATATTTGTGATGGTCTGAAATTTAATTTCTCTTGGGAAAGTTTCTGAAGAACTTCCATGTACGTTCTAAAGTTACCCAAGTAAAATACTTGTTGATTAACATGATAGATCTGCCTGTCTAAACAACGTACCAATACCACAATGGTATGATTGCCCATCATGGCCAATACAAGAAGACCCTTCACATAAAGGTATGTTAGCACTACAGATTTATGTTTAAAAGAAACTGTCCAATTGCAGGGGAAGAGTTGATGTTTCAAAGCTGCCCTTTATTTCACACCACTACGAAGCACTACAAGCTAGTCTTTCTTTGACAGGCCAGGACACTGGTGTGGAGAACAAGAGATGTCAAACTGTTGTCTTTGAAGTATTCTTTGTAGATTGGAGTAATATACAGACTTTTGCACTTCATGTCATTCGTCCATGATTATAATGGAAGGAAGATAATAGAAAAATGTTTCAATCACTAACAACCTCATCTTTTATCTTGATTATATCACAATGATATCAGATATGGACTTTTGATCTTTTCATTCCATTGGCTGACTTCACTCTGTGACCTTCATGGACTGAAGCTTTTTTTAAAAAGGGATTAAAGCAGGGTCCAAGCAGAAAATGTGATGTTTTTCTTGCACTGAGGCTCACTGGAATACTGCAGCAATCCTGCATCAGGGACATGGTGGTGTGTGGAAATGGCAGGCAACTGGAAACACAGGATTGTTTTTACAAAGAGTAGGTGTTCTGTAAAGCCATCACTCAGTTTATGTTTTGTGATAAGAAAATACAGTAGACTAGATTGAGCGAAATACAGATAAATGGCTGCTTTATCTGGAAAGTAGGTCAATTGCAGAAGACTTGGAAGTGCCGGTATTGGACTGGGGTTGACAAAGTTAAAAACCACACAACACCAGGTTATAGTGCAACAGGTTTATTTGGAAGCACTAGCTTTTGAAGCAGCATTCCGAAAGCTCGTGCTTCCAAATAAACCTGTTGGACTATAACTTGGTTGTGTGATTTTTAACAGTTGCAGAAGGTATATCATCCTTTTGTTTACCTCCTCCCTCCTCACCATCTAAGGCCCCAGACATGGTCTCAGGTTAACATCTTTTAACTCAAGAACACACAAAGAACTCTAAACTATATTATTTTGCCTTTCTTTATACTGCACACTATCCCCTTTTAACTTTATGCATGTATGTATGCATATGAGGGCAAATATGACTGCATACACTTAACTTTGATTATTTTTCTTGGGGTTAACGGGTAATCAAATTGCACTTTCTTTCACTCGTGAAAACATTGCGATTGACTTCTTTGCTTACTATAAAAGCAATCAATTACATTTTAATTTGAGAATAGTAGAGCCTTGTGCTAGAAAGAACATACATCTTACACATGACCAAACAGAGAACTTGTAAACAGTGGAGCCAATTCAACCCACCTCACTCTGCCACAACAAATATAAAAGGACTACTGAAAATTAGGTGAAATAGTTTTGAATATTGTCAACGGTGAGTATTTGAAATGGCACATTGCAATTTATTTTTATACCTGTTCTGACAATAATGTTTTATGGTGTCAGAGGTAAGAAAGATTAAAAACAGTTTGTGGATAGACAAGAAGATGTAAACATTATAATTTATTATATAAGCTGCATACTTCCGGATATTAATCACGATGAACCTATTCTCTCAGAGGTCACCATCATGCATTGACATTTCTAATATTCATCTTATACACTGGAATACACACTGGAACAGATTTTACACCTTAATGAAATGTGATTAATTTATATCAAAATATTAAAATGTTCTCCAGAAGGCTCAATTTCTCAGGCAGTGAGTCATTGAAATATATTGAGCATATGTAACAGTTCTATTGATTCTAGGTTAGTAGTGGACAGCCGAAGGAACACAATTATTCATCTCAGTGCCTTAGAGTAAAAGAAGGAAAATCAGACAGAGATTCACCTGTTCATCTGCTCATAAGAGCAAAATACTGCAGATGTTGGAAACCTGAAATAAAATCGTAAAGCGTTGAAGATACTTAGCATGTCTTGCAGCAGCTATGGAGAAAGAGAAAACAGGTCTAATGTTTCAAATCAAATATAAATCATTTTCCCACATGGAGCAGTTAACTCTTTTTCTATTTTCACAGATAATGCTAGACCTGTTGAGTATTTCCAGTAGTTTCTGTTTATATATGATAGTTATTGATCCCTTGGCCAATATATTATTGAGGACAATGAGAGTAGGTGTGATTGAATGAAGAAATTCATGATCAACAAGCTTGCTGTAACATACTCTCTGCATCAGACAGGATGAACAGTCTCTTCCTTAAGGTAACAGTGATTGTCCTGCACCCATGCAGTCATCCTCAAGCAAGGGATTTTCAGCACCTTCGGGGAGCAGGTGCCTGAACAAATGAATAATGAAAGAGGAGAAAAATACGTTAAAACATGGATTTTTAACAGACTCCTGGCATAGTGCTGAAGGTTTCTTTTGAGTGACTTACTTCAAAGAAGAGGAGGAAATTATGAAACTGAACCCTGCTAAGATACGTTCAGAATGCCAACAATTGTTGGCTCATTAGTGGCAAATAATGCTACTATAAAATTTACCTCACTTTCAATGCTGAAAACAATATCAGGAGCAACGCGATGTGTGCTCAGCTAACAAGTCGCAGTAAGAATAAACAAGCATAAATTTTTGATTTTTTTATTAAACAGTTTGAGACCAACATTTACTGGGTGACAATTAAGAGAAAAGGTTCCCTGAATTTGAAATAAATTTAGTAAGTTCTGACAGTATGTTACAGATAAATTGTCATTTGAAAGATAGTTAAACATTGTGTTGTGACTTTGCCTCAGAATGATTAGTGCTATTTAAGTGTTAAACTGACTAACTTTTCAAGTACTGACTGACCCTGTTGTGCATTTTCAGCATGTTTTTAGTGGAAATATATACGCAGCATGTCGTTATTTGGTAATGCTGCATTTTGCTGGATGCAGTTCAATCTATTCTCTTCAAGCCAAACCCCGCTGTACCTGTAATGTTTGAGCTGCTAAAGGGGAATAAAAAGATATCTATATTACATTTCTCAAATAATTTAAAGTGTGTGGCAGTGAGGAATTGTCTACTCAAGAAAGTTAAATGCAATAACAAAACACAAAACACCAGAGTCATTTTAATTGAACGTGAATGAACCTCTAGCATGTACATTGTCAGAAAAATTCTTCCTGCTATCTCCATGTGGGATTGGAAAATTAGATGCACATTATGCATTTGAAATTGCTCACTGCTCATGCTGGAAGACTGGCTGCATTCCAAATGAGCGACTACAATGGGAGCTAACAAAGACATCAGCTTCAATAATATTATATTCTCAGCGGGTATGACAATATCAGCATAACCAGACAGATTGGGTAGATAATACTTAAATGTGTCAATTATAAACAGTGTTTGCTTTCGGTGCAGGTGGAGTAAGTGGGGGAGATGTGGGGTAGTGAAGATGCTTTCTCCCTGTCTATATGGTTTTATCTAAATATTACATGAGTTCAGTGCACGTCTAGAAACAAAATAATACTTGGGACTCAAATTTATGTCAATTCCTTTTTCTTTTTGCTGTTTTAGGCTAGCATACCGTCTATATTATAATCAGCAACATGTGGGAGGCCTGGGCAATGTCTTCGCAATACCACAACAGCATCTTAATTTGAAGGAAATTAATCTGTTATCATACATAACAATATATCATTATGATTCATAGACAATGAATCATTTTGTTCTGAGATCCTTCCTTTCCTACTGGTAGCTGTATAGGTCAGCCAAGTGCTTTTTTAAGCCCCCCAACTGGTTTGAGTGCGCTACATATTCAAAACACTTGAGAAAGTGAGTAATAGGTACCAAGGAGTAAAGAACATATTGAGTGCACCCAGGGCCAGGGAGAGAAATCATGGACACCGCTGCTTCTTCTGTTTTCAGGCCCATACCCTCATATACTACAGCTACCCAACATTAGGAAACAGAGCCACAATGAGGTTGAATGGTTTTACATAGGTCTGGTAAATCTTCTTGGCTTTTGTATTCTATTCCTCTACTTATATAGCCCATTAAAAGCAAATGTTTAGGATTATAAGCTTTACAACCATGGTTTTATCAGACAATTATACGCAAATTAGTTTTAAAATTATGTGACAGCTCTGCTTCTTTGAACCTGTGTCATAGGGAACATCTAGACAGCAACATTCAAAAGGCTTGAGCCTCTCATTCTGCAAGCAACAATCCCACATACAAATGAAGATATCATGAGCTAACAGTGACACATGCAACTAGTGCAAACCTCCTGGTTTCACTTGCGTTTAAAAATGACAAAAATGACAAAACCCTCCAGTCAATTGGCACCAAAACATTTTCACCTCCAATAAGATATGCTTCCTATCTATACAAGTGAGATTGGCTAACAAAAGCAGATGCATTTCTGTTTTTTGTGAAGTGATATAGTTTCATATTGAATCAAATCAAGCATACAAATACCCAACATTGCACATATAATAAGAGAACAAAACAATTACCAACTGAAATATGAACAGAAAATGCTTGAAATGCTTCATGGGTCAAGTCAAAGTCTGTGAACAGAGAAGCAGTGTTATTATTTCAGGTCCATTATCTGTATTACTTCTGACAAAGGATCACTGAATTCCAGCTCGCTGGGTATAGATGCTGCTGTTGTGCTGAACATTTGAAATACTTCCTGCTTCTAGCAGAAATGACCCCTTTTATCATCCCTCCAAAAAGCAATCAAACTTCTTGTGAACCCCTCATTCTCTTTCAGTGAAAAACTTAACAACATCTGTCTGAGATCTGGTTTGGCACAACATTAAATGTGAACTTAAAAAATGAAAGTTAAAGTATGAAAAAACCATTTAACAACTTGCTGAGGAAAATAAATTGATGTTAAACGATAAGCTAAGTTTTTGAAAAATGAGTAACTATTAAAAATTGCAATTAAAATAAGCTAACCAGTAAGATCTTTTTGAAAACAAAAAGGTAAAGAAGCAGAGCTAGAGCAATACATCAGCTAAGCCTCCAAACACCCCCAAAGTCGTGTGGCCAAGGATGTGGAGTTGGGTTTAACATACTTGGTTTTGTCTTTGTTAGTGTTCATATTGAGCTTATGTCAGTGGAATGTGAGTTTAAAATGCGGGTTTCCTTTCTGTCTGTGTACGCCATCTCTCCCATCCCAGTGTGTAAATCGAATTTATGGGAAGAAAGTGGACTATGATGAAGAGCATCCTTGTGTGTCCCCATAGCAAGCAGCTTATATCTCAGGCTCACTCCCAGTCTTGGGGTTATCTCTGTCTCACTCTCGTACTTCCTCACACTCAGAATTCCTTGCTGCCATATTTCTTCACTCTTGCTTTCCTTTCAGTTCCCTCGTCCCTCCCACTCTTCCTCTCTTTCACTGTCACTCACTCTCTCTCTCTCTTTCACACATTTCCTTCAGCAGCATTTGAAGCCTGCTGTTACCCTGTTGAAGCATTTTAGGGCATTATGGTGACTCCATTGTGAGGTATCGCATGTGACTGATAATTTGACACCCACAGTTTCCTCCAGAACATCCAATCAGTTCCAGTCTCAGGATATTTCCTTCTCCATAACTAGATGTGTAAATACATTTAAAAAGACCAGTTTTAAAGTGTTTTTCTTTGATATGTGTTTTCCTGTCCTCCATATTAGCAGGCAGTGATTGTAGATCATATTCAAAAGCATCATGATGACTCATGTGTACAAATACCACATGGCTTTATTACCCAAAGGAAAACACATTTAAACTGGTAAATGAAACATACTGACTCGACTGGTAAAACCAGCAGGTATCATAAACATTTTTTTTTCTGTATTCCATCGCACCTCTAACTTGGGCTTGTAGATGATGGACAGGCTTTGGGAAGTCAGGAAGTCAGTTACTTACTACAGAATTCCTAGCCTCTAACCTGTTCTTGGAGCCACTGTATTTACGTGGGAGTCCAATTGAGTTTCTGGTTAATGGCAACTCCCAGGATGTTAATAGAAGGGGATTCAGTGATGATAACACAATTGAATGTCAAGGGGCAGCAGTTAGATTGTCTTTTATTGTTGATGGTCATAGCTTGGCATTTGTGTGGTGTGAATGTTACTTGGAACTTGTCAGCCCAGCATGGATATTGTCCAGATATTATTGCATTTGAACATGGACAGTAAGGAGTTGTGAATGGTGCTGAACATTATGCAATCAGTGGCAAATATCTCCACTTCTGTCATTATGATGGAGAGAAGGTCATTGATGATGCAGTTAAAGATGGTTGGGCCTAGGACAGTATCCTGAGGAATTTCTGCATAGATATCCTGAGCTGAGATGTTGGACCTCCAACAATCACACCCATCTTCCTACGTGCCAGGTATAACTCCAACCAGCGGAGAATTTGTCCCTGATACCCATCCATTTCCATTTTGCCAGGGTTCCTTGATGCCACACTCAGTCGAATGCAGCCTTGATGTCAAGGACTGTCACTCTCACCTTACTTCTGGAATTCAGTTCTTTTGTCCATGTTTGAACCAAGGTTGTAATGAGGTCAGGAGCTGAGTGACCTTGGAGGAACCCAAACTGGGTGTCACTGAGCAGGTTGCTGAACAGGTGCAGTGTTGATAGCATTGTTGATGACGCCTTCCATGACTTTTACTGATAATCAAGCATAGATTGATGGAGTAGTAATTGGCTGGATTAGAGTTGGCCTGCTTTATATGCACAGTACATACCTAAACAATTTTCCACATTGTTGGGTAGATGCCAGTGTTGTAACTGTACTGGAAGAGTATGGCTAGGGGAGCAGCAACTCTTACAATTCTATTGCCAGAATGTTGTCAGACCCATAGCCTTTGCAGTATCTAGAGTTTACAACTGTTTTGGGTGTCTTGTGGAGTGAATTGAATGGGTTGAAGACTGATATCTGTAATGCTGGGTAACACTGGAGGAGGCCAGGATGGATCATCCATTTGGCACCTCTGGACGAAGATTGCTGCAAAAGCTTCAGCCTTATTTTTTGCACTGATGTGCTGGGCTCTTCCATCATTGAGGATGGGGATATTTGTGATGTGTCCTCGTCCAACGAATTGTTTAATTGTCTACCCCCATTCACAACTGGATGTGGCAGGACTGCAGAACTTAGATCTGATCTAATGGCTGTGGGATCACTTAACTATGTCTATCACTTGCTGCTTATGCTGCTGGCATGCAAGTGGTTTTGTTTAGTGGCTTCGCCAGGTTGACACCTCATTTTCAAATATGTCTGGTGCTGCCTCTGGCTTGCCCTCCTGCACTCTCCATTGAACTAAGGTGTTCCCCTAGTTTGATGGTAATGATTGAGTGGGTGATATGCCAGGACATAAGATTACAGATTGTGCTGAAGTACAGTTCTGCTGCTATTGATAGCCACAGCATCTCATGAATGCCCAAACTTGACTTGCCAGAGTTGATTGAAGTCTGTTCCATTTAGCATGGTGATAGTGCCACACAACATGATGAAGATTATTCTCAATGTGAAAGCGGGACTTTGTCTCCACGAGGACAGTGTGGTAGTCACTCTTACAGATGCATCCACAGCTGGTAGATTGGTATGGCTGAAATCAAGTATGTTTTTCCCTCTTGTTGGTTCCCTCACCACCTGCTGCAGACTGGTCTAGCGGCTTGTCCTTCAGGACCCAACGAGCTCGATCACCCAGAGTTCAATTTGTGACCTTGCCATCTTCAGTGCATCCTCCTAGTGTTGTTCAACATGGAGGAGTACTGATTCATCAGCAGTGGGAGGACAGTACATGATAATCAGCAGGAGGTTTCCTTGCACATCTTTAATCTGAAGCTATGAGACTTTATGGGTTTCAGTGTCAATGTTGGGGAATCTCAGGGCAACTCCCTCCTGACTGCAAACTACTATGCCGCCACCTCTGCTGGGTCTGTCCTGCCTATTGGTCAGGACATATCCAGGGATGGTAATGGTGGTGCTTCTGACATTGTCTGTGAGTATGATTATGTCCAGTCGTTGCTTGACTAGCCTGTGGGACAGGTCTCCTAATTTTGACACTAGTTCCCAGATGTTAGTGAGGAGGACTTTACAGAGTCAACAGGACTGTGTCTACTGTTGTATTTTCCAATGCCTAGATCAATACCAGGTTATCCCATTGGCTTTTACTGCCCTGAGCAGTCTGCTATGTTGAATTTTGCCAAAACCACTGTTAACATCCATGTCAAATGTGCTACCTGTATTGACAATCTATGATACCTCCTCAAATAATTCAAACAGATTAGTTAAACATGATCTTCCCTTGCTAAATGTATGATGACTGTCCAGAATTAATCCATGCCTTTCTAAATGGCCCTTATTGTGGCCATCAAAAATTTTCCAGTAATTTGACTACCACTGAGATAAAGTTGAATCCATCTCTGAAAGGTCATTGATATAACACACAAAAGGATAATGGGCAGGAACTCAAATATTCAAATCAGGATTTCCCATGCACCACTTTCATGTAGTGGAAAGTGTAGGATGGCGCGAATACTTTACCAACTGGGAGGGGTCACATTTGTGGCTTATGTCTCGAATTAAGTTCTGCATCTGAAGATCAGGGTTGAAAATGATATTTTGAAGATTGCAATTTAGAAACAACTTTTTTTTTGCCCTAGGAGTGATGATGCAATCCATCAGCTCAGGGTTGACAAGCCTCCCTGATACTTCCTGCTCACTTCAGCTTGGGCATCCCAGATGGGTCTGTAATCTACCAGAGACCCCACATTCTGGCTGCTCCCTTGACTTCAGCAGGTAGGTACTGTGGGCAGTACTTGTTGACTCCTAGCTCGTAAGCCCAAAACGTGGAATCCTGGAATGATGATGGGATGTTGACTGCAGCGATGGCAGAGTAGGGACTCTTACTAAGCCTGAAGTGTGGTCTCTCTTGGTGGCAGTTTGGCGGTGTGGGTCCCTGAAGTGGGGTCTCTTGGCTGCAGTAGGCCCAGATCGGGGAGCTTGCAGAAAGCTTGGTGGAACCACGGCTGATGAAGGTGAAATCTATTTAAGTACTTCTTTTTTATTCTTTTGTGCCTCAAAATGGTGCCAGATTGAGGGCGACATAACAGTTTCCATCATATCTCCTGAGATAATTGTGACATTAAACCATTCATCCATTTATGACCTGAAGAGCCACAATGTCCACTGTCAGTTCATCAACAGAAGATACACTGCACAGCAAAAAGAATATACTGAACATTACTGAGCAGATTAAGTACAAATGTAGTCATAACATCACTGTTGGCAGCACTACCCAAAGCCTTTTGCACTGTTTAGTTGATGAGATTAATTTTAATGACTGGCAGATTGGAAGTACAGAGACTCAGGTGCACTGAACTTGGCATCTAGTTATCCACTCTGCATTCCCGTTGTGTAACGTTCCATCATGGAGCTGAACCTTGCAAAATCAACCCTATAATGTGGAAGCAGCTCAGACTAAAATTTGAGATAAATAACTATTCATACAATACCTTTGCTGTGATAAAAAGGAATCCCAAGTTAATTTACACGAGCAGTATTTCAAAGAAATGATCGGTACATGTCTCAGAATGATATATTAAGACAGATGGACAAAAGCTGGGTTAAAAATGGTCACATTTAAGAGTGCCTTAGGAATGAGGTAGACAGGCAATTCCAGAGTTTGGGACCTTGGCAGCTGAATCCATGGCAGTGGAGTGAATCTTAGAATCCCTAGAGTGTGGAAACAGGCCTTTCAGCCCAAACAATCCACACTGACCTTCCAAAGAGTATTCCACCCAAGCCCATTACCCATTGCTCTATATTTACCCCTGACTAATACACCTAAACTACACATTCCTGAACACTATGGACAATTTAGAATGGCCAATCCACATACCCTGTACATCTTTGGATTGTGGGAGGAAACCAGAGCACCCAGAAGAAACCCACATAGACACTGGGAGAATGTGCAAATTCCACACAGACAATCACCCGAGGCTGGAATCGAACCTGGGTCCCTGGTGCTGTGTGGCAGCAGTGCTAACCACTGAGCCATCGTGCTGCCACATGATGGATAAAATGGTGGATGCTGTGGTGGCTGAAATAAAGAGAGTGCAGAGACCTTGTAAGATTGTAGAGTTGGAACAGAAGTAAGACAGAGAAAGGAGAGAGTAAGGACTGCAGATGTTGGAAGTCAGAGTTGATAAAATGTGAAGCTGGAATGGCACAGCAGGTCAGGCAGCATCAGAGGTGCAGGAGCATTGACATTTTGTCCTGATAAAGTGTCCTGACCGGAATGTCGACGTCTCTGCTCCTCCAATTCTGCCTGACCTGCTATGCCTTTCCAGCTCCACATTTTATTGACTAAGAGAGAGAAAGGCTTTCAAGCTCATTAAAATCAGGACAGATCATTTTAAAATTGACTCCTGGTTAAATAATTTTTCAAAACAGATTACTGAGCATAGGGGTGATGGATGTGCACTCGGTGCAAGACAAAAACAAATAGCAGATTTTTAAATGACCTCAAGTTTACAAAGGGTACAGTGTGGGAGGTTGGTAGTAATATTCCGATCAGTCAAATCTCAAGTTAATAACAAGGACATTTGTATAAATTTCTTTAGTAGCTGAATGGATTGGCTTAGGCCATGCTGGGAAAGTGAGAATGGGCTTTCTTAAAGCTGGTGTGAATGCATGGTTGGAGTTTGTCCTGAGGTCAAATACAACACCAATGTCATAAACAGTGTAGTTCACCTCTGACCATTGGCAAGGAGAGATGTGGAATCGGTAATCAGGGAACAGAGTTAGCAGTGGGCACCGAAAGTTTCAGTCCTTTCAATATTTATTTGCAGCAGTTTTCTGAAGAACTGACCTGAGATAAGCAATCTGATATTCTAGAGAAAGTGGAGGCGTTGAGAGAAGCACGATGACAGCTGTGTCCTATCAACATGCAAATGAAAACTGACACTGCGGTATGAATCGAATGTTTTTATTGGCTAAATCCAAGTATCATCAAGTTTTCTGGAGAGATATTTACTATGAGGCTTAGTGAGTTTTCTCATTACAACCTTACCAAACCTGCCTCATTAACCAGCTATCTCATTCCATGGCATTCACACATCTGATTCCAGTCTCACTTTACCACGTGCCATTCTGGAAACAATTTGCCACTCAGTGGATATCTGCTGAAAGGCCAGTATCCCTTGTACTATCTTTGTGCACCTGAACAAGCGCTGGCATTCCAAAGTTGCCTTGCTCTCAGATGGGCAGAGAAGCACTGTGTTTTTCCACCAGGACCTGGGCGTCCCAGTAGATAAGATGGTCCAGAGGAGAGGTGACTTCTTCTTAGAGGACCGTCGGAGGAGGGTGTTCCATCAGACATTAACAGCCTTGTCCCAGGTTAGTACTGTCTGCAGGCTGGGGAGAAATGGCCAGCAGGGACTTAAGAAGTTCAATGATTTCTACTGCTCCACCAGGGGAAGAGCTACACTCATCACTGTTACCTCACAATCTCCTTAGCTCTGCTTCTGCAATCACCTCTTACCTTGACCTGTCACTCTCACTATTTCATGCAACACACTTCCTCACACATTACTATTCTCTGCAGACTCTCACATCATTAGCTGTTTGTGCTGCCTCCTCACTCCTCAATCCCCACCTCCCTCTCCGCACTAGCAGTATCAGCCATACCACCACTGTTATCTTACTCATTCACCCTCTTTCTGTCAGACACAACGATCCATGACATGACAAAGTGTCTGGGTGTATGGGTGGGAGGTGCGTGATGTTCAGATCCTCACCCTATTAGAGGACAGAATCCTTGTCTTGGCAGAAGACTGAGACTGCTCTTTCAGGAATGCAGAGACATCCACGTGCCACCAATTGAGAATAGACCATTCTGCATTTCACTGCCGTTCTCCTATTAACCACATTGTCAGCCTCATTAATTGGACAATTGTCTAACCACTTCCCATGACCTGGTGCCTATGCCTTGTGCCCTGGTATTGACAAGAAATTGTCAAAGGAGAAAGTGAGGAGTGCAGATGCTGGAGATCAGAGCTGAAAATGTGTTGCTGGAAAAGCGCAGCAGGTCAGGCAGCATCCAAGGAACAGGAGAATCGACGTTTCGGGCATGAGCCCTTCTTCAGGAATCATCAGTGATGATTCCTGAAGTAGGGCTCATGCCCCAAACGTCGATTCTCCTGCTCCTTGGATGCTGCCTGACCTGCTGCGCTTTTCCAGCAACACATTTTCAGCAAGGAATTGTCAAAGGCAACATGGAGGTCATTTGGAGAATGGTGAGCAAGGTCTGCCAGGTAGATGGTCTTGTTTTCGGTTTTGTAGAGTTTTCGGTTTTGGTGAGTTTGATAAAATAGATAGCTGAATATTAACGAGGTTACTTGGTTCATTAAAGAGGCATTTAACAAGCAATAATCACCATAAATTGGCAACTTTCCACAGCTTAATTAGAATCTTGTTATGCCTCTTGTGAAAAGAAGAAAACATGGCACGAATTACTCCTGACATTGAAACGTGCCTCACTGGATTTCACAGATTCTGCCTCACATCTGACAATTGGGCATGTCATTCAGATCTCTAGAAGATTCTATCGTATGTTTTTGTTGATATGATTAACAGGTGGCAAACAGATGAGAAAAAGCAGAGGGCCAAGGAATATCCTTGTCTTATTGAGCATTTACCTGCATGTTCACAGCGTCCCTGCCTTGCCTTTCCTTGCTTTGTTAATGAGAGCAGTCTACAACCAGGCAGCTTGTTTTGCTGCTGAACAGTCCTCTGTATATGGGGTACTCATTCACCTTTTGCTGTATGGCCGAGTAGTACTTCAATCTCACACTTGCTTCTTGTGACAACAGCTTACCAGAGGTAACAGCACATGAGCTGGTCAAAAAGCCACTGTCAGTGATATCCAGGCTATAATTCATTTGATGGAGTCAGTCAAATGCAGTTCCATCAGACAGACAATAATGAGGAGGCACAGAAAAAGGCGGTCAGCTATGTGGGACAGGTGAACAAGGATGAGACTCAATCATTTATTTTGGCCATTCTTCCAAAGGACATTACTCTTGACTTTTTTTTTTGTAAGAGCCATTTTGGAACTGTGACAATGTCTGTCCACTGATTGGAGGGACTCAAATAGGGACGCAAACCGTACACAAATATTGGAGGCTGATTCAAGGATATGGAGAGGAGGCTAGCAGTTTTCAAGTACAATGTGCCAAAGAGGCTTTTGTTAGCTGGGATGGTAGCTTTGAAGACTTGTATCTGAATTAAGAGAACTATTAAGAATATCAGTTAAAGCAGTAACTAGAAAGTGAAGTTAGGTGATCAACAATATAATGGGAATATGGTCAATGCAGCGGTGGGCTTGTCTTATGGGTAAAATGAGGTCTGAGTGTAGATTAGATTACAGTGTGGAAACAGGCCCTTCGGCCCAACAAGTCCACACCGACCCGCCGAAGCAAAACCCACCCATACATTTACCCATAACCTAACACTACGGGCAATTTAGTATGGCCAATTCACCTGACCCTGCACATCTTTGGACTGTGGGAGGAAACCGGAGCACCCGGAGGAAACCCACGCAGACACGGGGAGAACGTGCAAACTCCACACAGTCAGTCACCTGAGGCGGGAATTGAACCCGGTCTCTGACGCTGTGAGGCAACAGTGCTAACCACTGTGCCACCGTGCCGCCCACTACCTGAATGGATATGGAGAGAAACTAGAGAACAATATGAATTGAGAACTTGGGGATGAGGGAAGTTAAGATTAGTGGAAAAGGAGTGGTGTGACAGTGCAGCAGATTGGATGTCCTCTATCTTAGCGACAAATGGGTCCATTCTTGCACTTGCTGGAGGTGAAGGACTGAGGCATTTCAGAAGAGTGCCTTACATTCAATAACAAACCCAGCAATGTGCATTTATATAATGACCTCAATGTTATGAGATGTACCAATGTATCTTACTAAAACCGCCTTATTAACTAGCTATCTTGTTCCTGTGGCATCCCTCATGTCCGACTCTGGGTCCCATCTTACCACACACGGTTCCCTGAGCAAGCTCATCGTTTGCCAAGTATTCACTGTGTCCACACCATTTTTAAAAGCCTATTGTCAACCTGGACAGAATTGTCTTTCTGGACCTGTCCTGAACAGTTCCTATATTTGCCCTAGACAATGCAGTAAGGGGGAAATTATCATCCCACTCTGTGGGAGCAGCATGGAGGCCCTCTGGATGGGATGGTGCAAAGGATGGATATCCTCTTTCCCTCAGGATCAGTAGACAAGGCTACGACACCATACTATCCAGACCGGTCCAAGACCAGTGCATCCCAGTTATCTGAAAGAAGGATCCAATGATCTTCTCCACTCTGCTAGAATTAGTGCCACCATACTCTCTCTGATATCTCACACCCAATTTCTCTCTGCTACTGGAGTACGATGCCTTTATTTCTAATCTCAGTGCAAGCACAGTGTTTATTCCACGTGGACTTGCCGCAGTCAAGTGAACACAGCAACCATTTGGAGTCCCTATTTGTCTTTCTCTGAGCCATTTTCATTTCATCAACAGTCTCAGGAATAACAATCAGATGATTGAAGTTGAATATTGATCCTATGGTCAGAACAGCAGCAAGTCACAGAGCTTGATGACAGCTTCCTTGCTGCAGAGAAGATGCCTGAAATACTGCACTTTACTAAAGTTGAATTGTTCCCTGAAAGCCCTCTGTAGAAATGGCCTTCTGTTCAGTGCTGTCCTCCTCCTCCTTATTTTGGCAGCTTTTCCTGCTTTATGAGTATCTTTCCCGCTGCTTTCCCTTGTGTTCCAGCACAAAGCTACCCTATGTCTAAGGCAAAATGCAACAATAAGGTAAGAACAGCATCTCCCTGAGTAGACAAAGTGAACATTCAGGGCAATGCAGCACACACTGGGAAGAAAAAAAACAGCCAGAAATCAGGCAGCAACCTAACATGATCAGCAAGCAACCAAGCTGTAAGATCGGCATGATCTTTAAATAGCGTTGGTGAGGAGGGCTTTTTGCCAGCTGATGCCATGTTGTGCTGAGAAGATCAGCAGGTGGCAAATGAAGTGTTGCTGGGGTGATGAAAAATTGAATACGGGTCCTGCAGGGAAGCAGAGGACCTTAATTTGCCATGCTTCAGTTTGAATGCTGCCACCAAGCGGTCCTACCCTTGCCTGTACTGCCACCTCCATCAATACCTCTGATCAGAATGATGCACACACTTCCCACCTGCCATGCAAGGGATTTAACAGGCTGTTTTTTTTAAAAAAAGAGCTGTTTTAAAGAAGTGCTTCTGTTCTTAAAATCTCTTACTGCGGCAAGAGCCTGCTGTTCCTCTCAGGCAATCAAAGAATTTTGCATTAGAAAGATGAGAAATGTCTTTCCACTGTCCATACAAACTGACAAGTCACTTAGTATTTAAGCTTTGAGGGAAACCATTCAGAATAGTGGAGTAAGTACCTTTCATTTAGAAACCATAGTTTTAAACCTAAAAAATTTATGAAAATGTACATTGCTTTCACCAGTCCCAGCATATTCTTTCTTTATTTTCTCTTGATGGAAAAATCATATTCCTTATGCATATAATAAAGATGTAGTGGGGGAATTTTTCATAGGTTCCTTGCTTATCAGCTGTAGATTCAGCAAAACTGTTATACAGATCAAAATTAGTTACAGCCTGTTCAAACTAGGAAGTTTAGGAATTACTCTACGTTAAGTCTTGTATGTGCCATTTGGTTCTGAAAGGGTTAATATTGAGAAATGTTTATCCTCCACCCAATATGAAGTTGTCATAAAGAGTTGGGTAAGCAGAAGTGCTCTGAATCATGAAGAGATAAAATGACCATCAAATTCCCCTCATAGTCACAGTGACAATGTCTGTCACACCAATGTAACCACAACCTGATTGTGATCATTTCAATAAACTACACTGTGGTTAAGACAATCTTTTCCCTTTAGAACAACATATGGTTTTCCTCTATCACAACACACAGTGCAAGCTGTGTAGATCCCAACCTGAAAGGAGGATGGTGGCAACAAATTTACCTTATGGTGACCAATTGTCCAGCTACCATGATGACCAATAGTGAGGATTCTTCATAGAATATGCTGTAGGAGAGCTCTTGTGGTACAGTGATCTTGTCCCTATCCATCAGCCAGAAAGCCTGGGTTCAATTCCCACCACTTCCAGAGATGTCTCATAACATGTTGGGACAGATCAATGAAAAATATCTGCAACATGATGCAGCTGTGGCCATGACTTTGACAAGAAGCTTCAGACCTAGTTTCAATAATTTGATCTCTGTATGTGATGGCACTTCAGCAGGCAGCATGCCTATTTCCAAAGGACTGATTTCAGGACACCTGCTTCATGGAACCAGTAGTGGCTCTTAGCTACACCTTGATGGAGAAAGGAGGATGATAAAGCTATGGATGTAACTAGATCACAGTTGTTTGTGACTCACAGAAGTGCTACGAACCAGAAGGAGCACTCATCACTTACCCATTTTACCTCAGCTATCACTTTAAGTACCAGTGCACTTTGCTTTCAGCTGTCAGTTTATCACAAAACATCTCACAAGGGAATAGAAAAGTGGTCAAGTCCAAACTGTAGCAGTTTTTTTGTATGGCAAAAGGAGAAGGGCAGCACTTTTCAATCTATTTTTAGCTCCTTCAGTGATGAGGAGATATTTTTATTCAGTAAATGGGCAACCACATATTAATACCGAATCCTGACATGAAAATGTGTGTGCAGAATATTTACCTCATGGGACTTGGAATAAAAATCATAACACAAAAAAAACAGCAATATTGAATTTACATGATCAATAATAGGAGAACAACATTTGATACAGAGCCCATTTTCTTTATTTATTTCCCTCACATCGTTAGCTGAAGCTGGTTGCAATTCCATGCTAACTGGTAGCATCTCAGCCCTTGCCAAAATAATGCATTTCATGTGTCAACTCTGGAGGTGATTTTACTGTGGCAGCATCCACTGTATTCTCATCTATTGGTCAAATATGTGCACCTAAAAGCAGATGGTCTATAAATAGTGGTGAAGAACAGGACGCTGGCTGAATTTCTTTCTTGTAGCTCTATAACCCAGTGAAACTGGGGTCAGTTGTGATGCCCATCCTGTCACTCCATCTTCAATCAGTTATCTCTGAACAACCTGGATATTAAATCTGAAACCTTCCTGCTCTATGCAACTTAGAAAAACACTAGATGGTCTAGTAAATCAAAAGAATCATTATCTCAAGATTTCTGGCCTATATCTTCATTCTCTCTTTTATAAGTGGTCTTCTCAAACTCTAGCCCTCTACTCCTCCAATTGAACATGTACTGTCCCAGCATCATTTGCCTATCATTTCTGTCACTATATTTATAGTCTATGGCAGTGGTTCCCAAATACTTTCATTGAAGGACCATGTTTCAATTAGACTTGGAGTCATGTGCTACCTTCTAAATTATAATGCTCCATAATACTTATCTTGAGAATGTTTTACATACAAAGGATGTTTCAATAAGCTTTTGAGAAAGCACCTGTATATATGTCCATCAGCGAGTTGGGTGCACTTGCTACTCACTGCAGAGTTTCATTGCTTAACAGAAGCACAAAGGAAAAAGCACATGGAGGAGGGAGTTCAGACAAGGAAGAGTACAGACAGAGAGAACAATAGCATGGAGCAAGGCTGTGGAACTTGGAGAATGTAGAAGTCCAGAAATAGTTGCAAAATGGAGAGAACAGAAACAGTCACAGAAGAGAGTTAGAGGACAGACGGCAACAACACGGGAATAAGAGGCACCCA
This sequence comes from Chiloscyllium plagiosum, assembly GCF_004010195.1. Classification (NCBI taxonomy): domain Eukaryota; kingdom Metazoa; phylum Chordata; class Chondrichthyes; order Orectolobiformes; family Hemiscylliidae; genus Chiloscyllium; species Chiloscyllium plagiosum. The sequence continues at coordinate 14,631,237 of NC_057741.1, forward strand.
GAGAAAACAACAGGGAAGCAGGCAAAGAACATCAGCATTGAGTTATAGACAGAAGACTTATTCTGCACTGTATAAGGGCAGTTGCTGGACTCAGGCCAGAGTGTAAAAAACACACACAAATTTGCCATGGTCTGTCACTCAACTGGGAGATTTCATTTTAAGTCAGATCAAGCCCAGGAGCACTGGCTGATGACTTACCAGGGTCATATGACTCATCTCTTAAAGGGACACTGTCCCAACATAACATGCTATACAGCAACTATTGTACATAACATGTCTGTCACTGTTCACTGCTCATTTGATTTCTCTGACCACCATGACCTGCACAGTGGTCTGCTTCATCCACTTTTAAAGCTGACCTGCATCAAAACTACCTGTAAAGTTTCTACAGATCCTTGGACATCTTTCGGCCCCAATGATGGAGAAATACTGCCTTCTCCTTGAATCATAACTCTCACACTGCCTTCAAATATTGTCTGAAATATTTTTCTTCGACAGTATATTCCATCTCCCAATTTCTTAAACAGCTTCTCTTTGTCAATTTAATGCTGATCTTCTGCATTACATTTCCGAGCTATATGTTTTACTCATCCACATGAAATAATTGCAAGCTATTATATCTTTACAACATATAGTGACTCTTCCTGATAAGAACATAGGCACAGGAATAGGCCAATCATCCCATCTAGCATACTCCATCATTCAACATGACCATGGCTGATTGAACATTTCAATGCCTTTTACATACTCTCCTCACAACCATTTACATCATTGATAATCAAAGCTTATCGATCTCTACTTTAAATATACTCAAATTTCAAATTTCCACAGCCCTCTGTGGTAGAGAATTCCAAAGATTCAAGATTTTCTAAGAAAAACTAAAATTCGCATAAGGTCCTATCATATTTGAGCCCGCTCATGCTCGACTCTCCAATGAGGGTAACATCACACCTACATCTACCCTATTTATCCCTATAAGTATTTTGTAGGTTTCAATGAGATCACCTCTCGTTCTTCGATACTCTAGAGAACAAAGACACAGAGTGTCCAATTTCATTCGACAGGCTTGCCATTTTGGGAAGAAGGCTGGTGAACCTCCCTCTGGGGCAATAATCCCTTATCTGAGATAAGGAGACTACAAATTGCACATAGCACTCCAGATGCAGTCTAACTAAGCTCCTATACAATTGGAACAGTGTTTCACTACTCCTTTACTCAAAGCCTCTTGCAATAGAGATGAACATTTCATTAGCCTTTCTAACAACTTTCTGCAACTGTATGTTAACCTTCAGTGACTTATCGAAAAAAAATCCAATTTTCCACAATTTTCAACATCCCACCATTTAAGAAATACTCTGTACATCTGTTCTTCCTACCAAACTGGATAACCTCACAACTTTCCATACCATATTCCATTTTCTTGCTCTAAATCTAACCAACTCCTTCCAAAAAAAGGTATCTTCCTCAAAACATAAATGCACTTAGCTTTGAACCAACTTCAAATTTGGAAATATGATATTTAGTCCCCATCTCAAAATTATTTATATATTTTGTGAATAGCTGGGATCTTGTGTCAGAGACAATCCACCAATGAGAGATGGATTCATTTGTTCCTAGTCTGTTTTCCATCTATTAATTAAATCTAATCCTTGCCAGTATGGATATACCATCCTGTACCATCCACTTTAATTTTGCTAACCAATCTCCTGAGGAGAACTTTATCAAAACCTGCTGAAAATCCAAGTACCATGCATCCACTGATATTAGATATTGTGTTGGTTTCTGATAGTCTTCTATTGATATTAATTCAATAACCTTGCAATAAGCTCTCGAGCATATTCTTCACCAAAGATGAGTGACATGTCACACAAAAAGCAATCACGTATTAAAATCTGCAGTTGTTTATTTATATCCATATTATTTCAATAGTCTGGATTTCCTCCAGGTGCTCTCACAGTCTGAAGATGTGTAGGTTAGATGGATTGGCCGTGCTAAATTGCTCATAGTATCTAGGGATGTGACAATTACATGGGTTAGCCATGGGAAATGCAGGGTTAAAGGGATAGTGTGGATCTGGGTAGGATGCTCTTCAGAGGGACAGTATGGGCTTGTTGGATTGAATGGCCTGCTTCTACACTGTAGGGATTGCATGATTCTATGATTTCTTTTAATCATCTTTGGGTTTTGATTAGATTCCCTACAGTGAGGAAACAGGCTCTTCGGAGAGTAACCCACCCAGACCCATTTCCCTCTGACTAATGCACCTAACACTATGGGCAACTTAGCATGGCCAATTCACCTGACCTGCACATTTTTGGACTGCGGGAGGAAACTGGAGCACCCGGAGGAAACCCACGCAGACTTGGGGAGAACGTGCAAACTCCACACAGACAGTCGCCCGAGGCTGGAATCAAACCTGGGACCCTAATGCTGTGAGGCAGCAGTGCTAACCACTGAGCCACCTTGGTTGTTCAGTCCCAACTTTAACTCAGATTAATAACCCAAAATCTCAGATTTCTTAAACCTCAGATTGTTTGCACACCTGGATTCTGATCTAAAACAAGTTAAATCTTTATGATGTCGGCATTGGAATGTCTCTCTTCTTGTTTAATAATGCACTTATCTAAATGTTATTGCTCTCCCCCAAAAAAAACACAAAACCCATTCCATTTGATGTGATTTATTACAAGAAACAGGATGTTTTTCCCCTCCATGTCAAGACTTGAACAAAACAAATTCATCACTTTATGCTGATACTGTGATTTATTGTCCAAAAATACCGGGGACTGATAGATTCAACATCGCTGTGTGAGAAATTAGAATGGGATGCTTGATACCATAAATATCTATTCTTACCTTGTGAGATGGGAATATTGTAGCTTTGAAATAAATCTGCTTCTACAAGGATAGTAATGAACATTTGGTGTGATAGAACAATCTAAGCTGTTTTTCTCAGCTCTCCTTTCTTAACTGTTACCCTACTGACTTATAATTTATCTTACAGGATGTGAGTTATGCAGTAACCTTTTAATTAAAATATGTCATACACTTGTGAAATCAAAGGTCCTGTCTCTGATATGCGATTGCAAACAACTTAACCAATTATGCTTTTTTCAACTGCCACAGGTGTTTTATTCTTTCAGATCAATCCAAGCACAAATGAAATTATTTAGATTAGATCCCCTACAGTATGGAAACAGGCCATTTGGTCCAACAAGTCCACACTGACCCTCCGAAGAGAAACCCACCCAGACACATTCCCCTAACTAATGGACGTAACACTATGGGCAATTTAGTATCGCCAATTCACCTGATCGGCACATCTTTAGATTGTGGGAGAAAACCACGCAGACACAGGGTGAACATGCAAACTCCACACAGACAGTGGCCCGAGGCTGGAATCAAACCCAGGCCCTTGGCACTGTGAGGCTAGTGCTAACCACTGAGCCACCTTTGACATACCTTTCTTAGCTGGTTTAAAAACTGCTTAATAGTATAAAATGGTATAAAGTTCATATCATTTTATATTGGAAATGATTCATGGTTTTCCAACTGATCTTGGGCTTGTTGCGCTATAGTGAATTGGTGGAACAAAAGGAAGGAAAGGAATCGAGACATTGACTCTTTCAAACTCTCTGGACAACGGCGGCATGGTGGCACAGTGGTTAGCACTGCTGCCTCGCAGCGCCAGAGACCTGGGTTCAATTCCTACCCCAGGCGACTCTCTGTGTGGAGAGGTGGACTTGTTGGGCTGAAGGGCCTGTTTCCACACTGTAAGTAATCTAAACAGTGTGGTCTGGAGTGTGACTTTATTGAAACTGGTCGCAAGATGGCAGCCCTCAGTCAATGCCTCATTGTAGACATCAGTTGTCTATAGAAAGCCAGGAGGCAAGTGGGTACAATTTGCATTCTTTCCCAAACAGCTACCTTACACAAAAGAAATCACGTATGTTTTGGGTCACTCACTTTATCCAGTATATACTCAAAAGTTCAAATGAATTAGCAATTCATCAGTCTCTGCATATACATTAGATACATTGGAAGGAATTTTGTAGGAGCTTGACACAGACTATGGTGGGAAATGTGGTAACATCGCATGGGAAGTCCAGCAAGGCCTATCTCACATCAGAAGCAACTCGCTGCATTTTTAAACAAGGTTCTGAGTGTTGAGGTGAGATACTTGTTATTAAGAGGGCTTAACAACCTCATTAACTGCAATCTCACCTCATTAACATGTAGCTTTCTATTCTAACATCCACCATGAGTAAATTAGGCCCAAACATTCTCAACACGGAAGTCAGAGTGGGTACATGGAGACTTCAACGCACCATTGGCTGTAAGAACCTCCCTGTTGCTCACCACATCACAGGGCATATACCATGGGCATCATTTACTCCTCAGCTGTGGAAGTCCTTGCCAATTCTAGGATCTTCAGGGTTTCTTGCTTGAAGACAAACTATGCATCGATTCAAATACTGCAAGCCAAGAATTGGACCACATCATTCCAGTGTGTGAAGAATTGATAAGAAGTTGGCTGATGGAAGAAAACTGACATCCCACTTTTTTGACAGGGACCATGAAGCTCTTGTGGACAGGTCATGGACAAGAGCTTCACATTATTTCTTCAGGACTGCCAGGTGAGACCACAGCCAGTCTTGTTTAAAGCTGCTACCTTGTATAGTGTGCTGAGCACAGTGGCTCAATGGTTAGCTCTGCTGTCTCACAGCACCATGGACCTGGGCTCAATACCAGCCTTAGATGACCATCTGTGTGGAGTTGGCACATTCTCCTTGTGTCTGCATGGCTTCCTCTGGGTTTTCTCCTGCAATCCAAAGATGTGTGGGCTAATCTAAATTGCTGATAGAATGAGGGATGTGCAGGCTAGGTGGATTAGACACATGGGGAGTGCAGGATTACAGGGATAGGATATGGGGATGAGTCTGGGGGGTTGCTTGTCGGAAGGTCAGTGTGGACTCGATGGACCAAATAGCCTGCTTCCATACTGTAGAGATTTTATGATCCAGAAGAATGACCAGCAATGTAGGATGAAGGCTAATGACCCTCTCACTCCAGAAGGATAAAAGCCACCATGTTCTCTCTGTTATCTCACACTTACTGTAATTCTGCCACTGCAGACACCAACCATCAAGGCTCACGCATTAATAGGAAAGGACTGTGACTGATCATTTATTTCGGAAGTGATTGCCAAATAAGTTCTGTCTGTCCTGTTGCATCTGATGCTTCTGTGCATTCTCATTGGGAAAGTGATATTTATCGAGATCAATATCCTCATTTTTCTCCTTGAAAAAAATTTACCGATCTCAAAGCTTCTTATCAACCGTCACTTCCTCCGTTTGTATGCTCTAGTTGTTCACAATATAGTTTGGAAGACTTACGCAACATGGCCTGTCTGTTGCATACTGCAAGAAAATGAGGAAACATTATACAGCTCTCGATGGTCCCAGCAAAAGAAAGTACAGAATTGTGTTGTTCTACACCCAGCCTCATTCAGCGGTTGTGTAATGGAGTCATTAGGTAAACACAAGGACTGCAGATGCTGGAAACCAGAGTCTAGATTAGGGTGATGCTGGAAAAGCACAGCAGTTCAGGCAGCATCCGCGGAGCAGGAAAATCGGTATTTCAGACAAAAGCCCTTCATCAGGAATAGAGGCTGGGTGCCTGCAGAGTGGAGAGATAAATGAGAGGAGGATGGGTGGGGAGAAAGTAGCATAGAGTACAATAGGTGAATGGGAGTGGGCATGGAGGTGATAGGTCAGAGAGGAGGGTGGAGTGGATAGGTGGAAAGGAAGATAGGCAGGTAGATCAGGTCATGAGGGCATTGCTGAGCTAGAAGGTTGGAGCTGGAGTGAGGTGGGGGAAGGGGAAATGAGGAAAATGGTGAAATCCACCTTGATGCCATGGGGTTGAAGTGTTCTATGCTACTTTCTCCCCACCTCCACCCCCCTCTCATTTATCTCTCCACTCTGCAGGCACCCTGTCTCTATTCCTGATGAAGGGCTTTCGCCCAAAATGTCGATTTTCCTGCTCCTCGGAAAATGCCTGACCTGCTGTGCTTTTCCAGCACCACTCTAATCTACACTCTAATGGAGTCATTAACCAACTTTGGAGAGGTTAGCCCTTGACCCTGACTATTATAAGGCCCTTGAAATGAACTTGCGACCTGAGGATAATCAGAGATACAGGAATCATGAAAACTTCAAGGGTACCTCAGTATCCTGGCACCAGCATTGAAATGTAAGGTGTCATTGAGTTTCAAGTTCAGTGATTCAGTTGCCTCAAGTAGGTATTAACTAATGCAGCAGGAAATTTAAGAGAAATAGGGACTTTTCAGAGCTCTCGAGATAAGTGTAGTCACAGTAAGGTACATGGTCAGAGACAGGGAAACCTTCCCTAAGGGAGACACAGAGACAGCAAGTATTTGGGAATTTGTATCAAAATGGTAATTCAGGGCAAGGGAGAAAGAAGTGTTTTAATTAAAGTTTATTGCAAGAAATAAAGTCTCTGGAGGGAGAAGTGAGCAGGAGAGGAAGTAAGGCACAAAACGAAAAACTCACCTGCAATGGGACCAGCATGGCATCATAAGTGTAGAGAATGCAGTTGATTGTTGATATAACATGAAAGTTCGTTCCCATTTGATCCCGCATTATAAGAAAATTGCATAATAGCAGCACCATTTAAACAATGGGACTGGAATCGTGTTATAGCCAATGTAGGTAAGGAAAGTTCACATTCTACAAATAATGGTCGAAATTCTTCAATCATGTTATAGTTAATTTGTGTTGAAGAAACACGCATTATAGCAGAACTGACTGTATTTTGAATCGTTCAAGTTGTGATTAAGTTTGTGATTAAATCTCTAGTCATTTTATATTCTGAGGAATACCTTGTTAAGTTTTCAAAGTACGTCATATTATTCTAAGGGCAACAAATAGTTTTAGGGTTATGGAATGGCAGGTCAGAACAGCCAAGTGGTGTGTAGATCCTGTGGTTTGTGTGAAGTCATGGATATACTACATAGCCCATACAAAGATATTTGCAGGAAGTATCACTGGTTGCTCAAACTTGAGTTCCTGGTTTCAGAACTCGAGCAACAGCTGGATACACTGATGTGTCACTGTAAGAACTATGTGGCTCACACACACCGAGGTGATCACACTGCAGATTCAAAGCAAACAGGAAGAGAATGAATAGATGATTACCAGTCTGTCTAAGAAAGCTAGGCAGGTAGGGCAGGAGTTCCCTAGTCTATCTTGTTTGCTAGCCAGTAAAACATCTTGGAAACTGGTGAGGACAAAGGCACCTGAAGGAGTGCAGCAAAAACTAATCCTGTGGTACCACAGGTGACTTAGCAATGCTGAGGAGGAGGATGAAGCATGGAAATGCATTAGTTAAAAGGGATTTCATATTATTAGATAACTGTTTCTGTTCAATATCACTCCAAGATGGTACTTTCGCTTCCTGGTGCCAGGGTCAAGGATTTCATGGACTAATTGTTGGACATTCTTCTGGGGCAGGGGATCAGCCAAAAGTTACAGTCCACGTTGTAATTAGGAAGAGGGATGACGTCCTGAAGGCATTTTTAGGGTGTTAGGCAGGAAGTTAAAAAGTGGGATCTCAAGAGCATTAATCTCAGGATTATTAGTGCTGGTGAAGCTAAGAACAAGAGGATTAATCGATTGAATATATGGCAGGAGAACTGGGGTGGGTGGAAGGCACTGGATTTCTGAGTAGTTAGGAGTATTTCTGGGACAAGTGGACAGGTACAACCTGAACAGGTTGCACCTTAATGAACCTAAGACTGATATCCTCAGAGGGGGATTTGCTAGTTGACTTAATCCAATTCATCAGAAAGATACAAACCCAAATAAAAATGAAATAAAGTGTGTAACAGGAAATTGAAAAGATAGTAAGGGAATGAGAAACAAAAACAAGCATCAAGTATGTTTTAAAAGTAGAATGATGTCAAAAAGAGAAAGTTAAAGGCATTCTACCTGAATTCATGCTACATTCATAACAGGATAAATTATCTAAAGGGGTAAATAGAGATACACCGGTGTGATCTAATTACCATTGCAGAAACATGGCTGCATGGTGACAAGGATGGGCAATTGAATATTCAAGGATGTTTGATCTTTAAGAAGGACAGATAAGAAGGAATATGAGATGGCATTGTACTGATTACAAGGGATGGTATAAGTACATTAGTAAGGGAGGATCTGAGATTTGATAAATAGTGTGTGGATTCTGTTTGGGTGGTAAAAAACAACAGCAATAGGCAGTAGGCATGGATTGGATTTAATTAAAGACGACCATGAGATGGTGGTAGATGTAGTGTGGATTATGGTACTAGTCAGGACATGACAGAAGCATGTAACATGGGCAACACAATTATCCTGGGTGACCTCAAACTACATATAGACTCAGTAAACCAATTAACATGAAAGCTGAGGAAGACAAATTTCTGGAGTGTGTTAGAGATAGCTTTCTAGAGCAGTATGCTGAGGAGGTCTTGCATAATGTAACAAAGAATGTTAATTAACAATCTTATTTCGCTCAGTTGTCTGGACTGATGGTTTATGATGCAGAATGACATGAACAGCAAGGGTTCAGTTGCCTGGCTGAGGTTGCCATGGAGGCCCTGCCTTCTCAATCTTACCCCTTGCCTGAAATGTGGTGACCCTCAAATTAAAATCACCACCAGTCATCTCTCCCTGACAAGAGAGACTCTGGCAATGTTCCTTGGTTTATTAAATGGCTTATAGCAACTATATATTCCTTCCAAATTTAAAAATTCAAAAGGCTTCTCTCAACTGTGGCTAATGAAAAAAGTTCAGGGTTGTATAAGATTAAAAGAAAATGCCTATAAAGCTGCAAGAGATAACAGTTAAACCTAACAGAATATAGCAAAGAGGGACCAAACAATTGTTAAAGAAACGAAGAATAGAACATTAAAGTTGACTGTAAAAGCTTCTGGAGGCGTGAAGAAAGGAAACATTTGGCTAGCATAATGTGGATGCATTACAGTCAGAGTCAGGAGAAATTATAATGGAGAATAGAGAAATTTGAGAGAAGCTGTATAACTACTTCGTGACTGATTTCAGTGAGGAAGATTCAAGAAATCTCCCAAAACAAATTCAAGTAAGGACAATGACAAGTTGAAGGAAATTACCATTTGTTAGAACATTGTACTAGAAAAGATATTGGGGTTGGAATGTGATTAAACCCCTAGGACCTGATATTCTACACCAGAGCACTGAAGGAGATGGTGATAAAGGTAGTCAATGCATTGGCGATTACCTTACAAATATCTATAGATTCGGGAATGAACCTTATAGATTTGAACACAGCCCTTGTCTCAGAGAAAACAAAAAACTACAGACCTGCTCATATTACATCAAAAAGAAGGAAAATGCTAGATTCTCCTATGAATGATGTGTTAAATAGATACTTAAATAATAATGATCAGATTGGATAGAGTCAGCATGGATTCGTGAACAGGAAATCATGTTTGACGAGCCAACTGGAGTTTATTGAAGAGTAACAAAATTGATAAAAGAGAGCTGATAGATATGAATGTAGGCTCAGAGCCTCAATGCTGTATTTCATAACAATAAAAATGGACAATATTTTGATGATTGTTGCCTTGCTGAGCTAATTGCACTTACAAGAAATATATCGATTAGCACCTCAATTATGAACATTTAACATATTCTGAAAGCACACCTAAACGTTCATTGGTTCTCATGTAACATTCTATTTGCTTAGGTAAATTATACTGCTTCATCAGTGCTGGGAATCTTAATGACTGTGATTCCACTACCAGAGCAAAAAATGTTGGTCCCAAACATGAAGGGTTGAGTGGCGATTTCATTGCAGGTATTTTATCAGAGGTGGAAAATTAAGAGGATGCTGTGCTATTAAGGCCAACAGCTTTCCGTTCTGCTGCCAGCCCAAACCGCTTTGGGCAAACGTGGCAATGCTATCAATAGAGATGGTCATCACTAAGGCTGCGTAGAGACAGACTGTGCACCTTCATGTTGGGGCACATTCAAAAGAGTGAAGATTTTCTGTTACTGGACCAAGATTAGAAAGGTTACCCCAGCATTTGGAAGCGTTAATGCTGGTCATGATCACTGGAGGCTGTTTTGTGGACATGGATTCCCCCTGGTTGGAAATCCTGCCTCAATGTTTCCTCGTTTACCAACAGGAAAGTCTCGGGAAGGCTGCCCTAACTTATCCAGTATAGACAGGCAGGAGGCTGGAAGAACACAGCAAGCCAGGCAGCATCATGAGGTGGAGAAGTCAACGTTTTGGGTGTGACCCTTCTCCAGGACCTGAAGAAGGATTACACCCAAAACATCAACTTCTCCAGCTCCTGATGCTGCCTGGCTCGCTGTGTTCTTCCAGCCTCCTGCCTGTTTGTCTTGGATTCCAGCATCTGCAGTTTTTTTTTGTCTTTAACTTATCTAGCAGTCTCCTGACAGGGCAGGCAACTGCTCTGATACCAGTGGGATGTCAGTAGGGCATAATATGTCATAGGTTATTTTGTTACTAAATTGGTTACATGGCTCCAGTTGGCAGCTAACTGAACTGCTGCCAATTCTGCCTTTCAAAAAATGCACAGAAACATATTAGGCTTTTCTCCCAGTGCCTTCCGCCATCAATTTGCATGCTCTCTAAACTCCAGAAGGCTTGAAAAATGCCAGCCATTGGTTTTTGTACTGTAATCTGAAACAAATTTATCCCTCAAACGCATTTATTCTATATTATTTCTATATTAATGCAAACCTAAACATAACACAGTTTGCTAATTATCAGCAGCCTTTCTCTGTACAGTGCAGTTATATTTGTGGCTTAACCAGTAAAGGACGAACATAGTCTGTTTAAACCTATTAATAGCTTGTAGTGACAGATATCTGTGCAGATTGACTTTCGATGCACACACAGCATTTAGTTCTGACATCAGCCAAAGAAATGCCCGTCACTACAAACGCAACATGCCATCTCTGAATAAATACTTAGACAACAGCACTGAGTCTTGGGAAAGGGTCATTACTGCAGCTGCCATGTACCCGGGAGATTGGATTTAATTCAAATCATTCCGAAATATCTTAGCTCTTGTTTATAGAATTAGCAATTTAATTGGCATTCTATTACATTATATGAGGGACTGGCTCACTCATTCTGAAGGCAGAAGCACAGACCCAGAAAAATCAATATAAATACAAAGAGCTGGTGCGCAGATATTGTTTTGCTCAAATCCAACACGGTGATGTCAAATGTAAAAGAATTCTAGATGGTATACTGCTAACTTAATCTGATTTAAGTAAGGATTTCTGCTGTTTTAAATGTTTTGTTCATACCCACAATTCAATTTAATATTTTTGGACAGACATCAATGAAAAGTACATTGTAATCTAATTTTACAGAAGATCTTAATCCAAAGATTAGATGGCATCAAAAATCAGTAATTAAAATTATCTTTACTTGTATCATTGGAATTTTTTCCACCTTACTAGTATTACTAAGGATCTCCATATAAGCTTCCTGGGTCCACTCTTTAAATCAGTCTTTTATTAAATAGATATATCATTTAGGTAAGAACAATTATTGTTAGGTGCTGATTAGGTGGAAATTTAGGCAAAGGAAGATTGGATGACAAATTCTGCTATTTCACAAACATAATTCAGTCACCACTTTGGAAATCATTATTTTCTTGTATTTTTGTGTTAACGTTATAAATTCCACGTTCATAGAAAAATCTGGAAACTATAGGCAATCTTGTCACATTGCAGCTCCACCCTCATAGTGTTATCCATGACAATATTTCTTCCAAGGAACCTTATTTACTTGCAATATTAAACTCATACTTTTCAAAGATATCATATCAGAAAGAGAAAAGAAATTGATCATTTGACTTTTTCCCTTATTTGTTCCTCTCTCATTCTTTCAATCTGTCTTTATACCTGTCTCCATTGAAGTAATAATAACTGCAGTAAGAAACACTTTTCCTTTCTTGTCTCACATAAAACTCTCTCCATGCCTCTTCTTCAGATTCCATTCTCTTCTCTAACCTAGACATACTGTCTAAGGTTAACAAACATTGGAACAGTGAATTCATTTCTAGGTATGGACCATCAGGAAAGTTTCATAGTTGATTTACCAAGTTGTTTTACCAAGATGACACAAGAACTAAGCTTTAAATTGAGGTAGAGGTTGTACAAAATTAGTTTGCATTCTCTGGTATATAATGATTTGAGAAATAATTTAATCAAATGTTAATAATGATAAAATAATTCAATAATTTTGAAAAGATTTTCTTTTGTTTTTAAATCCAAAACAATTGAACCAATTGCTTAAATTACAGCCATACATTCAGGAATGAAAAGTAGGACAAACAACAAGAAAACACAGTATAACTCTTCCGTATATATAATTGAACATAAATGTCCTTATATATTATTTATGTGCTATTTTTATAACATGTACACCTATTTTACTTGGTGACCATATGAAATTTACAGACGTAAACGTCTTTAAACCATTATTTTCTGACAACTATGTGTGGAAGCATTATAAAGATAATGAGAAGATTGTTGTTTCACTAGTTTCCCCAGCAAAATTGTAAATTTTGGACCAATTTTATATCTTTGCCAGAAATAATGAATTCAGGAAATCTGTCTCCAATGCTTGTAACATGGCCAATGTTTTATGGCTTAAGGAAATTTTGCAATGGGTAGAGTCAGACAGAAATAAAGGAGACGCAGAAATGTTTGAGTGAATAAAGGACACAGATGTGTACAAGCACACAAAGAGAGATACATCGAGAGGTGCATCAAGAAATTTGGTGAAATGTACAGGGTACAGAGGCATGTGCACACAGATCATTATTAAGGTGCAGACAAAGTCTCACCAATTGTAAAGATCAGCTTATTAAGAACAAATTTTATAAAAGCTGCTACTTTTTTTTGCTAAAGGCAGTGAGATAGTGTACTAAGAGAGAAAAATATCTCTCTATTTTAAAACATTTATAATTTATTGCCATCTGGATTCCAGACAGGTCCACATGAGGAGGTGGTCAATTACCTGTGTTCATCCAGTGAACTTTATTCCTCATAACTATGATATCTATAATTGCTTCTAAATCTGAAGTAGTCTCCATATCAATTGGGAGAAAGTGAGGACTGCAGATGCTGGAGATCAGAGCTGAAAATGTGTTGCTGGAAAAGCGCAGCAGGTCAGGCAGCATCCAAGGAACAGGAGAATTGACGTTAAGGGCTTATGCCCGAAACGTCGATTCTCCTGTTCCTTGGATGCTGCCTGACCTGCTGCGCTTTTCCAGCAACACATTTTCAGCTCCATATCAATTGATTTAGTTAAGATTGAGGTAGGTAAATATGTATGGTATGAAACAGTCCTGTTACTGTAAGTGATTCTTAACACTTTAAACCTTCTGCAAACAATGGGTATTTTGTTATACTTTAAAAGTAACATAAATAATGCCAGTGTCAAAAATTTATGGCCACTTTATTTCACACTTTTCAGCCTGAAGATATAAAACTCATGTTTTCGAGAAGATCACGCTGAATTATTTTTGATCCTGCACTAAAATTACTGTTTTTGTACTGACCTGTTTTGAAATGTTTTTTCTTAAGTTATCCAGGATATTTTTGCCTGCCATGACTTTTTGGAGATTGCTAATCTGACAACAGCTTTGCTGTCCACTCAACCTGCACAGAGTTACTTAATGGTTTTATTTTTGCGCTAATGGATTTGTGTTGCAACAGAGTTTTTTTCACTTCTACTCTTGTATCCAATACACTGAACTATTCTCCTCAAGGATTTTAAACACCACATTTCAATACTTATAATCAAAACATTAGGCAACCAGTCACCACTAACAGATCTCAAAAATGGAAATAAAGCTATGCCCTTCCCTTTGTAATATGCACAATATAGAAGTACAAATCAATCATAAAGCTATACATTGGTCTGTCCGCTTTAAAATAAAGGTTCTAAATAATAATAATATAAATATGTTATGAACCTTCAACAGCCAAACACATCTACCTTCAGCTGTCTAGACTCATTTGCATGCCACTGTAACAAGACCTGACAGGATTAGAAAGTAATGCTGATGATGCACAACTTTCTATGACTCAATTAATGTGCAAATCATGTTCGTCATCTGTCATCCATTATCAATCAGTCACAAGCACAATGGCAATAGGGGAATTAGGTAGCAGCAGTTGTGGATTCACTGAGGATAGTATACAAGAGTTTGTACACGGGCATCTTAGTCCAGAGGCTCATCTTCCAATGGAAAGAAGCAGGAGTGGAACTCATCACTTCCCTGAGTGACTAAGCAAAGCCCCCTCTTCTCCCCCGCCTTTTCAGGACTAAGCAGCTCCCCTCTCTATTATGCAGAAGGTACACGAACAGGTGTCTTTTACATTGCAAAGACTGTAGGCTGCATCTAACAGGGATCTTTTCAATGATGTAACTTGTTGTCAGAGAATGAAATAAAAGTGACACTGGTGGCCCATGCTGACACTTGGACAATGTTACAGCTGACAGACCTGAAAGAAGAATTGCTTTTGTTAGCTAAGTACAACAGCCAAATTCTGCCCTCAATGAGACCTGTCCATTTGCGGGAGGATCCAGTTCAAGGAAATCACTGCATTTGACACATTCTGTCGGAAAGGTCACAGAAAAGAAGAATAGTGCCAAACTGATTTAAGCTGCAATTGTAAACTATCTTGTCAGTCAGTTTATGTGCTTTTCTAATGATCGTAACTACTGTCAAGCAATTCTTTCGTGAGTGTGAATGCATCTATCACGACCAATTCTGATGAAGTCAAGGATGGAATTTGATGAAGACCTCCACTTCTTGATTGCTGTTGTTTTGAAGTCAGACAAGTTAATCACTCTTGGTGACTTCAAAACAAGCGTTTGTGCAGATCATCGGTTGTGGAAAGGAGTTGTAGTAATACCAGTGTCTCCTTTAGCTGAAGATGTGAATTAAGCATGAGCTCTTGATCACCAGTACTCTTTTCCACCTCTTTAATTGTAACAAGAACATCTTCGATGCATTCCCTTTCTATGCATTGGTTTCTGACTGACTACGTCAACACCAGGCAGGGTGACAGGCAGCATGTGCTTGGAACAAAGTCCAAGGATAGTCCTGATGCTGGACTAATTACTGTTGTATCATTTCAGCCATTATTAAATGCTAGCAATGTGGCCCCAAAGAGCTTCACACAGAGTGAAATATTTCAACATTGAAGCTTAAAATACAAAATTTTAAACAGTTCTGTGAATGTGAACTTTTATTTAAAGAAGAAAAGTTTCAACAAGCTCTCAACAAGGAATACAGAAAGCTGAAGTAAAGAAATTGAAGTGGAAGATTTCCTTGAGAAATAAAAGTTTCCTGATAAGATATTCCAGTCGGTAGAACTGGAAGTCGTTGGACGCCAGTCAGAATGTATTCTCAATACAGGATTGTGAATCAGTCTTGGCGATGACTTGGAATGGTATCAAGAAAACAAAGTTCAGCCATCCAAGTTAAAACTTCAAACAGCAGGAGGCAGAGTTCTCAAAGTAAAGGGCCAAATCACCCAGTCTTACACACAAAGGTGAAGAAATGAGTGCAGCTCTTTATATCTTGGATGATCACCAAATGTCTGTGCTCAGTTGTGAACAATGCTCAGATTGAGACCTCATTCAGTACTTGCTCAGATAAGTCAAACAACTGCAGGTACTGTCAAAAGCAACAGTTGAACAGGTTGTGGAACAAAACCTGGAATTTGTTCCTGAGGTAAAAGCACGTTCATTGACAATAACAAGGTACCTGCTGTCCTCAGGGAACAAATTCAGAGAGATTAAAGCTGCCCATTGAATGCAGGATGTATTCATATTATGTATCCAAGAGTAGTTGCTGTGCAGATCTCCTCAGCAATCAGGTGCTAAAGCAATGTCATGCACATTTGAAAAATCCAACAATAATTCATAACCTTGAGTTTTCAATGACAGACTAGCTATTCCAAGAGCTGTAGGAGAAGAATTTCAATAGAAACTTCAGTGCAGTTTTTTGGGAAGAAAAGAACATAAAGTAAGGGTTCAAAAGTCAGTATCAAAAAGTATCGCACTGGAAAAGCACAGCTGGTCAGGCAGCATCCGAGGAGCAGGGCTCAGATCAAAAAATGAGGCACTGGAAAAGTACAGTCGGTCAGGATCAGAATCAAAAAGTGTGGTGCTGGAAAAGCACAGCCGGTCAGGTCAAAAAGTGTGGCGCTGGGTCAGTATGTTGATCTAGAAATTTAAATGCCATAAGAAGAGCTTATTTCAATGTGTCATACTTTTGCCATCAACTGTCAAGCACCTATAGAGCCATTACCACATTTGCATTTAGATTATGGAAATGCTCATGATAGATGGATAAGGACTCAAATTCCTTCATTACATTCATTACAGACTCAATTTCAGCTTAGATGATCACGACCAAATGGGAGAATGGGGGAAACTCAAAGAGACCATCAGTGTAGGTGGCACTGTTACCAGCAACAAACAAAGGTTCTACTCAAATACCTGGACAAAAGGTATGGATAAGGGACATTAAGCTAAAGATATAGTCATCAAACAAGCAAAGAGGTAATGGCATCTCATCCAGCCACTGAGGTCTTCAGGAGAAACAGAATATTGGATATGCTATTATTAGAAGCTGCAAAGAAAGACTCATTCCAGTAGTATTGAGAGTGGGATGACAATACAGACTTTACAACAGCCATCGCAAGGAGTGGCACTGGAATCTGGTCACCCAGAATTGACCAACACCTTTGTCTAAAAATACTGACAACTTGGTCAGGAAAAATCATAAAGGGACTCTACAAGCTTAATCTGTGATGTTAGAACTTTGCAGAAAACATTGGGAATGTAAATGGTTTAATAATAGTTTACTAGCTTTCTGTGATTCCGCTCAATGGATTTGTAGAGGAATGGATTAATGTTTATATTAATGATGAAGGAAGCACAGGTTCTGAACAGAACAATAGTCAGAGAAAAGGAGGAGAAATATTGCTTACTGTGATTTTTTGGTGTGTAACTGCTATCAATGAGATATTTAAAGAAAACTTTAATGCAATCTACGTCAAAGTCACATGTAGAGTTAGAAAAATCTCAATCAGCTGCAGGCCACCAAAAAGGCAACAACTCCAAACTACCAGCCAGCTCTAGGAAAGTCCTATCATAAAACCATGGTTTCAGCACAGGACTAGAACGATGGGATCGCACACAAGCTATCTACATTGATGATTAGATGAACAATAATTACCAAAACAAGTGTAGCCTTCAGTAATATTTAAAGATTAGTTTGGGAATGGAAAAAAATAGGTCAAAACCAAAGTCTCCAGTGCAATACTTTTTCTCATTCTACTCAGCACACGTACAACTTGGGCAATACATAAGCATCATTCCAAAAACCTCAACCATTTTCTCACGAGCTGCCTTTGAAAGCTTGTGTAGATCAGATAGCAGGACAAAACACTGGACACTGAGGTACTCCCCCAAGCTGATCCACACTATATTGAGATAGTTATAACTGAGTTGAACTAGTCGTGTAGCTAGAATGACTAGTAGTGACTTATCATAGTGAATTTTCTATGGAGAACTTGCGTCTCGGTTGGGCTCTCCTAATAGTCAAACGAATGCATTACATGAACGCTCTGAAGGCTGCACTTAAGAGTTTTGACATTGACTTCAAATTCTGGGAGGCATTTACTCAGGATTGCTGTATGTGGTACAAGAAAATATAAATATCTAACAGTGTGATATCCGAGAAAAGCAAGGGGCAGAGAGAAAATGTAAGGAGATGAACTCCCAGGTCAGCAACTAAGTCATTTATCTCAACCTGTCCTACATATAATAAGACATTCCAAGCACAAATTGGCAGATACATAAAATGACCTACTCTTGGGAAATAAGGCAGGGCAGGTGACTGAGGTGTCAGTGGTGGAGCACTTTTTGGCCAGTGACCATAATTCTATTAGTTTTAAAATAATGATGGAAAAGGATAGACTAGATCTCAAAGTTGAAGTTCTAAATTGGAGGAAGGCTAATTTTGACAGTATTAGGCAAGAACTTTCAAAAGCTGATTGGGGGGGCAGATATTCGCAGGTCAAGGGATGACTGGAAAATGGGAAGCCTTCAGAAATGAGACTACGAGACTCCAGAAACAGCATATTCCTGTTAGAATGAAAGGAAAGGCTGGTAGGTATCGGGAATGCTGGTTGACTAAAGAAATTGAGGGTTTGATTAAGAAAAAGAAGGAAGCATTTGTCAGGTATAGACAGGGTAAATCAAGTGAATCCTTAGAAGAGTAAAAAGGCAGTAGGAGTATACTTAAGAGGGAAATCAGAAGGGCAAAAAGGAGACATGAGATAGCTTTGACAAATAGAGTTAAGGAGAATCCAAAGGGCCTTTATAAATAGATTAGGGACAAAAGGGTAATTAGGGAGAGAATAGGGCCCCTCAAAGATCAGCAAGGCGGCATTTGTGTGGAGCCGCAGAAGATGTGGGAGATATTAAATGAGTATTTTGCATTAGTATTTACTGTGGAAAAGGACATGGAAGATATAGAATGTAGGGAAATAGATGTGATGGCTTGAAAAATGCCCAGATTACAGAGGAGGAAATGCTGGATGTCTTAAAATGCATAAAAGTGGATAAATCCTCAGGACCTGATCAGATGTACCCTAGAATTCTATGGGAAGCTAAGGAAGTGATTGCTGGATTCCTTACTGTTATATTTGTATCATCGATAGTCACAGGTGAGATGCCACTGTTTAAGGAGGGTGGTAAGGACAGGCCAGGGAACTATAGACCGGTGAGCCTGTCGTCGGTGTAGGACAAGTTGTTGGAGGGAATCCTGAGGGACAGGATGTACATGTATTTGGAAAGGCAAGGACTTATTAGGGATAGTCAACATGGCTTTGTGCATGGGAAATCATGTCTCACAAGCTTGATTGAGTTTTTTGAAAAAGTAACAAAGAGGATTGATGAGGGCAGAGTGGTGGACGTGATCTATATGGACTTCAGTAAGGCGTTCAATATGGTTCCCCATGGGAGACTGATTAACAAGGTTAAACCTCATGGAATACAGGGAGACCTAGCCATTTGGATACAGAACTGGCTCAATGGTAGAAGACAAAGGGTGGTGGTGGAGAGTTGTTTTTCAGACTGGAGGCCTGTGACCAGTGGAGTGCCACAAGGATCGGTGCTGAATCCACTGGATGTAAGCATAAGAGGTATAATTAGTAAGTTTGCAGATGACACCAAAATTGGAGGTGTAGTGGACAGCGAAGTAGGTTACCTCAGATTACAGCAGGATCTTGATCAGATTGGCCAATGGGCTGAGGAGTGACAGATAGAGTTTAACTTAGATAAATGCGAGGTGCTATATTTCGGGAAAGCAAATCTTAGCAGGACTTATACACTTAATGGTAAGGTCCTAGGGAGAGTTGCTGAACAAAGAGACCTTGGAGTGCAAGTTCATAGCTCCTTGAAAGTGGAGTCGCAGGTAGATAGGATAGTGAAGAAGGCATTTGGTATGTTTTTGTTTATTGGTCAGAGTATTGAACAGGGGTTGGGAGGTCATGTTGTGGCTGTACAGGACATTGGTTAGGTCACTTTTGGAATATTGCATGCACTTCTGGTCTCCTTCCTATCAGAGGGATGTTGTGAAACTTGAAAGGGTTCAGAAAAGATTTACAAGGATGTTGTCAGGGTTGGAGTATTTGAGCTATAGGGAGAGGTTGAACAGGCTGGAACTGTTTTCCCTGGAGTGTCGGAGGCTAAGGGGTGACCTTATAGAGGTTTATAATATCATGACGGGCATGGATAGGATAAGTAGACAAAGAATTTTCCCTGGGGTGCGGGAGTCTAGAACTAGAGGGCATAGGTTTAGGGTGAGAGAGGAAAGATATAAAAGAGACCTAAGGGGCAACTTTTTCATGCAGTAGGTGGTACATGTATGGAATGAGCTGCCGAGGACGTGGTGGAGGCTGGTAAAATTGCAGCATTTAAAAGGCATCTAGATGAGTATATGAATAGGAAGGGTTTGGAGGGATATGGGCCAGGTGTTGGCAGATGGGACTAGATTGGGTTAGGATATCTGGTCAGCATGGACGGGTTGGACTGAAGGGTCAGTTTCCATGCTGTACATCTCTTTGACTCTATGACTTACATCTCCAACTGAAGACCACCAGATACTGCTGATGGTGAGAATGGTCATCTTCACGTCAAAAAATGAGCACACCATGGTTTATTAGCCATGGTAATGATTCTTCTCTCCATCTGGAGATGGACAAGGGAAGATAAAAAAAGAGTAACAGAAGTTTGTGGAACTCCCTGCTGCCATCTTGAGAGAGAAGTTTTAAAAAGGAGTTAATAAAACCTAGCTTTGTTTCTCAAGATGTATAAAACCTGGCAGCACTACTTGAATAGAATGCTGTTGCAGAAAACTGCATTAACCTGAAAACAAGGACCTTAGGATTTCACGCATGACTTTGGTAAGAGACTTGAGGTGTCCCTACAGCACATGGAATTTGCCACACTATGCTGCTCGATAATGAAAAGGCTGCACAATGTCAATACAAAGGACAGAAAAACAATCACATTCAAAATGTTCAACCTTAACATATTGTATATAAAAAAAGATATAGTGAAGTTTCGAATTAATTAACAATCATTTGCAGCCAACATCAATAAATGTGTGAAATTTCAGAGAAAAAAATAATAGCTTGTTACAATGGTGTGAAATCCTCACAGCTTGTTTCCTCCTGGGGAGGATGGAGTATTAAATAATTCATCAGCCTTCAAAAGCACTGATAGAAAAACTAGCAAGATTCACACAACAACAACTTCATAAATACTTAACTCATCCACCAAGTATCTCCCAAGTGGTTATTAAGATGATTAGATTTATAACTACCATCGGAACAGATCTGACTTAAGGGTATTCCTGAATAAATTCTCCTGAAAATTGTTCTCCAGCCCCTGCTTCTTGCCATAGTGATGACGGCATGAACTGTTTATTGATTATTTTTCTTTCTCATTCTCTTTATTTAGGGTGTAGAACTAAAATTCAATGTGCTAGATATGAATGAACGAACTTAAGGAGAAATTTAATGTTAGGGTAAGTACAAGGATGACAAGTACTTAATATGCTTGTTTAAATAGCAATATAAGAATGTATTCACAACCAATTTATTATGCTCCTACAATTTTCAGGCTGATACAGAAGATTAATAAAGTTATCTTTCAATAATTGTTCAAACTGATGTAGGGATCAGAAACCATAAGGGCCAAATGGAAACTGGATTATTAAGAAGTATATAAAACTCGAAGCAGATCAGAACACAACAATGTGAAAAAAGATAAAACAGGCAGTGGCAGGAGGTAATTGAAACATAGGCCCTGCAGAACTAATAGTTCTGATGTGATGAGTGCTGCTTCTGGAACAAAATATGATAGTAGCAGTCTCCCTTGGGCTCCAGCTTGAGAGGGAGATGGCCCAGAGCGGGAAATAACACAACATGCGTACAGAGGGAGGGTAAAGATGATAAGGGCTCTCAAAAGGAGAGGTTTCCTGAGAGCACTCCCAACAGTGTCAGGAACCCTGAACTGGAAATAAACAATTCATGGAAGAGAAGGGCTCAGAAATCTGTCTCTATTTGTCACCATGATGTAGAGGTACCGCTGTAGGACTTGGGTTGACAAAATCAGAAGTCACACGATGCTAGGTTATAGTCCAAGTAATTTATTTGAAATCACAAGTTTTCAGAGCTCTGTTCCTTCACCAGGTGTTTATAATCCTCAATTTATTAAATCCATATCATTCCAAATGAATACTGGTAACATTTCAAAGTCTCCCAGTTCAGCTTCTACTGTTGCACTTAAAAGATATAGACTCTTTAAGACAATGCGGACTTCAGTATTGCATTTGACAAGGTTCCTTATGGTAGACTGATTAGGAAGGTGAGATCACATAGAACACAGGGAGGTCTAGTCATTTGGATACAGAGCTAGTTTGAAGGTAGAAGACATAGGATGGTGGTGGAGGTTAGCTTTTCAGACTGGAGGCCTGTGACCAACGGTATGCCAAAAGGATCGTTGCTAGGCCTACTGCTTTTCGTCATTTGTATAAATTATTTGAATGTGAACACAGGCGGTATGGTTAGTAACTTTGCAGATGACACTGAAATTGGAGGTGTAGTGGACAGTGAAGAAGGCTACCTCAGATTGGGGACCAAGGAGTGGCAGGTGGAGGTTAATTTAGATAAATATGAGGTGTATTTTAGAAAGGCAATCAGGCAGTACTTATGAATGTAATGATAAGGTCTTAGGGAGTGTTGCTGAACAAAGAGATGTTGGAGTGCAGGTTCCTTGAAAGTAGAGTCGCAGTTACATGGGATAGTGAAGAAGGTGTTTGGTGACATGTCTTTATTGGTCAGAGTGTTGAGTACAAGAGTTAGGGGGTCATGTTGCAGCTGTACAGGACATTGGTTAGGCCACTTTTGGAATATTGCATGCAGTTCTGGTCTCCCTGATGGAGGAAAGATGTTGTGAAATTTGACAGGATTCAGAAAAGATTCACAAGGATGTTGCCAGGGTTGGAGGATTTGAGCTACAGAGAGAAGCTGAATAGGCTCAGACTTTTTTTCCCTGGAGTGACAGAGGCCAATGGGTGACCTTATAGAGGTTAGAAAATCATGAGGGGCATGGATAGCGTTAATAGGCAAGGTCTTTTCCCTGGGGTAAGGGGGTCCAAAACTAGAGGGCATATGTTTAAGGTGAGAGGAGAACGATTTAAAAAGGACCTGGGAGGCAACTTCTTCATACATATGGTGGTTTGATTATGGAATGAGGTGCCAGAGGAAGTGGTGGAGGCTGGTACAATTACAACATTTAAAAGGCATCTGGATGGATATGTGAATAGGAAAGGTTTAGAAGGATATGGGCAAAACACTGGGAAATGGGACTAGATTAATTTAGGATATCTGGTCAGAATGGTTGAGTTGGACCGAAGAGTCTGTTTCCATGCTGTGCAGCTGTATAACTCTGAATAATATAGAACTTCATTATCTTTGAGCAGAGTGGGAAAGGTGGAGCATTGTTTTGTCAGGATAACTGGCTTACCCATGATATGTGGTTTGTGAGCACCATGTCTCAATGGTATAATACGCAAGGCTTATTACTCACTGTACAGTTAGTGCAAACCAATTATAGTGGAATGCCCATGATCCTGGAGAAGTCATAATTCCTTTATATTGTGCTAGTCCGCTGGGTTCTGGAAACCTTTCAGCCGCTAAATAATACCAGAGAGTGTCTGTAACATGAGAAAGGCTATCCACTTAACACTTGGCCAATGATTTCCATTTGCAACCCAAGCACATAGCACCAGTGTTCATGCAATGACAGTCAGACTGCCATGACAACCAACATTGGACAGATGATTAAGGTGCTAAAGCAATATTCCCTATGCCTCAGCCATGCTGGAGGGACCTTGTTGGATGAATGTCTTACACATGGTGCTCTGCTAAATCCCTCCAGAACCTGGCCACCATGAGTGTACAGCCCCCAGGGATTCAGCAATCACTGAAAGTGGAGGAGGGAGAATACGAGGAGCAGGAAGAGGAAGAGATGTATGGGAAATAACCAACACATCTACATTCTTGATGGACTGTATGTGAGAGTACCGGTTGACTTCAGCTCCCGTGACTACAAGCCAGGATCCACATTAACCTAGGATCTCACACTCTGCTATTCTTCTGTTATGGACCATGGAATTTTCTGTCTTCTTGGCCACAATCATGAAAAGAAAGCCACCACCAAACAATCATTGCATGTCAACATTATCCAAAGCAACATTCCTTATTCCAAAAAGAATGAACTTACTATCCTTATGCTTTCTTTTAGCAGATATTGCCTGGCAAATTTCTCCGACACAGTGCTACCCCAGGGCTGCAACGTGGTGATAGAAGGCCTCTGACTGTGGGTGGATGAGATTGGAAAAGGCCTTTTAGGATGAATTTGAGTAGCTCTGAGGTTAGAGTAATACAGCATGGAAACAGACCCTTTGGTCCGACTCATTTGTACTGACAAGATATCCTGAACTGATCTTGACTTATTTGCCAGCATTTGGCCCATTACCATTACTATTGTTATTTGCTCGGGTGATAATGTGTATTAATGTTCCCACACACACACCCCACACACACACACACACAGCCACACACACAGACCAATGTCGTGACCACCCACACTACTTTTAAACACCTATTGGCAGGTTCTTCACCTGTTTAAGGTTACTTCTGCTCTTGCAACTAATACTAGAAGGCACCTCACCTTTAAGTCATATAGAATAACTTGCATTGGTGTAGCTTCACACAAAATTTGGCTTCCAAGTGAGTCATGTAACAACTCAAGGTCAAGTACAGATGTTGTACTCCATGTGTGTGTGTGCGTGTGTGTCGACAACCAGTCAAAAATCATTAAGGGTTATGATTAGATTCCCTACAGTGTGGAAACAGGCCCTTCAGCCCAAACCGACCCTCTGAAGAGTAACCCACCCAGACCCATTTCCCTCTGATTAATGCACCTAACACTATGGGCAATTTAGCATTGCCAATTCACCTGGCCTGCACATCTTTGGACTGTGGGAGGAAACCGGAGCACCCGGAGGAAACCCCCGCAGACACGGGGAGAATGTGCAAACTCCACACAGACAATCACCCGAGGCTGGAATTGAACCTGGGACTCTGGTGCTGTGAGGTAGCAGTGCTAACCACTGAGCCACCATGCTGCCCCAAGTGGCTAATTTATCTCTTCGTGTTTTAAATAATGCTATTTTCTGGAATTTGAATTACAACAAAGCTTTAACATTGGTATATGAAGGAATTAATGCAATGTAGACAACCAGTCAAAAATCATTAAGGGTTATGATTAGATTCCCTACAGTGTGTTTTTTTTGTGAACATTTTCCAATTCATGTTACTGGCAGAAATTTGATTTGTGCGCTAAGACTTTGTTCAGAGATCAAAGTCATTGTTCCTTCACTCTCCTTCAAGTACTTGCTGGGAAACTCCAGAGAACAGTAAATTCTATTGACATCACCATCAAAAATAAAAATGTCATTTTGTCGATCACAAACCAGGCACCATAGGTCACTCTTTTTTGTTAAAATGATTAAATATTTTCACTTGTGAAACCTGAATATATTGTTAGAAATAAATGAAAAGCTGCTATTCATGATCCACTGATGGCAATGTTTTTCTCACAATGGCATTGAGATTTTGTGTAGTAAATTCAAGGTGAGAGTCCACGTGTTGTGAGTCAGTATTAATGTTCTAAGTAGGATGACACAGATGTCTTCTGTAGCAAGCATATCATGTGAGAAAACAATATGTCACCTCTCAGGATATGATTATCCTTTGCTATCAGGATCTATTATTGAAACATTCTACCACAAGCATCCACCCTGTAGGTCCCACACCATCTTGCACACACTGTGTACATCTCCCTGCTTTAGCAGGCTGCAGACAGTAGTGTGCCACAGCTTGTCTCATTAACAATGCTTGTACTTAATATCAATTCATGAGCTCTCACTTTGAGTTCAGAAAAGTGTCCCACAGGGCATGGTTCTGTCATGGTTATAGCATGCTAAAGTCCCTCGAGAAACCTTGGGCACTCTCTGAGATATATAATATATATATATTTATGCCATGGGAATAATTAAACTGTGTTGGGATAATTTTATGAGCAGGAGAAAGTGAGGACTGCAGATGCTGGAGATCAGAGCTGAAAATGTGTTGCTGGAAAAGCGCAGCAGGTCAGGCAGCATCCAAGGAACAGGAGAATCGA
>NC_057741.1:14657275-14659201 GCF_004010195.1 Chiloscyllium plagiosum
GGGGCAGGGTGTGAGGAAGTGTAGTCTAGTGCTCAGCACCACCTTCTTACCCTGCAATCTTCTTCCTGATCTCTCTACCCCCACCCCCTTCCGGCCTATCAGCCTCACCTTGACTTTCTTCCACCTATCGCATTTCCAATGCCCCTCCTCCCAGTCCCTCATCCATATCTTTTATCTTAGCCTGCTGAACACACTTTCCTCATTCCTGAAGAAGGGCTTATGCCCGAAACGTCGATTCTCCTGTTCCTTGGATGCTGCCTGACCTGCTGCGCTTTTCCAGCAACACATTCTCAGCCATAATTTTATGAGCCTCCACTACTGGAGATTGAGCTTTTACTGCTCGTTGGACATACTGGAAACTAAGGCACACATTGCCCACAAATTTTATTTATTAAAATATGATAATAAAATCAAGGGCAGAACAAGCACAGATTTCTGATGGGTGTTCTCAGCAGACAAAGCTCCAAAATAGCACCAAGACTCATGAAATTATTTCATCTAAATTCACTGATGCATTAAAACGTTTGTCACTGTTTAAGTTGTGTTTCTCATTAATAAAGAACATTTTGAAGTATTAGAAGAGTTATCATATTTGATGCAATGCCATTCACTGTTGATATCACATTATTATGTCTATAATTAATGTGAAACATTGATGGCAATGATTCTTTTCTACTTTTCCTCTGAATTAAAATGAGGCATTTTACAATATTTGCACAAATAGACATAATGCAATCTGCTTAATAAAGAAAGTAGGATCAAAAACGGGAAATAAAGTTTTGAATGGTGATTTGAACATTAATACACATTACCACCTGAGCAAATAACAATAGTAATGGTAATGATGTGCAATTACTTCGAGATTTTGAAGTAGAATTATGTTACATAAAGTACATTGCAGAGGTGAGATCAGACAAAAATAAACCCTGGTCTGACGCAAGGCTCAAACATGCAGCTTCAAGCAGTGGCAGGTTCCTTATTAAAGCCAAAGCACCGTACACATTGCTCTTGTTAGAGGCTAGTTCAAGAGCAGTGCTTCTCGAAGGCCCTCTGTGGAGATAGCTTATTGCTCAGTGCCTTTCTCCCCTCTTGTCTTCTGGCAGCTTCTCCTGCCTGAGTGCTGTTGTTCCTATTGCCCCTTTGTCTGTCAGTCTCAATGATATAAGGGAGCCCATGTCTGCAGGCAGAATTATTTCTGAGTGAAACAACAACAGAAAAGCCTGTATAACATTTCTTCGCAGATGTAAAGTGAACTTTAAAAAGTGATAAAAACTGAAACAAAACAAATTCTAGAAATCACATAGCAGCCTGAAGAGATAAAACTGGCATCTAACTTTTAAGTATTGAATGATTTCATTTAATAGTACTGGTGCATGGTTTGCATGTTGCTGTGCATGTGTAGAATGCAGCTAGTATTGGTGTAATCAAAAATATTCCTGGAACACATGAAAGCTTGCAATTTGAAAAAGGGTCGTCTGAGCTTTAAATGTGTGTTTCCTGATACTAAGGCATCTACTTTTACCAATATGATAGAGAGAACATTGCTGTCCACAAAACCACACAATTTCTCATTAACATATTGGAAGTTTAATAGGCCACTTACCATCTGAGAAACAGTTTTGTATGACTCAATTCCTAGACCACAATACGCCTCTCATAAGAAACTGTGCCTCAAGCTAATATAAAATTACCAATCACCAATGCAGAGGTAGAGGTTTCAAAGATGCTAGAAGATCGTGTTAAAAACAGAAGTGCCATCAATACTTATCAGATCTGCTGACATCTGTGGAAAGAGGAACAGAGTAAATGGGCAGAATCTTCCCTATTACCTGCCCTCGAACTCTTCATTTCCAACTGCCACCAGGACATTAACCGCCTCAACCTGTCTACCCCTCTCCCCCACTCCAACCTCTCACCCTCACAACG
>NC_057741.1:14659317-14660306 GCF_004010195.1 Chiloscyllium plagiosum
CCCCATTACCAAATCATCATCTCCCAGACCATACAGAACTTCATCACCTCAGGAGATCTCCCACTCACAGCTTCCAACCTCATAGTCCAGGAACCCTACACTGCCCAGTTCTACCTCTTCCCAAGATCCACAAGCCTGACCACCCTGGCCAACCCATTGTCTCAGCATACTCCCGTCCCATTGAACTCATCTCTAGACCTCGTTTTTTCCTCTCCCAACATCCCCAACAGTACCCTTCCACCGACACTCTAATCGTTTGGCCAAACTGGTCCTCACCCTTAACAATTTCTCCTTCGAATCCACCCACTTCCTCCAGATCAAAGGGGTAGCCATGGGTACCCGTATGGGCTCCAGCTATGCCTGTCTCTTTGTTGGCTACGTAGAACAGTCCATCTTTTGTAATTACACTGGCACACTCCCCACCTCTTCCTCCGCTACATTGATGACTGCATTGGCGCCACCTCGAGTTCCGCGAGGAGGTTGAGCAATTCATCAACTTCACTAACACATTCCACCCTGATCTTAAATTTACTTGGACCATCTCTGACACCTCCCTCCCCTTCCTGGACCTCTCCATCTCCATTAATGACGATCGACTTGACACCAACATTTTTTACAAACCAACCGATTCCCACAGCTACCTGGATTATACCTCTTCCCAACCTACCTCCTGTAAAAGTGCCATCCTGTATTTCCAATTCCTCTGCCTCCGCTGTATCTGCTTCCAGGAGGACCAGTTCCACCACAGAACACATCAGATGGCCTCCTTCTTTAGAGACCGCAATTTCCCTTCCCATGTGGTTAAAGATGCCCTCCACCACATCTCGTTCACATCCCGCACCTCCACCCTCAAACCCCACCCATCCAACTGTAACAAGGACAGAACCGTCCGGTGCTCAACTTCCCCTACCAAATTATCCGACGACATTTCCGCCACCTCCAAACGGACTCCACCACCAGGGATATATTTCCCTCCCCACCCCTTTCTG
>NC_057741.1:14660375-14689527 GCF_004010195.1 Chiloscyllium plagiosum
ACCGCAGGAATTGCAAACCTGCGCCCACACCTCCTTCCTCACCTCCATCCAAGGCCCCAAAGGAGCCTTCCACATCCATCAAAGTTTTACCTGCACATCCACCAATATCATTTATTGTATCCGTTGCTCCTGATGTAGTCTCCTCTACATTGGGAGATGGACACCTCCTAGGAGAACGCTTTAGGGAACATTTCTGGGACATCTGCACCAATCAACCACACCGCTCTGTGGCCCAACATTTCAACTCCCCCTCCCACTCAGCCGAGGACATGGACGTCCTGAGCCTCCTTCACCACGCTCCCTCACCACCAAACGCCTGGAGGAAGAACACCTCATCTTCCGCCTCGGAACACTTCAACCTACTCTATGCTACTTTCTCCCCACCCCCATCCTCCTCTCATTTATCTCTCCACCCTTCAGGCACTCTGCCTCTATTCCTGATGAAGGGCTTTTGCCCGAAACATCGATTTTCCTGCTCCTCGGATGCTGCCTGAACTGCTGTGCTTTTCCAGCACCACTCTGATCCAGAATCTGGTTTCCAGCATCTGCAGTCATTGCTTTTACCTAGAATCTTCCCAGGTCTTGAACAATGGTGGCTATGGTGTGATGCTTGGGGAAAAATGACTGAGATGTCAAACAAAGCTCAAAGAGTCACATTTTCCAAGTAACTGTTGGAAATTGAGATGAGATTCTCACTGGTGTGTAGTGAGTGGCCTAGTAACATGGATTATTGCTCAATATCACCCTCATTATTACCCTAATCTGGCTTCATTAATATGTAGTCTGGTATTCACCCACCCAGTGGATAGAAACTGGGATGCTGAAGAACCTTGACATGAAATGCTGAGAGGGTATCTGCCACATCCAACTCACCATTTACTCCTCCTGACTTCTGTCTTCAAGACCTGTTACCAACGTCTTAGGGCATGCTGCACTGGCAGAGACTGCTCACCCCCTATGCTCATGGATGTCAGTTCCTGACATGTACAAGCCTCACTGCTTCAGCATGGCATAACCCCAAGTCACATACAATAAGCTCTTCACTTTAATGCTGCACTTCGGAGAGCACTCGCAGCCTTCATTGCAAGGCTGCTGCAAGGAGACTCATCGATTGAATCACGTTACATATCAGGGTTACTCATTCACTCTCTTTGTACCTACTTGGAGGCACACAGCATCCCTGCCTTGCCATGCCTCAACTTCTTGCACTTTGCCACCTCAGCCAGACATTAAAGGCTGACTGTACTTCTCTCTTGCCTGGTGTTTAATGCAGGCACAAAGCTAGGCAATTTGTCATGGTTGTCAGCAGTAATCAGTAAAGACAGGTTTCATGTCACGGTGTGTTGCAGTGTTTTGTCAATCTGATTCCTGAGCATGTGCCAGGAGCTGTGACAAACACTTTACATGACTATCTACCAAATAGCCATAGCTTAAAGTCGAAGGGGAGTAATCCTAGTGAACATATATCAGCCAATTACTCCCTATGGTCTTTCATACTCTTCTTGCCAACTCAATGTCAATTCATTATCCTTCAGCTATTTCCCATGGACCTTATTCATGCCATGTCAACTCAATGCCAACTCATGCTCCCATCAACCCCCTTTGGCTACTCACATTATCTATTCCACCTCAATGGCAATCATGACTCTTCCAGGTTCTTAGCATCCAATAAACACCCATTCAGAATTTGTTTGGTTTTAAAAACTGCAGTTCCAAAAATCCTATAAAAGCGTTCTGATGAGGAGTCACCATACTCTATTTTCTCCACACAGATTCTGCCAGGACCTGCTGAGTTTCAGCAGTAATTTCTGTTTTTGTTCTATAAAAGTATCAATACGATAAACCAATGTAAGAGGCTTCAAACACATCACATTGCTTCACCCTGTTCAAATAAACATTGAGAGGGTTGCCTATTGATCCTCATCATTCATCATTGATTGAGGGACAACCAATAAAAACATTACCTCAGCAGGGATGCTAGTTTTGGCAAGTGAAGTGAATTAATTGACGATTTTACATCATTGATGTATTCAATTGGCTCTAATAGGCTGCTGTCTGTTGTGTCTATGTCTCAATGTTTAAAAATGCTTTCTGTGGAGTATGCACACAATTTTGATGGTAACAAAGCCATTTTGCTGAGAGGGTTAGAGCACACAGAGGGAGCATCCACCAGATGGATGTCGAGCAGGTAGACCGTGATGTCAGTTGCTATGTAACCAATATGATGCGAGCATGACAACTTTGGTTCAGTTCCAGAAAATGCCATCCCAGAACCCCGCATTGAATGTACATTCAGCAACTGGAATGATCCTTACCACTTTGTTTAAAAAGATGATCAACTGTATTTTGGCTAATCGCCCATTAATTCTGCAATTATAAAAGACCTCTCCAAGATTTTTCAGGGTAGTGAAGTTACTGCAGGGAGTCCTGTGACTAATTCTGTATGATATCGTGCTAATTTTAAGAAATATGCACAAATTGTTCATTCCCACATGCAGGCTCAGAAGATTGGACTCATTTTGGACTATATCATGGAGAATATATCAAGGTGACAGAGTAGGGCAAACTGCTGGACGTGGGAGGAGGAGAAGGAAAAAAAGAGTTCTCTTAGGTATTGGCCTAGGTTATTCAGGGATCAATTCCCGAACCTGAAAGTTAGGAAGGATTAAGGGTGACAGAAATCTCTGCTTCTAAGATAGTTCTTACTGATGTTTGCAGAATGCTGGAGCCTCAAAGCAGGGAAAGGACTGCAATAGCAGTGACTGTGACAGTAACCAGGAATTTTAAATGCCACTTGTCAGTACTTTTAAAGCTGGGTACATTGTATAAGGCAACATGAAATTTCTGGATCTCAATAAGAAGGAGTGGCTATGTGGTAAGTTGACTTCATGATTTCTGCAGTTCCTTCCCAATTTTATAGCCCATATTCTTTATTCCCTGGAAATGCTGTTGGTCCACTACGTAATTGAAATTTAGTTGCTGAACTGTTATTTTGAGCATGAAAGAAAGGCAGAGGAGAAGAGGCTTGGAGATTTAATTGTGCCCAACACATGTCTCAAGGATTTCATGTTAAAGCCGAGGAAGAAGCTTATATTCTGTAAGCTTGACTGGATGTTGGAAACGAAAAGACCTGACCTTTGGTTTGCTGACGTAAGTGTGTTTCCTGAATTTGCCTCATTAACTCACCACAGCTGAGCTCATGCAGTAAAATTGCACCCTGTTGCCTCCACGTATACCAGATAACACAATGGCATGTGTCATCACCACATTTGTGGAAATGCTGCAGCATCATATCCGAATCGAGATCTTTTAAGGTAAGAAATACTTCAACACTTCAAAATTACTTAATGTAAACCATTCCGAGACCAAGACAGGAGATATATTAATGCAAATTATTTTCTTATGGATACATAACAGTCAACGACTTCACACATTCTTACTGCTGAGCCAGGACTTGAAATAAAAACATTGAAAGAAATTCAGAATACACATTACTCATGGTTACTAGAAGCACAGAAGGTGGGAGCCCGTCAAGCCTGCTCCACCATTCAACATGATCATGGCTGTTTATTTCAATTCTGTATTCCTGCTCTCATTTCTTGCCCTTCACAACTTTAGCTTCTAGAAAACGCTTATTTCTTTCTTAAACATATTCAATGACATTCTATCCATGGCCTTATGTGGCCACATGTTCACCATTGAGTGATGAAATTTCTCCTCATGTCAGTCTGATTTGGTCTATTGCATATCCTGAGGAATTAACCCATTGTTTTGGACTCCCAACCCCCGGGAAAACATTATCTCTGCCGCCTGTGTACTTTTTACATTTCAATATGATTCTTTCTCTTCTTCTAAACTCCAGTCAATTCAGGCCCAATCAAACTGTGGCTACTCAGGTTCTTTCATACATAAAAACAAAAAATGGAGATTGTTGGAAAAGCTCAGAAGGTCTGACAGCAGCTGCAAAGAGAAATCAGAATTAACATTTCGGGTCCGGGGACCCTACCTCCGAACTGGACCCAAAACGTTAACTCTGATTTCTCGCCACAAATGCTGCCCAGACCTGCTGAGCTTTTCTAGCAATCTCTCTTTCTTGTTTCTGATTTACAGCACCTCAGTTCTCTCGGGTTTTTCTTTCACACATAGGTTTACTAAAATATTGGTTGCATTACAGTTCGAACTGGGTCTTGTAGCAAATTTCAGCAGCTGGTAATAAGAGATTAAATGCAGAATTCAGAATCTGTGCATGAAATTTTATCAACAGACAACAGGCCGACAATGTTAACAGCACTTAAATGCAATGGACCAGCTGTTATATTGCGGGAAAGGTCTTCTCCATAAAAATGTACAATTTATTTGCTTGAGCAGCTGCTCAGCGTTTTGGGGATTCATGAGGTCTTCTTATGACGTGGTTGAATATCTTCTGTCTGGAACAACAGACTGACTGCCTTCATAAGAAACTATTACAACTTACGAAGCCAGCAATCACATCAGCAGTACTTTAATAGAATGGAGTACATATTCATCTCTGAAATTATTGGCATTTTAACTGTAGTGGTCAGAATAATGTCAGGCAGGGTTGATCTTGTAGAATATGAGTTCCCTGATTGGGGCTACTAACTTAGTCCAATCAGGGAACCCTGGTTGACAGATATAAGCAGATGTGTCAGAGGTTCTGCTCACTCAGAGCTGGCTCTGAGCTAGTCTTGTACTCTGCACGTGTACTCGGCACGGTGGCACAGTGGTTAGCACTGCTGCCTCACAGCGCCAGAGACCCGGGTTCAATTCCCGCCTCAGGCGACCGACTGTGTGGAGTTTGCACATTCTCCCCGTGTCTGCGTGGGTTTCCTCCGGGTGCTCCGGTTTCCTCCCACACTCCAAAAATGTGCAGGTTAGGTGAATTGGCCACGCTAAATTGCCTGTAGTGTTAGGTGCAGGGGTAAATGTAGGGGAATGGGTCTGGGTGGGTGCGCTTCGGCGGGTCGGTGTGGACTTGTTGGGCCGAAGGGCCTGTTTCCACACTGTAAGTAATCTAATCTAATCTAAACAAAGGGGAACTTGGTGATGGGATACTGGTCTTCTTGGAGTTAATTCAGCAACAGGAAACAACAGAGCCCAATCCCTGCCACCTATTATGCCCTGAACAACTGGTAACCTTGCATGTTACAAAAAATGTCCTGTAATCATATGGTGATCTATTAGAGAGAAAATGGTTACTTTTCTGAACAAACAGCTTTTCATCTCATATTTTAAAGTATTTACTGAGATCTTTATATACATATGGTACAGATGGATCATGGCAGTCTGAAAAGACTTTGAAGCAAAAGTGTTCAGGATCATTTTGACCTTAATAGCATTGTGACTGCTATGTCTATAGAAGAGAGTATCTGTGGGTCACATGAAAACATATGGCTCCTTTGTGTCATTATCTTTATTTGCAAATCAAACCATTGCAGACACAACTCCTCTGTGTGTAAATGTGTCGTATATGAGTACTTGCAGATGGATGCAGAGCATCTCTGGTGCAACCTGATGAATGTGATACACATGCTTTTTATAAAAAGAAGATTTACAAAAGTGCTACGGTTTCCCTTGATGTCAACATTGTCGATATAGGAGCAGAAAATTGGCATTGTCAAAAGAATTGACTATGGATACTGACCATTAAAATGGTGAGTGCAGGAAAGCAAAATGAGAGACAGAAATCATGCAGACATTTTTATTTGAGTGTTCCTATCACCCATCATAATAAGGCTGTTTAAATCTACATTCTGATATGAAACAGACCCAACAGAGCTAGAAACTAATCTTATGCAGACAATTATATGAAAAGCAGGAAATTGCTTGCTTCACTCAGTGTGGTATTTGCATGAATTCAATGATGAACTGTCAGTCACTTTTGAAAGAACTATAACATAGACAATGGTCATAGATTTAATTCTCTTGTCCTGCTCAGTTATACCAACATAATATCAATTTATTGAGGTGAACGATTAGAAGATGTTGTGGGGAAAATTGCTTTTGAGAATTCAGCCAATTACATTCTGTAAGTAACCATTGCTGTAAATAGATCTCTATTTTGAGGCAAAGGAATCAGGAAACCTCTGGAGATGCCTTGTGTACTGAAGACTGATATGACAGATTGGCCACTTTAGTCTTAATTACAGAAATTGCAACACTCAGCCATGAGGAAATGCCTGTGCAAACATTGCATGGAAAATATGTCATTGATTTTAACAGTATAGGTTCATTTTATATGAGACAGGCACTAACATTCATTATATTTAGGTACTAAAAGTTTCTTAACTTTTGAGGCAGATTGACATGAATTATTGGAATTTAAACGTTCTGTGGGAGAATTTCTTAAAAATCAGATTTTTCCAACAATTCCCAACTTAATAAATTGCTAATCCCTTTTTTTTCTTGTTAATGTGGAGGTAAAGGCCATAAAATTTAACTCAGTAGGATGGGATTCAATGCTATAGGTACTAATTAAGGGACCCACTTCAGAAGCAGTATGTGTTTGGTGAGGGCACTACACAGTGAACAGCAGAGGTTTATAGAGTGATCATGATGGCAGTTAGTTTCATTAACCATCAGATACCATTATCAGCCAATAGAAGTGTTCTTATGGAATTGGCCTTCATTGACATCTGTTGTGGAGACAACCACTGGTGGCATGTGGTTGGGTAAAGTCCTGCCACTAATCCATCTTTCTAATCCTTTTCAAATAAACTTTAACCAGGTTAGACAGCCCGTAGTCAGGCACTGCAACAAAAGCAAAGATTATTAGGAACTAAAGGTGTCATATGCATAAAATGCTGCTCATGAAGTGAATAAAATGCTTCTTTCTCATTGATAGACTGTGTGACATCATGATGACTTTAACTTCACCTAATCTGACAGTCTCCAGTCTCTATACACCTCCATCCACCATGACCAGGGCCTCCAAGCCCTCCATTTCTTCCTCTCCTGATGCTCCCACCAGTAACCTTCCACTGACACTCTAATTCATTCGGCTGAATTTGTTCTCACCCTCAATAATTCTCCTTCGAATCCTCTCACTTTCTCCAGATGAAAGGAGTAGCCATGGTCACTCGCATGGGCTCCAGC
The DNA here is from genome assembly GCF_004010195.1 of Chiloscyllium plagiosum. Classification (NCBI taxonomy): domain Eukaryota; kingdom Metazoa; phylum Chordata; class Chondrichthyes; order Orectolobiformes; family Hemiscylliidae; genus Chiloscyllium; species Chiloscyllium plagiosum. The sequence continues at coordinate 14,667,489 of NC_057741.1, forward strand.
TATGCCTGTCTCTTTGTTGGCTACATGGAACAGTCTATTTTCTGGAATTACACCTGCACCACTCCTCATCTTTTCCTCCGTTACATTGATGACTGCATCAGAGCCACCTCGAACAGTTCATCAATTTCACTAACACATTCCAGCCTAACTTTAAATTCACCTGGACCATCTCTGACACCTCCCTCCCCTTCTTGGACCTCTCCATCTCCATTAATGGTGACCGACTCAACATCGACATTTTCTACAAAACCACTGACTCCCATAGCTACCTGGATTGCGTGTCCTCCCACCCTACCTCCTGCAAAAATGCTGTCCCATATTCCCAATTTCTCCACCTCCGCTGCATCTGCATGCAGGAGGACCAGTTCCACCACAGAACACACCAGATGGCCTCCTTCTTTAAAGACCGCAATTTCCCCTCCCACGTGGTTGATGATGCCCTCTCATCCACTTCCCGCACCTCCATCCTCGATTCTCACCCCTCCAACCGCAACAAGGACAGAACACCCGGTCCTCACCTTCCACCCCACCAACCTCCATTTACATTTCGTCATCCTCCACCATTTCCGCCACCTACAAATGGACCCCACCACCAGGGATATATTTCCTTCCCCACCCCTATCCACTTTCCAAAAAGACTGTTCCCTCCACGGCTACCTCATCAGGCTCACATCCCCCAACACCCACCCTCCCCTCTTGGCACTAAAGAAATTGCAAAACCTGTGCCCACACCTCCCCCTCACCTCCATCCAAAATCGCAAAGAGCCTTCCACGTCCATCAAAGTTTCACCTACACTTGCACACGTCATTTACTGTATCCGTTGCTCCCGGTGCAGTCACCTCTACACTGGGGAGGCTGGAAGCCTATTCACAGATCGCTTCAGAAGACATCTCCAGGACACCAGCACCAACCAACCCCACCGCCCTGTGGCTGAACACTTCAATGCCTCCTCCCACTCTGCTGAGGACATGCAGGTCCTGGGCCTACTCCAGTGCCACTCCCTTAACACCTAACACCTGGAGGAAGAACGCCTCATCTTCCGTTTCAGGACCCTCCAACCCCATGGCATCAATGTGGATTTCACCAGTTTCCTCATTTCCCTTCCTCCACCTTATCCTAGTTCTAACCTTCCAACTCAGCACTGCCATCAAGACCTGTCCTACCTGTCCATCTTCCTTCCCATCTATATGCTCAACCCTGCCCTCTGACCTATCACCTTTACCCCCACCTCCATTCACCTACTGCACTCTCAGACAGTTTCCCCCAGCCCTACCCCCTTCCCATTTATCTCTCCACCCCGAAGCTCCCAGCCTCATTCCTGATGAAGGGCTTTTGCACGAAACTTAGATTTTCCTGCTCCTCAAATGCTGCCTGACCTGCTGCACTTTTCCAGCACCACACTCTCGACTGTAATGTCCAGTATCTGCAGTCCTCACTTATGCCTAATCTGATAGTCTGCTGTGTCATTAAAGAGAGAAAACTGTTGGTGAATTTAACCTTAGGATCACCATGTCTCAAGCAAGAGGTGGGATTGAAAAGGCAGGGCCTTCACAGTGAGCTCATCCAGTATGGGAATTAAACCTGCATTTTTGGTATTACTGAGTGTCACAAATTAGCTGTCCAGCCGACTAAGTTAACCAACCATTGTTGTGGGTCCAGTGTGACACCTGCATGCATTCTTGAAGAGCAATTGGTAGGCTACTCAATGCTGTGCTTTTTGACTGAGATGCCATATTTTCCAAGATCCCACAGATTGGATTTTTCAGTGACTTACCCACATGTTTCAGAAACTAAGATCTCCAACCATCTGAACATTCCACACTTTTTTCCTTTATTTCCTTCAAGAACTGACCATTATTGGAGAAATTGTTTTGTTTTTACCAAAATGAATATCCAATTGGAGAAACCCAATTATTTTCCCACTTTACCTGGTGTATGAATGTGCATGTGTTTTGGTTTATTTAAAAAGGTAAACGTTTATATCTTAATGTTATAAACTGTGTGTTCAATAATTCCACATTTTAGTGGTGTCCGTTTTGTTTTATTATAAATCACTTACTTTATGTTTATAACAGAAACCTGGTTGATAGATCTTTTATTGTAAGATCCCTCAGACTGAAACTATATGATTTGCTGTATGAGGAACTGACAAAACAATTATCTTTATATTGTAGCCCATGGAGTATTGGGACCAGAGGACAACAAGTACTCATTCCACTGGGTCATAGCATTAAACTGGAGCCTCACCTGGGAAACCCAAGACTGACAAAATGTAATTGGAAATGCATTAATTAGAACTGGAAGAGAAATGACACCAGGTTTCTTGTACATTATTAAAACAAATGGCTTTTACGGTTGCTAAGCCTTTGTCAGAGATGAAAGACTTATCCCTAAGTAATTTACAAAAATAAATCAAGGTTAGGATACTGGAATTCATGAACCAGTTGAATCACAGAATCCCTACAGTGTGGGAGCAGGCATTTGGCCCATTGAGTTCACACCAACCCTCCAAAAGGTTTCCATACAACCCTACACTTCCCATGGCTAATTCACCTAGCCTGCACATCTTTGGACTGTGGGAAGAAATCCTGCAGACACTAGGAGAAAGTGAAAACTCCACACAGACAGTTGCCCAGGAATGGGATCAAACCCAGGTCCCTGGTGCTGTGAAGCAGCAGTGCTAACCATTGAACTATCACACCACCCCTGGAGTGAGAATTTCAAACACAGGCTGAGAAAGCAAGCGTAACTGAGATAATGACACAGAAATTGGAAGAGAGGCAAGACAATCCAATTGGTTGAGTCAGTTAAATTAGCTTGAGTTCAGTTGCAGGTAAAACAGCTCGAACAAGCAAATAAATGGTAACATTTGAGTTTCAATGAGATGAAAAAGACAAAGAAAGGAGAAGAATAAGAAGTGTTTGAAATGTTGACACTGAAATTTCAGGTGAATTAGCATAAAAGAGAATTGGAAAGAGAAAAGAAGAGAGGCAGGAGGAATAAAAGAAAATAAACACAAAATATTGCAGATCTGAAACAAATGGAGATAATGCTACAGAAGCATAGCGATTGCGCCAACATATGTGAAGAGGGAAACAGGACAACATGTTGAGTGCAGTATGACAGAAGAAGAGTCTTGCAGGAGAATTCTCCAAAGAAGAAATATAGAAAATCCAGGGAGAACTTGTGCCTATGAGGATGAAGAGTTGGACGAGAGAGAGAGAAGTGTGGGGTTTATTGCACATTGTGATTTCCATGCCTGTTTTAGACAAGTTCGACAGTTTAATGTAAACTCAGCTCCAAACTATCCAAGTTATGCATTGTACAGCACCACAAGCAGCATGTGATAATGATATTCTGTTCATATAATGATAATCTGTTCATATATTTTATTGCAAAATTTATTTTCACCAGAACATTGTGGAGATCTCTCATTACACATGTTGAAATTAGTGTCTTGAGGATCATTTGAGGGGACTTTATTTTAACATTCTATCAAAAGGACAACACCTTCGACAGGGCAGCATTCTCCCAGAGCAACCACTTGGACTTTCTGCTCATGTTTCTAGACCCAGACTTGAAATAACAATCATTCTGACTCCGAGGTGCTAACACAACCACATTTTTTTCTAAAAGACTTTATTGTTTTTTAGATTAGATTCCCTACAGTATGAAAAAGGCCCTTTGACCCAACAAGTCCACACTGAAGAGTAACCCACCCAGACCCATTCCCCTACCCTACATTTACTAATGCACCAAACACTATGGGCAATTTAGCATAGTCAATTCACCTGACCTGGACATCTTTGGATTTTGGGAGGAAACCAGAGCACCCTGAGTAAACCCACGCAGACACGGGGAGAATGAGCAAGCTCCACACAGGCAGTCATCCGTGGCAGGAATTGAACCCAGGTCCCTGGCGCTGTGAGGCGGCAGTGCTAATCACTGGGCCACTATACCAACCATATTATCAGTTGGACAGTATTTAATGAAATTGACACCAGTATTTTTCAGTGACCTAAACAGCAGTTCATAAAATGGCCAAACATTTACATGAGTCAGAATCATGGAATTCCCATTTGGCCCATTGACTTCGTGCAAATCACAAAGCTGTCAGAAAACAGAGTCAGATGTGCTCTCAGGAAGTGACCACTAGAACAATCAACTTAAATGGGTGTGAAGGGCTCATACCCTGAATTATTCACTGGCATCCAAAAATAATCAATTTATCGAGTGGGTGTGGATTGATTTGTTAAACTCATCACTTTGGGTTTGGGCCTTGGCTGAGAGGAGGCTCCATTGACCATTTAAACTGACCTTTTAACACAATGGAACCAAGCTGAGAAAGATCTCCATTTCAGATCATTCAGACAACTCACTACATTTAATAACAAAAATAAAAATAATGGATTTAAAAGGAGGCTTTACAGCTTGGCTGTAACCTTACTTTCTAACTATCTAGATTATGAATACATATCATGTGATCATAAATCAACTTTTTCTTTAAATAATTAAGCTGTTTTTTTCCAGACATCACTTACAGAATTCCTACTTAGATACAAGGTTCAGTCGGTTCATATTTCCATGGGGAATGTTGCAGAGGAATCCATATCAAGGTCAAATGTGGGCAGCACAGTGGCACGGTGGTTAGCACTGCTGCCTCACAGTGCTAGAGACCCAGGTTCAATTCCCGCCTCAGGCAACTGTCTGTGTGGAGTTTGCACATTCTCCCTGCGTCTGAGTGGGTTTCCTCCGGGTGCTCCGGTTTCCTCCCAGAATCCAAAAAAAAGTGCAAGTTAGGTGAATTGGCCATGCTAAATTGCCCGTAGTGTTAGGGGAATGGGTCTGGGTGGGTTGCTCTTTGGAGGGTCGGTGTGGACTTGTTGGGCCAAAGGGTCTGTTTCCACACTGTAAGTAATCTAATCTAATCCAGTGAATGAGTAGATAATAATAAGACAATACAGGGTCTCCCTCCTGTTTTGCAGTCATTCTTTAATCCCATGTGCCTCACCTATACGTGATCACACAAACACCATAAACTGTGTCTTCAATGCAGACCAAACACTTGCTAACTTCAGAGAAAAAGACAGCTGTCAAGGTTTTAAATTGTCTCTGTGCAGAATACAAGAAAAGTTGTCAATCAAGGTCTGAAACCATCTAACACATTATGTAACAGAATTGATGTGTGTGTGTTTATGTGTCTGTGTCTTATGAATGTATGATTTTGAATGTTTTCATTATTCCTACTTAGTGGGAATGAAGAACAATTAATATTTTTTTTTAAAAGCTTACCAGAAAACATCTGTGTGTCTTTTTCAGTCACTGCACTTAAATAGCTAAACAGTCACTAAATTAATAAGCAAATTATTTTTAACCAACTATTGGATTCAACTGGGAGGTGGAGAAGGAAATCAGTTCTCATCTTGAGTTTCCAAGCATCAGAATTCCTACTTAGATACAAGGTCCAGTCGGTTCATATTTCCATGGGGAATGTTGCAGAGGAATCCATATCAAGGTCAAATTAGAAGCTTTCCTACAATATCATTTTGAATGTCAGAGAGTTTTTACCTAGTGGGATTGTGTTCAAATAATGACCGATTTAGTGAGTGATGAAAATAGTCTTTTTATTCAGCAACCACAGTAGCACAGTTTGAGATGGCAATGGAATCACAAAATTCAGTTCTTACGGTAGTCTCTTTATATAGAGTTCTTACATTCTAAACATTCTATCATTATCATGTTATATAGTTTTCTCTATCATACACAAAAGTTTGTGTGATATCTGTCCTAGGGAAGCAGAAGATTGTTTAAATATTTGCTAAGTGCTGACTTCTACTTCTGATGAGATTAAAAGTGTCTGTCCGGTCAGAACTTGCAATAATTAGGAGGTGTTAGACCATTTATCTTTGAAGTTAGCAATGTTAGTGAAAATACTAGGCCTATATGCTCTAAATAAGTTAGAAATTATGCATGTACTTACTAAAAGAATAAAGCATATTAAACTGATTATTACAGTTGGGTTGTAAGATTTTATTTATTATTTGCCAGTTTTGACAGTTCTCATTCATTTTGTTTCATGGAAGTCCTCTTTGTTAGTAAGTTTAACAGCCCCGTTTCATATGTATTTAACAGTTATGTTCTCGTTGAGAAAACTGTTTGATGTTTTGTAACCTATTCAGGTCCTGAGAGATGGTTGGTAAGGGCTGATTAATCTTTTGTGGAGACTCAATGGCGGGAAGCATTCATCTGAATACGTTACTATATTGATGCTACTCATTCAGAGGTAGCGTTTGGTGTAAAAATAGGTCAATACATCACTTGCAACATGGGGCTGTTAAGGATTGAAGTTGTGAAGAAGCAGTAATGAGTTGAAAGGGATTTTTTTTTCATTTGGTCTGTCTTTTAATAGTAAAATGTACTCCAAAACCACGGTTCATGAATGAATGAATGAATGAAAATACATTGTGATAAACAGGGAATTAGGAAAGAGTTAAAAGTCACACAATACCAGGTTATAGTCCAACAGGTTTATTTGGAAGCACTAGTTTTCGGAGTGCTGCTCCTTCATCAGGTGGTTGTGGACTATAAAATCATAATACACAGAATTTATAGCAAAGGTTTGCCATGCAGTGTGATGTAACTAAAATTCTATATTGAAAAAGACCTGGATTGTTTGTTAAGTCTCTCATCTTTTACAACGAACATGTTGGTTTTGGTTCTTTCATATGTAAATCACAGAACGTTTTTAAAAGTTACATTCTCAAGTGAACTTTAACAATTGGTGTCACGATGGCCCAGATAATGAAGGTGTGAGCTGCCCTGTGTGAGACTGTCTGTTTCACAATGGTCAGATTGATTCTAATCTAAAAAAGGGATTTACAGAATCTGAAATGGATTCATGCAGTTTTTGAGCAAAATAAAATGCAATTCTGCAAGTACATATTCACCCACAAAATTGTATGTGTATGTGTGCATGTGTGTGTGTGGGGGGGGGCGGGGGGGGGGGGGTTACAGCGACCTTGCACCTCTGTAAAACAATCTGACTTCTGACAACAAAGGCTACACTCAACAATGGGGTCACCAGTAGTGTGACATGAACCCAAAGTCCCATTCAGGCCTTTCCCATGGTACCGAACTTGGCTATCAGCCTTTGCTCAGCCACTTTTCGTTGTTGCCTGTTCCAAAGTCTGCCTTTGAGGATGGTCACCTGAAGGGCCGAGGTCGAATGTCCGGGACCGCTGAAGTGCTCTCTGATTGGGAGGGAACACTCCTGTCTGGTGATTGTTGTGCGGCGTCTATTCATCTGTTGCCGTAGCCTCTGTGTAATCTCGACAATGTACCCTGCCTCAGGGCATCCTTGCCTGCAGCATATGAGAGTGACAACGTTGGCTGAGACGCATGAGTACCTGCCACATACGTGGTGGGAGGTGTCCCCACACGTAATGGTGGTGTCCATGTTGACACTCTGACATGTCTTGCAGTGTCTGCTGTGACCAGGTTGTATGGTGTTGTCCTGAAAGCCGGGCAGTTTGATACGAACAATGATCTGTTTGAGGTTTGGCGGTTGTTTAAAGGCAAGTAGTGGAGGTGTGGGGAAGGTCTTGGCGAGGTGCTCATCCTCATTGATAATGTGTTCCAGGTTACGAAGAACAAGGCGTAGTTTTTCGGCTCCTGGGAAGTACTGGATAACAAAGAGTACCCTGTCGGTTGCAGCACATGTCTGTCTCCTGAGGAGGTCATTACGGTTCCTTGCTGTGGCACGTCGGAACTGAGTTGAGCATTGTACCCCATTCTTATGAGGGCATCCTTGAATACTTCCAGGTGCCCGTTAATTCCTCCTCAGCTGAACAGATCCTGTGTATGTGTAAAGCTTGTCCAGAATGGATGGCTGTTTTAATATGTTTTGGGTGGAAGCTGGAGAAGTGTAGCATCATGAGGTTACCCGTGGGTTTGCGATAGAGTAAGGTGCTGATGTGCTCATTCTTAATGGAGATGCATGTTTCCAAGAATGAGACAGATAGTAGAGAGTAGTCCATGGTGAGTTTGATGGTGGGTTGATATCACTGTGTAGTTTTTTCAGTGACTCTTCGCCATGGGTCCAGAAGAAGAATATGTCATCAATGTATGTGGTGTATCATGTTGGTTGGAGGTCCTGTTTAGAGAAGAAGTCTTGTTTGAACCCACAAGGGAGAGCAGAACATCACCCAATCACAATGCAATGCCATCCGTGTTCTCAAAACCAATCACAACATTGTCATCAAACCAGCAGATAAAGGAGGAGCCATTGTCATTCAGAATAGAATAGATTACTGCAAGGAAGTGTACCAACAACTGAACAACCAGGAACACTACAGGCAACTACCAGCCAATCCAACCAAAGAGCATATCCGTGAACTAAACACATTGATCAGATCTTTGGATCCAGTCTTTCAGAGCTCCTATGTCCTCATCCCACATACTTCACTCATAGGTGACTTCTATTGCCTTCTGAAGATACAGAAAGCCAGTACACTAGGATGTCCCATTGTATCAGGTAATGGGACCCTGTGTGAGAACCTCTCTGGCTATGTTGAAGGCATCTTGAAACCCATGGTACAGGGGACCTCCAGCTTCTGTCGTAACTACAGATTTCTTGCAGAAACTCAGCACCCATGGACCAGTCGAACTGGGAATGGTCGAACTCGTCACAATGGATACTTCAGCACTCTACACCAACATCTCCCATAATGACGGCATTGTGGCAATAGCCCCAGTACTAAACATCAACAACTGCCAATCTCCGAACATTGTCCTACAACTCATCCACTTTATTCTTGACCACAACATTTTCACCTTTGACAACCAGTTCTTCATCCAGGCACATGGAATAGCCATGGGGATCAAATTTGCACCCCAATAAGCCAATTTTCATGCACAGGTTCGAACAAGGATGGGTACTCCAGTATCTCACTCTACTGCAAACCCAGGCATAACCTCACGATGTACACTTCTCCAGCTTCCACCCGAAACATATTAAAACAGCCATCCCCTACGGACAAGCCTTACGCATACACAGGATCTGTTCAGATGAGGAGGAATGTGACGGGCACCTGGAAGTACTTAAGGATGCCCTCATTACAACGGGATAGAATGCTCAACTCATTGACCACCAGTTCCAATGTGCCACAGCAAAGAACCATAATGACCTCGTCGGGAGACAGACACAAGCTGCAACCTGACAAAGTACCTTCATTGTCCAGTGCTGCCCAGGAACCAAAAACTGTGCCATATTCTTCACAGCCTGCAACACATTATCAATGAGGATGAGTGCATCGCCAAGACCTTCCTCATGCCTCCAGTTCTCACCTTTAAATAACCTGACCATTGTTCGTAGCAAACTGCCCAGCTTTCAGGACAACACCGTACAACATTTTCAAGGCAGACACTGCAAGACATGTCAGAGTGTCGACACGGATACCACCATTACACGTGGGGACACCAACAACCATGTATGTGACAGGTAGTCATGTGACTTAGCCAACATTGTCTATCTCATACGCTGCGGGCAAAGATGCCCTGAGGCATGACACATTGGCGAGACCAAGCAGAGGCTACAGCAATGGATGAATGGACACTGCACAACAATCAACAGACAGGCGTTTTCCCTTTCAGTCAGAGAGCACTTCAGCGGTCCAGGGCATTCGACCTAGGACCTTAGGGTGACCATCCTTCAAGGCCGACTTCCAGACAGGCAACAATGCAAAGTGGCTGAGCAGAGGCTGATAGCCAAGTTCGGTACCCATAGGGAGGGCCTCAACCAAGACCTTGGGTTCATGTCACACTCCAGGTGACCACCATTGCACTATACACACACACACGCACACACACAGCGACGCACACACACACACACAAACGCAGACTCATAGACACTCCTACACACACACACACACTCCTACAGACACACACACTCTCCTACAGACCCATACACTCACGCAGACCCTCTCTCATACACTCACACAAACATTCTGACACTCACACATGCACTCACTCACAAATTTGTACACCTTTACACTCACACACATACACACTCTCTCACAGACCCCTGGCACCCCCCCCCCAACCCCACACACACCCACATGCACACATAAGTTTGTGGGGTGAATTTGTACTTGCAGCATTACATTTTAATTTGCTCAAAAACTGCATGAATCCATGTAAGATTCTGCAAATCCCTTTTTTAGATTAGAATCAGTCTGACCACTGTGACACAGACAGTCTCACAGAGTGCAGGTCGCACCTTCAATATCTGGGCCGACATGACACCAATTGTTAAAGTTCACTTGAGAATGTAACTTTTAAAAAAGTTCTGCGATTTACATATGAAAGAATTGAAACCAACATGTTCATTCCAAAAGATGAGAGACTTAACAAACAATCCAGGTCTTTTTCAAAATAGAATTTTAGTTACATCACACTGTAAACGTTTGCTATAACTTCGCCGTCTTACGATCTTATACTCCACAACCACCTGATGAAAGTCATGATTCAGAGATGCCAGTGTTGGACTGGGGTGTACAAAGTTAAAAATCACACAATACCAGGTTATAGTCCAAAAGGTATTTGGAAACACTAGCTTTTGGAACGCTGCTCCAACCACATGATGAAGAAGCAGCACTCTGAAAGCTAGTGCTTCCAAATACCTTTTGGACTATAACCTGGTGTTGTGTGATTTTTAACTTTGTACACCCCAGTCCAACATTGGCATCTCTGAATCATAATTAGTAAAGAGTTATGGATGAACAAATGAGAATGCGATATTAATGAATGTAGTAAGCTGGTGAGTGAGTTAGTAAAGATACATCTAACACAATATCTCACAATCCTGAGAATTTCTGGGTCTGGGAGACAGGTAGCACCTTGAGCTCCAAAAATCTCTTTGGATCATTGTGCAAGAGCATAAACTCATGCTCAGGTTGAAAAGATCAAATTCCAAGAAACTCAAATAAGATTGGAAAAATTGCCTCGCTTGGCCTAAAAGCAATGTCTCTGCAGAATGAAAATTTCACAGTGAAAGGTCTGAGATTGCAAGCTGTTTGGCTGAGTGAAAAAAAAACAGGAATAAAAATTCAGGAGCAAAGAATATTTTTGATTGATTCTGGGAATTTGAATATTTAAGCATAGGATGTTGTCAGCTTACTTGTGACTTTTTGTTTTGGTTGTGTGAAGAATAAGAAGGGATATAGTTTATAGTGCAGGTTGCTCTCAAAAATAGTCAATTTTGTTACAGTCCACATTTTAAAACTTGAAGTTCTGGAATTCACTGCGGCAGTCACTACCCCATAGTGCAATAGATGCCAGGATATTTAATAGCTTTGAGGAGGAGATAGGCAGATTCAATTAGTATCAGATTGACAGGTTATGGGGAACGGGCAGGAAAGTGGAGTTGAGGCCGAAATGGGATCAACCATGAATGTATTCAAAGATGGAGAAGGCTTGAAGGGCCGAGTGGCCTACTGCTACTCTTAGTTCTTATGTCTAGTTATTAACTGGAAGTGAAATTTATATTTTTTAAAAGTCATTGGTGTAAGGAAGGTGTAACAGGGACAAATGCTTTACTGATAGCTGCAATGTATTGGTTTGCTGTTAAGTGCAGACTAATAAGTAGAAATGTTACATCAAAAAAATAAACTAGACGTTCTTATTTTATGTGTTAATCAAGAAATGGCACCATAATGCAAAAAGTTACTCATGCCAGAAGGCCCAAGCATATATTTAAAAGGAGAGAAAATGCTGTAAACCAAAACCATCAATTATGCAAAGGACAGGGCACCCATCTGGAGCAGAATTACCAAGTCAGTTGAAGTCAAGCAGCCAAGGAGAATGGCAACATTGAAATGTAGCTGGGGAACTAATTTTACACTTGCTTTCACTGTCCACCTACTTAAGCATGGCACAGATCCATTTATTATTACGAACGATGTCCTCATTATAGTGAAATGCAAAGCCATAATGTGTTATATTGATTGGCCCCAGGACATTAGGAAAATCTGCTACCTGGTAGAAATCATGTTTGACCTGCTGTTACTGCTGTGCTGTCTATTGGGGACAAAATATCAGATCTTGTTCACCTGTCAAAAACAGCAGTCACTTGAGACTCTCAACAAGACACAAACACCTGGCTGTTGCCAGCTATGTCTCTTGTGGTTGCCTGCATTGAGCCAGAAACCGTGTTTTAAATTGACTTGCCAAGCCTGACATTTGGGAACAACTACAATCAAAAGCAAAGCTATCCAAAAATACAACTTTTTTAGGACTTGTCCTTATTCAGAAAGTGTGGTGACTCTCAGCTAAAATGTAATTATTCAGGAAAACTGTTTCAGGAAACTGGAGTAATCAATCCAGGCATTAAAGAAACTAATTAATGACACCAATCTGGTACTCTATTCTTCGCACAAGTAACAGTCAAAGGTTATGCCAGTAGCTGAAAGTAATACTTTTGTTTCCTTCTGTCCTGTGATTTCCGTCAGTGAATCAACAGCTGTCAATAGCCGTACAATATTACTAAAGTTACTGTATTTGTGCCATATGCCAGGTTAGAATTTCAGTCTGTAGTAATGCACTGAATATGATACATGAATTTACTGACTCTGACATTTTTCACTTTAAAAATTGCCAAACACTATTTTGTAGAAATCATGTCCCATTAAAATATCGAGTTAGCATTGTACAATGACATTTGCAAGTAATTATCTCTCAAACAAATTTCACACAGGAAAATATCCGAGGTTGGGCCATTTCAGAAATGATAATACTAACAATTTAAACTTTGAGCTTTAAAGTAATATTGGAACACAAATTCATAGATGGGAACGATTGCAAATTTAAAAAATTTGATTATATTTATTTCCCACAAAATAATAGATGAAGTTATTGGGAGAATGCCAGCAGGCACTAATTTTGATGAAATCATGAATGTATTCTTTGTAAAAATGCTTATAACTTTACCAGAAATCTGACATGGAGGAAATCTTGACATTTTGGTTCTTATTTCTATCCTTTAGGGGATCCAGCACATGGGTCAAATTTGACTGAAATTCCTTTTATCTGATCTAAGCATGCTGTCTTAGTTTCCGTACTTTTTGCAAGTTTGCCCATTAAGCCAGTTCAGACCTTGCCTCTGCTTGAGCTTGTTAATTTTAATGCAGTTGAAGGACTGCTCTCTTATTAACAGATTTAAATCAACTGAGGCAGAAATACTTTGTCTTTACCCACACTCTGGACCTGGAATTTTATAGAAATTAGTTTGTAATTTCCAAGTTTTCGGATTACAAGGAAGAGAGCGGATGGGTAGTGTTCACAACTGCAGTACAGTGGTCATTGATAGTGTCATAGCTATTTTGTGATCTTTTAAAGATGCTGTTTATTGCAGATAACCTGTTGAATTCAAGCTTCTGCACAGGTTGAGATAACATGGCCTAATGAAATATCACTAGACTGTTAATCCAGAGATGAAGATAATGCTCTGTGTTTCGGGTTTGAATCCTGCCATGGCAGATGGTGGAATTTGAATTCAATTTCAAAAAATCCAGAATTTGGAGTCTAATGGTGACCATGAAAACCCCTTTGTCAATTGTCTGCTTCACTAATACCTTTTAGGGAAGGATACGGCCATCTTTACCGGGTCTGGCCTACATGTGCTTCCAGACCCACACCAATGTGGTTGCTGCTGGGCAATTAGGGATGGGCAATAAATACTGGCCTGGCCAGTGATTCCCACATTCTGCAAATGAATAAAAAGAAATTAGCCTGAGAGAGGACACTCACTTTGGTAATCTTATTGTGCCAGTGGACTTGCAAACATCTCAGTGTACACTGCATAGGCACTGGCCACAGACATCTTACATCCATGGACATTGGCAGTAGGCCTCTATATTTCAATGCTGCATGTTAGAGAGTAATAACAACTTCCATTGCAAAGCGACAGTAAGGACACTATGCACTCAGAGATATGTATCCAGCCTATACTCAAAACCAGACTGCATCTCCAGCCTGTCTGTTGGCACTATTAGCATTCACTCACTTTGAACCTACCTGGACACTCACACCATCCTTATCTTGCCTTGGTGTGCCTATTTCTTCCTTGTTCCTCAGCCAGAGATATCAGGTTCACAGTGCTGCTGTACTGCTGTGCCATTATATGCAGACACAAAGCCGGGAAGCTTGCATGGTTGTCAGCAATCCTTGGACAAGTGAAGGCACAGAAAGTCAAGGACAGCCTCAGGTGCCTGTCCAGCAGCTTGGTCACATTCATTCAACAATTCAAGGCAGTCGCAGTCAGTATTCTCTCCTCATAAGGGGGGTTGAACTGAATGTTGGCCAGCCCACCATATGCCTTGACTCTTTATGCCTTTTTGTTGCTGTTTCGCTCTTGAAATGAGAAACAGAGATGGATATTTATGAAGATGTGGGTGGCACAGCTGTTACTCATAGAAACATAGAGTCATACAGCATGGAAACAGGTCCTTCAGTCCAACCAGTCCATGCCAACCGTAATCCCAAGCTGAACAAGTCCCACCTGCCTACCCTTGGCCCATATCCCTTCAAATCTTTCTTAATCATGTACTTACCTATATGTCTTTTAAACATTGTATCTGTATCCACAACCTCTAATTTTTCTGGAAGTTCATTCCACATAGGAACCACTCCTTGTGTGAAAAAATTGCCCTTCATGTCTTTTTTAAATCTTTCACCTCTCTCACCTTAAAAATATACACCCTAGTCTTGAAATCCCCCACGTTTTGGGGAGATGTCTGGTGTGATGAGCAGAGGGCATGCAGAGTGAATCTGTGGATCATTGGGGTGGGTTACAGTGAGTGAGTGAGCAAGTTGCAGACAGTAGTGAGAGAGATAAAGCCTTAGCCTTGGAGGGTGGTGAGTGCAGTAGCAGATAGAATGGGTGTGAGATCTTGGAGTGAATCAGCACCTACACTCGCAGAGATAGGTGATTGGCCTTTTTCCTACAATACTGGGCATCCCTCCAGAAAGCTGAGGCTGCACTGACCCAAGTGGTAACCTTGAACCAGACTGGCATAGTCTTGAGTTGTGTTGTCCCTTGTCATTCCGGGCAGAAGGGGATGTCCCATGTCTGCACCACCCCATCTATTAAGACCTCCAAGTGCCTACACTTGTCTGCATAATGTAGGCAAATGTCAGAAGCCATGCAGGGGAACCCATGAATATCATTACTTGTCCAAATGCACAATGGCCTTTTAAAGATGGCACTAGCAACAGTGATGTCAATCTTCTCTGGAATATCCTGGCAATGGCTAGTTGTTCCAGGTATGACACAACGTGGAATAGAGTTGGATAAGATGAAATGGGCAGTGTAGATAGTTAATGAGGTGAACTTAGTGGGATATGGCAAGAAGACTTGCTCAGCCTTGCAAAGAGAGGCCCTCCATGAAAGTCAACAAACCTGACGAAAAAAGCATAAGATTCAGCCCTTTATGTCTTCCATAGTTCTACACACACAAGATTGTTTAGTTGTAATTTCTCAACTGTTCCTCTTTGCAACTTACTTTATCATAACGGATCTTTAAACACAAGCTAGTACACTAGCACGCCAGCCTTCTGGAGACCAGAGATTACAGATGTTTTTTGACCCTCATTCTTATGCAGTCGTGGAAGGGCAAAACACAAGCATGTCTTTCATCCAGAACTGCATGGTTTTTTTTCAACTTACATCATGTCTACACTCTGGGACATAATCCACAACATATCACAGTTCATTAATTTTTTGAATGGCATTTCTACCCTTGCTGTCTGAAGTTCCTTTGACACTCTGCAGGTGTGACATGCCTGATTCCTTTGGGACTCAGTATAATCCACAGTGGGATTTTAGACAGCCACTGATTGCATCCTCAGCATCTTTTGATGTTCCAATCCTTGTTTAAAAACAAACATATTTTACTTAAAAGTCCAAGATATCCATGTATAATTCAAGGTTACCGTTTGTTTACATGATACTATCACAGTCAATGTAAATTATTTTTCTGCCTGGGATGATGGTTAATAGCTTTCAACAACAAGAACTTGCAGTCTTATTGCAACTTTACCATTATAAACTATCCCAAGACACTTTACAGAAATGTAACCAAGCAAAATCTGATACTGAGCCATGTAAAGAGATATTTGAGCAGATGACACGAAAGCTTGGTCAAAGAAAAAATGGTTTCACATAGCTTATGAAAGGAGGGGACAGAGGTAATGAAGTGCAAAGGTGTGGAAAGGTATCTCACTGGGACACCAATTCTTTTCCTCATTGTCTTTTATCTCTCAGTGAAACATTTACAATTGTACTTCAAATACAACACTCATCTTGCAAACAAATTTGATGTGAGTCTAAATTTCTTGTGAACATATTCTGAAGATCAGGAATGGCTAATTGGCTATACCCATGTACTGACATCAGACAATGCTCTTCAGTGGCTGCGCAGTTAGCCCAACAGCCCTCCTAAACGTGATTGAGGACTGTTCCCCTTTGACTGAGATATGACCTTTCACTTCATGTACATGGAGTGTGTTTGCCATATTGGCTGCTGGTGCAAACTATACATGTAACATTGAGAAAGATGGTGCCACACACAGCAAATTGTATTCCTCCTTGACTGATGTCTGCTGACAACCATGGTAAGCTGCTTGACTTTCTGTTTGCACTGAAGAGCAAGGCAAGGCAAGACAAGACAAGGAAAATCATGGATGCTAAATAAGGCGTCCAAGTAGATGCAAAGCAAGTGTGTGCTGAGAGAGTAAGGGAGCAGCCCTGAGATGCAGTGTGGTCCTGTCCTGAAGTTGGATGCTTGCATGGAAATGTGGCACGATGACGCATTGAGGCTGAACATCTCAGATGGCAAAGCCTGTGGACATAGGGTGTCTGCAGCCATTTCCTATTGAACGTGCCCTGGGATGTTAGTGCCCAAGATGGAGATCTGGAGGAGCGAGGGATGAGTTGGAGTCGCCAGGTAACCACTTTGACTTCCCTGCCATCTACTTTCTGTCCAGTAGGTGGGAGAAGAATAGAGTCCTATTTACGAGGAGAGATTAAGTCATAATGAGCATGATAATGAGTGATGATCCCCCTTAATTAGCCACTTGCCACTCTCTAATGGTCACCTCACTTTGATTTATGTAACTTGTTTGGAAAGTTCGATTTTGTTCTTTCTTCAGTGTCTCATGTGATTTTTCCAAATTTTTCACCATAGTCCACACTGTTCATGGTCTGAGAAGATTCTTGGCATAGAACTGATATAAAAGAAAATGTTTCTGTTCTTTTTCTTGGATGGAAACTTTTAGAAACAACAATTTGTATTTTTGTTTTATATTGAAGCTAATGGGAGGTGAACGGAGCAAGAATTTTTTTCATGTGTCAGCAAAGATTTCAAAACATGTTTCATGGCTTAATTTGACAAAGAATTTTATCCTGGGCCAGTATTTGTATTAATTGAGCATATTATGCCTTGTTTTTAATCTGTTCAAGTCCTGATTTTCAGCAAAAACACTGGAAAATTAATTATTACAATTGAGTATTTAATGGAGAAACTGATTTCAGCTAATGTACTCACTAACCTGACCACAAAATATAACAAGCAATTAATAATTGCCTGATTAACAGCAACATCTATCTAAATGAAACTGCACAGTGGGTGGGGAAGAAACATTTCCATTAAACAAGCTTTTCTCCTTCTGTAAGTTCAATTTAATTAAATCCTATTCAACAGATGGAATTTCTGTTATTCACACGCTGGTACTAGTAGGATCCATTTTAAAGTAACTTTAAAGGGTTTGTGTTACTATCTGATCTAAAATGGAGGCACTCATGAGCCTTTGCTAAATGCAGGATGGTAAAATCCAACTGTTTTAAGGGCAGTCTCAAAAATACTGGTGTAGTGATTGTAATGAGGTCAGCCAGGTGGAACTCAGAATATGAATACCCTGATTGGGGCTTTTAATTTGTTCCAATCAGGGAGCCCCATCTGACGGATATAAACAGGAGTGTCAGAGGTTCTGTCCAAGCTGAGAGCTGGCTCTGAGAAAGCTGGACTAGTATCAAGGACTATGCACATGAAAGCCCCACATTCCTGATGAAAATCTTACTCTTGAAACATTAACTCAGCTGCTCCTCGGAAACTGCCTGACTAGCTGTGCTTTTCCTGTGCCACAGTTTTTGACTATGTGCGTGTAAGTAAAGCATTTAAGGGACTTTTTGAAATGCACTTGAATATGCAAGGAATGGCGGAATATAGACCGGGGGGTGCAGAAGGGATTAGTTTAATTTGGCGATATGGTCAGCATAACATTGTGGGCAGCAGGGCCTGTTCCTGTTTTGTACAGTTCTATGCTCTACGTAAAGGGTGACTTTGTGATAGGGTACTGTCCTGTTTGGAGTTATTTCAACTGGCTGTTGATGATGTTCTGAGAAGAGCTTATACTAATAATATAGATTTTATGAATGGTATATTATAGGAGAAAGAAATGAAAAATTGAAAATACCAGAATTGTGAACCAAAGGCAGAAAATGCTACAGACTTAAGGCAGCTCTGTCAATGACTGAGAAAGGAAATGATTGGTTGTTCGTGTTTCTACTCCAGAACATTAACCCATGATTTCTTTTTTCCGGGATGGATTTATTGTGCATCTTTAGTATTTTGTTTTTACTTGCTGCAGAATGAAAATGTTTATTTGTAAAATTCCAGACAGCATCTGAATATTATAACCACTCAGATCGTGACACTTCGGCTCTCCATTCTGTAAGTGTCTTGTTACAAGTTTCATTATTTTAAATAAAACATATAACCAGCAAGAACTGTTGGTGAGAGATTGGCATTTGAAACAGTTTAATACCAGGCCTATAACCAAACCATTCCAAAGCTATTGAGGTGTAATTACTTTATTGTGCAGATGATAACCTGTCACTATTTAAAACATCCTTTCAGCCTGCCAAGAGATGAGAGATCCAAGATCAAAGAGGTTCAAATTCACTTAAACATTTTGCATGAAAGAGAACTCTGAGAATGAAATGCGAGTACAAAAGTAAAACCAAGGACAGGGTGTAACCACAAGAGTATTGCGCTGTGAAACAGGCAGCAGAACAAGACTGAGTATGATACAAAGAGATTGATTTCATTGCTATTAGAATATCTTTTAAAGAAAAAATGTTATTTAATATTTGCAATATTGAAAACATTGTTCCCCTATTGCGTATCCACCTCCCTTTCCATCTGGATCATTACTCAACCCTTAACACTTGAAACTTGCCTCCTGTTCTATGGTACAATTGATGTAATCTCCATTTTATTATATGCGGTCAATTGTTCAAAGATAATGGCAAGATGGAACATAAGAACACCATTCTAACTGATCTTTTCTCAAATCAGGATTTATTTTTCATTTGGGAAATGCAATATCTGCAGTCTATTGCGTATTTAAAAAGCTATTCCTCAAATTGAACATGATATCCTTCACTAAAGAAGCAGCCTAATTAACCAAACTATTTCTAAATGACTGCAATAGAAAAGGAGTAACCACCAACACTGTATTTTCTTACAGGAAGGATGCCAGTTATCAGGATTCTTTAATCTTTCACGTGTATCCTGGTCCATATGGTGAGTTCATTTAATGATTTACTGCCTTTGTGACAATACGAACAAGATGGGGTTTAATTTCTATCGAAAGCTAACCTATTATAACTAAAGAGGAAGGTCGAACTGAAAAGTGAGCAGGAATCTAAATGTGACTGGCACAGGGGCCCTGGACTTGATATAGTTGGTCTAAGCTTGGACTTGTCGTCTTTTCTGTTCTGCTGAAAATCTTGGAGCTGAGCACAGAGGCGTCCAGCCTACCAACCTTTGAACAAATGCAACAGCCCAGAGGGGTAAAACATCTTCACAAAGTAGGAATGATGAGAGAAAGGCACACGTGACAAATGGGCTATATGAGAACTGGAAGTTTTGTGGATTTGTAGGAAGCATATTGAATGGAACGCAGACCATTTAACTATTGCTCAGTGACTAAAGGACTCACATTGGAACCAATGACATAGGAAGGGAAAAGGATGAGATTCTGAAGGGAGCATGTAGAGAGTTGGGCAGGAATTTAAAAAGGAAATCCTCAAAGTAATATTTGGATTATTCCCGGTGCTGCAAGCTAGTGAGGGTAGGAATAGGAGGATAGAGCAGATGAATGCATGTCTGGGGGAAAGATGCACATTTTTGGATGATTGGAATCTATTCTGGGGTAGAAGTGACCTGTACAAGAAGGACTGATTGCACCTGAATTGGAAAGGGACTAATATACTGGCAGGGAGATTTGCTCAAGCTGCTCAGGAGGCTTTAAACTAGTAAGATGGAGGAGGGGTGGGACCCAGGGAGATATTGAGGAAAGAAATCAATCTGAGACTGGGTACAGTTGAGAAAATAAGCAAGTCAAATCGTCAGGGCAGGCAGAGACAAAGTAGAGAACAAGATAGGACTGATAAACTGCATTTCGTTCAATGCAAGGGGCCTAACAGGGAAGGCAGATGAACTCAGGCCATGGTTTGGAACGTGGGACTGGGATATCATAGCAATTACAGAAACATGGCTCATGGATGGACGGGACTGGCAGCTTAATGTTCCAGGATACAAATACTACAGGAAGGATAGATAGGGAGGCAAGAGAAGAGGGGAAATGGTGTTTTTGATCAGGGATAGCATTACAGCTGTACTCAGGGAGGATGTTCCCAGAAATACATCCGGGGAAGTATTTGTGTGGAACTGAGAAATAAGGAAGGGATGATCACCTTACTGGGATTGTATTATAGACCCACTCATCGTCAGAGGGAAATTGAGAAACAAATTTGTAAGGAGATCTCAGTTCTCTGTAAGAATAATAGGGTGGTTATGGTTGGGGATATTAACTTACCAAACATAGACTGGGACTGCCATTTTGTTAAGGGTTTAGATTTGGGGAATTTGTTAAGTGTGTACAAGACAATTTTCTGATTCAGTATGTGGATGTACCTACTCAAGAAGGTGCAAAACTTGACCTACTCTTGGGAAATAAGGCAGGGCAGGTGACTGAGGTGTCAGTGGGGGAGCACTTTGGAGCCAGCAAACATACTTCTGTTAGGTTTAAAACAGTGAAGGACAAAAAGGTAACTAGGGAGAGAATAGGGCCCCTCAAAGATCAGCAAGGTGGCCTTTGTGTGCAGCTGCAGGAGATGGGAGGGATATGAAATGATTATTTTGCATCAGTGTTTACTGTGGAAAAGGGACATGGAAAATATAGAATGTAGGGAAATAGATGGTGACATCTTGAAAAATGTCCATATTACAGAGGAGGAAGTGCTGTATGTCTTGAAACACAGAAGTGGATAAATCCCCAGGATCTGATCAGGTGCACCCTAAAACTCTGTGGGAAGCTAGTGAAGTGATTGCTGGGCCCCTTACTGAGAATTTGTATCACTGATATTCACAGGTGATGTGCCAGAAGACTGGAGGTTGGCTAATATGGTGCCACTGTTTAAGAAGGGTGGTAAGGGTAAGCCAGCGAACTATAGACTGATGAGCCTGACCTCGGTGGTGGGCAGGTTTTTGGAGGGAATCCTTAGAGACAGGATTTACACATATTTGGAAAGGCAAGGACTGATTAGGGATCGTCAACATGGCTTTGTGCGTGGGAAATCATGTCTCTCAAACTTGATTGAGTTTTTTGAAGAAGTAACAACAATGATTGATTAGGGCAAAGTGGTAGATGTGATCTAAATGGACTTCAGTAAGGCGTTCGACATGGTTCCCCATGGGACACTGATTAGCAAGGTTAGATCTCATGGAATACAGGGAGAACTAGCCATTTGGATACAGAACTGGCTCAAAGTAGAAGACAGAGGGTGGTGGTGGAGAGTTGTTTTTCAGATTGGAGGCCTGTGACCAGTGGAGTGGTACAAGGATCGGTGCTGGGTCCTCTACTTTTTGTCTTTTACATAAATGATTTGGATGCGAGCATAAGAGGTACAGTTAGTAA
>NC_057741.1:14690170-14714885 GCF_004010195.1 Chiloscyllium plagiosum
GGATCGTTAGCTGTCTTCCTGTTTGTCCTATATAGTGTTTTGTGCAGTCCTTGCATGGGATTTTGTACACTACATTAGTTTTGCTCATGCTGGGTATCGGGTCCTTCATTCTGGTGAGTTGTTGTCTGAGGGTGGCTGTTGGTTTGTGTGCTGTTATAAGTCCTAGTGGTCGCAGTAGTCTGATTGTCAGTTCTGAAATGCTTCTGATGTATGGTAGTGTGGCTAGTCCTTTGGGTTGCGGCATGTCCTCGTTCCGTTGTCTTTCTCTTAGGCATCTGTTTATTAGGCTGGGCCTGTTTTCCCTGGAGCGGCTGAGGGTGACCTTATAGAGGTTTATAAAATTATGAGGGGCATGGATAGGATAAAAAGACAGTCTCTTCCCTGGGGTGGGGGAGTTCAGAACTAGAGGGCATAGGTTTAGGTTGAGAGGGGAAAAATATAAGAGACCTAAGTGGAACTTTTTCACGCAGAGGGTGGTACGTGTATGGAATGAGCTGCCAGAGGAAGTGGTGGAGGCTGGTACAATTGCAACATTTAAAAGGCATTTGGATGGGTATATGAATAGGAAGGGATTGGAGCGAAATGGGCCTGATGCTGGCAGGTGGGACTAGATTGGGTTGGGATATCTGGTTGGCGTGGCCAAGTTGGATGGAAGGGTCTGTTTCCATGCTGTCCATCTCTGTGACTCTGTGACTCTATGACTCAGCTCAAAGGTTTAGAAGCATTTTTTAAAAGTAGAATGAAAACCTTGCTATGTCGCACAAAATCAGACCTCTCCTCATAGCTTTCAGCATCTCTCTTTGGAGTGGGAATCAGATATAGAGGAGAAAGGCATTCCAGGTAATTTTAACTTTGGGTTATAGTATAAAATATAGACATCAGTTGCATGTTGTGTGATGCATAATAGGTTCCTGACCTGACACCATCTGCTTCACACTGTTACCAAAAGACACGCAGATGAATCATGTGTCAGTCGCGTTGAGTTATTAGAGGGCTTTTGGTCATGCAGCCTCAAGACTTTTCACCATTTGTTACAAAACTTACCTCCTATACTACATATCCCACCCCATGGTCTTTATTTGTCTGATTCCATCCCATCTTACTACTGACAATTCCTGAAGCAACTCGCCATTCAGTGGGTATCTGCCAAACCAGCATCATTCTTTTAACCTTTGCTACTTTTAAGAGGTTGCTGTGCACCTGAATAAGGGTTTGCAATCTGGCATTGCCCCTCACTGACAATGTAACGGCACAGCAGCCACAAAACCATGCTGTGGATGGCACAGAACTGATGCTCCCTCACATGCACAAACCCATCTCTCACCCAGAATCACCAGACCATACACTTCACCAGTCCTTAGCTGCATCCCATTTAAACATCCTCTCTAACTCACCACTACTCTGTCTCCAATACTGACCAGATAGCCGCATCTTGTCATTGTCCATTCAGGGAACGTCAACCAGGCCAGTCATCGGCCAGTTCCAAAGATGAGTTTTTATCTATAACCATAAAAAGGGAGCACAGGCAAAATAAATAGAGCTCAACATTGCATCTACCAATACAAACCAAATGCTGGCGTAATGACCAACAGCTATTTTACAGTCTATGATGCTTTTGGACAGCATTCACTTCCTTTTAATTCATTGCTGCTAACATCTGTATCATTGAGATGCCAACATTAAATTTGCAATGACATGGTGCAACTCATCTTTGATCAGCACTTAACCTGCATTGTAGATACAGTAGCAAATTAAATGTAGCTGGATTTTGTAAACAACACATTTCATATATCTGTCCTTTCAATAATCTAGCATCTAGTAGATATGAATCCCAGGTTTTTGTCCATCAAACTGGCATTAATTTCACCAATTCTTCACCAGGCATTTTCCAGTTTCTTTTCACACCTAGAGTACAGCTAAGAAGTGATGCCGGGGAACGTAGTTCCTGGTAAACACCATCAGTAGTGGGCTCAGCCTGGAAACCCACTAGAGCCTCCATGTCTGCTTTTACCTTTTTCTACTCCAACAGCCCATTTCCACAGTCCTCGCTCTCCCTACCAATGTGCAGAACCACCTCACTGAACTTTACATTCAGCTAGCCTCCTTTTCCCCCTGAATCCTGGCCTTATTGATGTCCACGCTGCTCCTCTACATTCTCACTGTGGATAACATGATGGTCGTCTCTGAATAACTTCCCCTTTTGTAGTCTACCATGTCTTTTGATGCTCTTTCATGTATACCTCCTAAATGTCAAGTTTCTCCCTGTTAGCATCCTTGGTCCTACCTCTACACCTGTCAATACTTTACACCCCCAGCCTTGACTGTCCTACGCCTTTTGGCAATGATTCCTCCCACTCCCCCTCCTCTCCACCTCAATGATCAATGCATTGACGCCCAGGTCTGTACTTACACCAGATCTCTGACTGCCTTTGATGAACAGCCACAGTATGACGAATGAGACTTCAACCTCTGTGTTTGCAGCTCCTAGGTGGACAGTACACGATTGCTGGTGCTGACTCAACAGGACTGACTGTTGACTACACCCCACACTGTTGTCAGATATATCCCGTATGTGCCCAGCCCAAGTGGACAACTCACCATGGCCTAGCCCCTGGAGTATGTGCATCCTGTGCCTGTGACTCGTGGTACTGGATCTGCCTGACCAATAGCACCAACTCCCTTTGACTAGACTATGGAAGAATCCACACCCACTTTCCAATGTGACCTTTTGGTTAAATAAGGGTGTAGTGTGTTTGCTGTGCAGGCAGCTGGAATGTGTTGTTAGATTGATGACACAAGAAAGGAACTACCTATTTACCGAAAGATTCAATAACATCGTACATACAAGAACATCAGACTGACCACACCGAAAGTTCAAGATTCACCCATGAATATAACATCTCAGCCCTCATCCTCCGTGCTCCTTGCAGCCAGTCACTGCCTCAGGAATTAGCATCAACAATGAATTGACTTGCTGTCCCTGCACAGTATCAGCAACTAGGTGGGCACTGTTAGATTACCTTTAGCCTAGACAAAAAAGTGTCATTCAAAAAAAGGAGGAGAATTTCTTGTTTTGCTTTTGAATTTCTCACTTGGCCTCTCCAACTATTGGCAGATCAGAGCTCATTCACAGTCATCTCAAGCAAATTTTCTGACTCCGAATTCTTTGAGCCTTGCCTCTCTGATTTATAATAATGAGTGTTCCCTGCAGCATACCAGAATTTCATTTTGTTGCAATGGAAATTCCCTTTATAGTCTGGGAACACCATGAATGATATTGACATGATTTGGAGGTGCCAATATTGGACTGGGGTGTACAAAGTTAAAAATTATACAATACCAGGTTATAGTCCAACAAGTTTATTTGGAAGCACTAGCTTTCGGAGCGCTGCTCCTTCATCAGATGGTTGTGAATAATGCTGCCTTGCATAATCTCACTCATCCTGATGGAAGAAAATAGACCGTGATTAATGTGGAATTAACTGGCACAGATGACTCCCACTCCAATCTAACTCCAGTGTTAATATTATCACACAAGTAGATCACTGGTCTGCTTCCTTGATATGTTGTCATCCTGTGTGAACGATGCCTCAGCAAGAGTTACCGCACCCAATAAAAAGAGAAAGGGAATGACTACAACAAAAGAAGAAATTGCTGGAAAATCTCTCCAGGTCTGGCAGCACATGTGGAGAGAAATCAGTACTAACATTTCAGGTTCGGTGATCCTTCTTCAGAACTGTAAGCATCCCCAATTCTTTTGTTTTTTTTGAAGAGAAAGACTATTGTGAATGTGGAGGCATGAGGCTGGTTAGGTTAGTTGGTTACATTAACTGGTTAGGTTAGTTGGCTAGCCGGCTACTGTGTGATTCAAAACAAAAACGAGTACTGCTTCAATTTCTATTTCAGCTGTGGTAGAAGGCCGACTTGATACTTACCTCCTTACCCTGCCCCTTGGAGTAGACTAAGGTAATGGTCAACAACAATTGACTGATAGACGTTGATGAGGTTAAAGGAACAGCAGACAATGAGCCAAGTACCTGACTTTAGCAGAACACGGAAGATCTGAACCCTTCAGGCGAGGCGAGGTAAAGATCCTGGCTACGGCCTTAAAAAGCAGCATAGTGGTGATGTTAGTGATGCATAGAAGGCAGCAGCAAGCTGGGACAGACAACAAATGCTGTCCTTTTCAGCGATTCCCACATACAAATCAAGTGAAAGCTGAAAATGCTTTGATGCAAATAGAGAACTTTTGAGTTTCTTACTTTATGTACAATTCCTCGGAATCGGGGATGACTTTCTTCCACTTTGGTGTTGTGGATCCTGAGGAGACTATATAGTCCATTAATACAGTATTAATGTGTTTTGCGGCAGCACCAGGGATTTGGGTTTGATTCCAACCTCGGGTGATTATCTGTATGGAATTTACACATTCTCCCCGTGTCTGTGTGGGTTTCCTCTGGGTTCTCCAGTTTCCTCCCACAATCCAAAGATGTGCAGGTTAGGTGAATTGGCCATGCCCATAATGTTCAGGAGTGTGTAGGTTTGGTGTATTAGTCAGGGGTACAAAAAGGATAATAAGGTAGGGGAATGGGTCTGGGTGGGTTACCCATTGGAGAGTCTGTGTGGACTTGTTGGGCCAAAGGGCCTGTTTCCACCCAGTGGGGATTCTATGATTGAGTGGAAGGACATTGGCTCACACTGCGCAATCGAGAGCATTCTGTCTGAATGTATCACTATCTGGTATGGCAACTGTATCATTCAAGAGCGGAGACAGTTACAGAGAGTGGTGAACTCGGCCCGGATAATCACACAGGCCAACTTCCCATCTATAGAATTCATCTACCAGGCCTGCTGTCAAGGAAAGGCTGCCAGCATTCTCAAAGATCCATCCACCCTGGCAATGCTTTTCTACAACCTCTACCATCCAGGCGAAGGTACAGAAGCCTGAACACAAGCACCAGACGGTTTCAAAACAGTTTCTACCCTACTGTTGTTAGAATACTGAATGGACTCTCAAACTCTGAGCATTCGCTTGTACCTGTGTTTTGGTTTTTGCGGCTATTTACCTATTATTTACTTATCTATGCTATTAAACTATGTGATCTGCCTGTATTGCTCGCAAGACTAAGCTTTTCACTGTGCCTCAGAACATGTGACAATAAATTCAATTCATAATCCAATATAAAATTAAACATAAACAACTCAATTTAGTACTACACAAGGTTAGACACAAAATGACTTATGTGACCATTGGATCACTTTCAAGCGTTCCACTAGAAGCTTAGGAAAAAAAACTGCCTTACTGTCTTAGCTGAGAGATTAGCATGTATTCGAGTAGCTACATTTACTTGCTCAGAACTAACAGTGACTTTGAAGATCTTATAGAATTAGATCTTTTTTTGTTATTCTTTGAAATGTCTTAAGGTGTGAATATTTGGGTCCAGTGTCATTTTGACTAAGTGACATAGTCTACAAAGTACAAAATATGACTACACAAACAACTGACTATTTCACAGAGAGAAGTACTTTTAAAATACTTTCAAATAAGAAGAAACCTTGTCTGCATTCTATTTAAAAACAGACACCAGAGGAGATGGTGTACATTTTTTGTCTAATGGGCTTGTGAAATCGTTTAAATAAAAATCAGATGGCCTTTTTGAGAGATCCATGATTCGCTCGGCTCAAGATTTCAGCCTATTTTATAAAGACCCCTGCCAGTTTAATAGAATAGAGGTTGAATGCCTGTAGCTACTCTCCAGTTTGTCTGTCAATCTTCAATTAAAAAAAAATCCCCAGGGGGAAAAAAGAGGACATGACTATCAATAATGACAATTTTCTGGATTTTCCATCCGTCTTTCATTCATCATGCCGAGTGGTTTGCACAACCTTCAAAAGAATAAATTCCCCAGCCGATTTATAACTTCAGACTCTACTGTTCCACTTGTAGATTTTCACAGTGCAAGAGAACTGTGAGATGTACTTCACAGCATTAAAGAGTGGTGCGTTAATAAAAAGGATAATTGAAATGCAGAAACTGCTTTGTAATGAAATTAATGTTCACTTCCATTTGCGTTGATTTGTGGTGTAAATGCTGTTTCCATCCAATGGTGTTCTCTGGAGGTCACCATGATGAAGAAAAGGAGGATTGTACAAGAGGGACACGTGCTTGGCCAAATCAAAATGGCTGCCTTGAGGAAAAATGGTGAATGAAAATGTTATGAATTCTCAGGTTTAGGAGTCGGAACAATATTAATTTAGGTGGGACAGTGTTATTCCTGATTCCTGCTACTTTCCCAACTCTGGCAGAATTAAGTGGAAGTGAGAATGCCCATGGTCAGAGTTTATTCACTGCCACAATCAATTGTCATATAAGGACGTCATTTCTCCATCATCGGCAATAAACACAGTGGTAGGTAGATTGATATGTAACGTGCATGAAGGGTGTGGCCTGACTAGACCACAGGGAATCTTTCGTTCAAAGCCAATCAGTGTCTGACTGAGGGGCATGACATTGAGAAGGAGGTTGTGTCATTTAGAGGTACCCTTGATGCTGACTCCCTACGAACCTTCTCCCATGATCGCGCCCACCTCCACAATCTGCGAACTCATCTTGTCATCGCTTATGTGAGTCTTGTCTCACTCCTCACTCCTAGGCCCCTCTTTGATCCCCGGTCTCCAGGAAGTGTGATTCCAGCAGCAGCCACTACTTCCCCATAGTGCTACCATTTGAAAGAGCTGCTAGCCTGGTGTAGACAGGGTTGGAGCTGGGGGAAGGGAGAAATCCTATCTACTGGGATCCCTGTTCTTGGGAAAGACCTGGTGGTCCATTAGTGGATACTTAATTTCCTGAATGACACTTTATACTAGCAGACTGTCTTGGAGGGGCATTGTGGGTCTCTCATCAGCTCACACATTGACAGGCCAGATCTGCTGGTGCCTCCAGAAAATCTAGCTCAGTCTTTCTTCTTGTGGCACTATTAGGTGAAATTCAAATCCCATTCTGGTTTATGAAATGAAAGGTTTCTCTCTTTTCTTATTCAGGCCTCTTTGATGAAAAAGGCTTGGACAAATTTCAGTTCATTGTCACTCGAGTTCCTCAGGTGCATCTATAATTTTAAAAGGTGCCTATACGTCTGAAATTATTAGGTCTAAATTGCATAACTCATTCTGAGATGTTCCACAAAATAAAAGAGATCAATTAGTTTAACCTATTACTGATAAAACAATTATACTTAGCTGAAATTAGCTACTTCGCAATTTGCAATTCACAGCTGGAGAATGGTGCTTGTCTTTAATTGTATTGAGAAAATCATGACACAAGTTTAAAACTGAGGGCTTAATCAACCCTTGAACACTGATGTTATTCTGTCTTATTCTGCTTTACAATCTATCAGTTTGATGGAAGGTAGGCTTTCTCAAGGTACATTAATAAAATTTAAACACTGTACAGATTTAATTAAATGTCATTTTGACAGAGGTGCTAACATAGGATTTTTGATAAACATTCTGTATAATATTTTACTGCCTGAAGCCTGTCTCACTCCATTTTAGTGTTTGCTGGATAATCTAGCAGATCATCTTGAGCAATTTTGAATAATGTCATGTTTGTACGATGGGAAGTTCATTCCAAAACTATGTTTACACAAGGCTTTACATCTTACAAGCACCTTTCTACAGTGCAGAGATTAATGTGATGGCATACAACACTCCTGATAAGCTTCTAATGGGTTTTCTGTCTATCTCTTAACTATTGAAATTCATTACCGTTTCAAAGGAGGGCGTATTTCATTCTCTAACACCTCATCAATGTCAGTAATGAAAGAAAAATGAGAAGGGCACTGTGTTCACTCAGGTCAACTTTGATTTTTGAAGAAAAAATGGATTCAATCAAACAATTTCACTCTGTCCATCTGTTTTGCTGCTTCACTTCCAGACAATTATCACCATTGTTAGCTTTCAGAAATTTAAACAGAAACTGGTTGAGGCACATTTACATTGGCTCACAGAACTAAGCCTAGCATTTTTATTAATCAATCTGAGCTCTCCCTGCAGCTGTAAGGCTTAGTGTTCATATTATCAGTCAAATATTGTTCCAAAAACAACTGTCTGCACAATTGCAGTAACATTTAATGATAGCATTGAACAACTTGATTAAGGCACAGAACATTTCTTCAGCTAAAGCTTCCTTTATTTCTCATTTTGGTCCAAACAGGCCATGGAAGATAACTCAACATTAACTTACAATGCTGTGTCACCATGACATAGCACAGGCATAAAACAAATTCACACTACCTTTTATCAACGTAACAGCAACTGTTGGCCTAATTTGGAATGTGAAATTAAAATGCGTTAAGACATTTTAACAATGAGATAAGATGATATATGATTACAGCGATTTCTATGAACTCCCTGCAGATTACAAACTTAAAGCATGCTGGGGGCTGAATTGAATAGTTCATGAAAAGTGGCACAGAGGATTAAAATGCATGATCAACTGGAGACCATTGATTGCAATTGCAGACAGTACACAAACTTTGCTGTTGTCTGCTCAATTCTATTTCTGAATCCAGCACCACACTTTTCATTGCCCATATGTATTGGTAGAGACACAATATTGTTGTGGCTAACAAAATTACAGCTAGTCCTTTACTGTATAACACTAACCTGTACCCACAGGAGAGATCTGCATTTTGACTGGAAAAGACAGTGTAAGGAATGACAGAACCGAGAAAAGAGTCGGTTCCAAGGCTTTCAGATGTTGCACTGGAGATCTTGCTGGAGAGGGTGGAAAGGAAGAGGGATATCTTTCATCAGCAGGAGGACAGGAGGTCCTTCAGACACACACAGTCAAAAAGCAATGGCAGATAGCCATGGAAATAAATGCCAAGAATCAAGTGGTAATGCCTCTAGAGCTACAATGGTGGTCAATTTTTGTTTTATTCATTCACAGGATGTGGGCTTCATTGGCTAGGCCAGCATTTATTGTCCATCCCTAATTGCCCAGAGGGAGTCATATTTAGGTCAAACCAGGTAAGGATGACAGTTTCCTTCCCAAAAGGATATTAGTGAAACCAGATGGGTTTTTTTCCCATAACAATTAGTAATCGCTTCATGGTCATTATTAGACTCTTAATTCCAGGTTGTTTAATTGCATTCATGATCCACCATCTGCTGTGGCAGGATTTGAGCCTGTATCCTCAGAAATTTACCTGGGTCTCTGGACTAACAGTCCAATGATAACAGTCCAATCACTAGGCCATCACATCCCCACATGGTACAGGCATTTTCAATGGGAGACTCCAGCAACCAAACTGACACTAGACTTGATGCAAAGGTTTAGAGCTAATTTTTCCAGCATAGAAGCAATGGCTAACTCCATTCGCTAACTCTTTGGAGCAGATCGTGATGGCCGATGCTGTACCTTCCATTGCAACACAAACAGAAGCAATTCATCATCGACTGCTGCAGTGACAATTCATCATCGGACTGCTTTACAGGTTAATATTGTGAGATCATGCTGGTGGATTTCAATGTTCAAAGGGGTTTTTAGAAACACTTTAACAACAGTTTGAAGAAGATTGCTGAGATACCAACTCAGAGGTGGTCATGGAATTTGCGGGGAGGGAGAGTGATTCAGCTACGATGAGGTCTGCTCTTTATTTTGAGAAGAGTTCAACTGGGAGGGGTGTCTGGTCTATATATTAAATGGAATTTAACTGAGCAATTGACTGGAAGGTATGCTAGCGTTTGGGGGATAATTTACCCCAGGAGGAGTAAGGAAATGGAAGGAGTAGGGAGAGATTGGCAGTGACTCTATGGACCATGACCTGCTCCCCTGTCTAAGTAAGACAGATTTCATCCTCCTATTACAATTACCCTATCAGTGCCTTTGCTGTTGCCTGGCATCTTGCCAGCATCCACTGCTAATAATCTCACTGAGACATCACAGTCTATTGCTAGACTTTTAGGCCCAGAGTTGTTTGTACTTTCCTGTGATGCTATTTGTCATTTGCTTCATAAAACCAAGCAAATATCTACAATCACTGACAGCAAAGGAGCAAGAGGACAGGCTAAAAAGAACAAAGAAAGGCATTTAGGGAATGAACATTTATGATTTGTATGCATTGTAAAATTATTTAATTCACAAATTTGGTCTGGAATGTTTATGTTTGTTGGCTTTTATTTTTGCATTGTGGTCAGGGTGGCAAGGTTGTTTGATTACCTCTCTTGTATTTAGAAGAATTCAAATGCACAACCAACATCATGAAAGTCTAGGCAGCCCCTCCTTTCCTGCTCACTGTGGCCTAGCAAGCCGTGCATCAGTCCAATACATATGTTGGAAAATTCTTTGTCTGCTGTGGTGAAGGGCCTGAACCTATTTAAAATAAATTGCTTGATACTACAAAAAGAGCAAAATAATTTCAAACTGATGTAATAGAACTGGGTTAGCATCTCCATTAAAATCGAAAAGGAATTTCAGATGAAGGTATTAATTACTCCCAACGTGCAGATGTATCACTGTAAAGGATATTAGCTTCCCACAGAATTCTATCCTGATTCTGCCACCAATGGTGTGCAAATGATTACAATTAGAAAAGCGAACGAGGTAATCATTAACAAGTTGTCCTGCATTGAGTTGTTTTTGATACAATATTTTTCTTCAGTTTTCTTCATACGTTTCCAGTCTGTTTTTTAGTCTGCAAGAAAAGCAAAAATAGACAGTTTGAAAAAAAACCCAAAGAACTCTGGATCCTGAAAATCAGAAACCCAAATAGAAATTGTTGGACAAACTCAGCAGAGAATGAAAGGGAAGGGTCACTGGACTTGAACTCTGCTTTCTCTCCACAAATGCTGCTGGACCTGCTGAACAAAGACCTTGATTCTAAGATGGGGTGGTCGATATGTTACATTGCCAAAATGGGCACTTGGAGAGCTCGAGGATCTTGAAGTTTGACCATCCTTCTGGTCCAGGGTCTGTTTTGAGATGTGCTCACAGAGAAGGTGCACAGGAAGAGCTCTGGGATCAACAGTCTGAGGAAGGGAAAAAAAATGGTTTGATAAAGTCACCTCAGTCTGACATCCTGAGGATCATCAAATCCTTTCATACCAGACTGTATGATACAAAACCCACAGACATCACAACCTCCCAGTTGTTCCTGTCCTTTATCATAGAGGTCTTAGACGATAGCACATGGGAGAAGCTGGACCAGCCATTATCTCTGGATGAGCTGACCAAGGCCCTTGAGTCCTGTGAAAATAATAAAGCTCCCAGAAGCAATGGCTTGCTGGCTGAGTTGTATTCTGCTCTCTGGGACCTGATTGGCCAGGACCTACTGGAGGTGCACCACAGCATGGAGTGGCGTTGGCTAATGGTATTGTCACTGAACTGTAAAGATAAAGTTCTGGAGATTTGGGTTCGAATTCACCAAAGTAGATGGTGGGATTTGAATTCAATAAAAACAAAATCTGGAATTAAGAATCTAATGATGACCATGAAAGTATTGTTGATTCTTGGAAAAAACCCATCTGGTTCATTAAAGCCCTTTAAGGAAGGAACCTGCCATCCTTACCCAGTCTGGCCTCCAGACTGCATAGCAATGTGGTTGACACAGGATGGGCAATAAATGTGGTCTAGCCAACAATGCCCTCATCCCATGAACAAATAAAGTAAACATGAAGTATGGTTCTGGCAGGGAGCATGTGAGAATCCACGAAGCACTTTCTCAGCACCCTCGTATACAATCAGAAAGGGGAAAGGTAGGAAATTAGAAATTGGAGTCCAATTTCACTGTTGAACGTGGATTTCAAAATTCTGTATTAGGTCATCGCCAAACAGGTCAGCTCTGCTCTAGGATCAGTGATTCACCTGAACCAAACCTGTGCTGTACAGGGCAGGACAATCTCTGAGAGCCTTGTGCTCCTCTTGTATATGGTCACCAACGTACAGGACAGGGGAGGGGAGGTGGGGGGGGTAATGCCTGCCACATCAGTCTGGACCAGGAGAAGGCCTTTAACAAGATATTGCACATCTAAATTTCCATAGAATCTCTACAGTGTGGAAGCAGTCCATTCTGGCCATTGAATCCACACCAACCCTTTGAAGAGCATCCCACTCAGAACCAAACTCCCCATGACCTATCCCTGCATTTCACATGGCTAACCCCCCCCCCCCCCCTGCCCCGCCTCCCCCAGTCCTAGCCTGCACATCCCTGGACACTGTGATCAATTTAGCATAGCCAATCAACCTAACCCACGCATATTTGTACTGTGGGAGGAAACCAGAGCACCCAGAGGAAACCCATGCAGACACAGGGGGAATGTGCAACCTTTATATAGACAGTCACTTGAGGGTGGAATTGAACCCAGGTCCCTGGTGCTGTGGCGCAGCAGTGCTAACCACTGAGCCACTGTGCTGCCCCAGGACATACTCTCCAAAATGGGCTTTGGGGAGGGAATCTGCAATTGGATCCAACTGCTCTACATCAACATCAATATTGCAGTCTCTATCAATGGGTGGGAATCAGAAAGCACCCGGATCAGATCCGGAGTCAGGCAAGGCGGCCCATTCTCTTTGCTTGTTTCTCTGTTGTACAGAGCCTTTTGCTGAGTCCATCAAAAAAGATGTGAGCCTCAGAGGGGTGACAATTCCAGGCAGTGGAAGCCTGTGAGTAAAGGCTTCCTGTGAGTAGATGACATCGCTGTTTTCTGCTCAGAGCCGCTGTCAGCGTACAGACACATGAGCTTCTGCGGCCAGTTCAAACTGACCTCGAGACCAAAGGAAATCAAAGCAAGAGTGAAGTCATGTTCTATGGGAACTGGGCCAAAAGATCATTTATTCCCTTCACCAACATGAAAGCTTATCTGAAAATGCTGGGTAGATGATTTGGAGGGTATGTGTCAAAACCTGGTAGGAGTGTATTGCCAAGGTGAGGCAGAAACTGGGCTTTTGGGAGCACCACTCCTTCTCCATTGTGGATAAAAGTTTGCTCATCAGGCGTGATGTATTCTCGGTGTTGCTGTATTTGGCACAGGTCTGGCCCATTCCCCAAACCTGCGCCAGTGCAGTAACCTGAGCCATCTTACACTTCATCTGGAGGTCAAAGATGACCAGGTCCACAGGGACACCATATATAAAGCTCTCGATAAAGGAGGAAACAAATGTACCCAAGGCCACCTTCACCCTGATGGCCACCTTTGTGTGTAGCTGCATTAAGCTGTGTGTAGACCCTCAGTACGTACACACCAAGTATTACTACATATTGAGATTTGACCTGTCTTCAGTGCTACAGAGTGTGGGCCTGCCCTTGATATTGTGGAATGCTCCAAACAGTTTGACAATTCCATATCAGCTGCCCATGGAAAATTTTGTAAAAGCTTTGACCACACATACTTCAGGAAGTGGTCAGCATGTCAATTCTGTGGGAAAAGGAGGGAGTGGATTTTGTCTCGTGCTTCTCTGGGCAGATTGCCAAACTCATTTGTCGAGAATGCCTCATTACCAGAACCTTCCCACAACATTAAAGACTTAGCTTGGCTGGTGGTGACAGCCTCTGTATGCTGCTGCACACTATCCTTGAAGAGACTGCACTGGTGAAGAGACTGTCACATATCTCCTTCGGGAATATGCCTTTTTGGCCGCAAATCCAGGTATAAACTCTGGGAGTAACAAAAACAGCAGCACTTAAAGATCATGTTCAGGTTTACAACTATCTAACATCTTTACAAAGCTTCTCCATCCAGCCACCACATCCAGCTGTCCCCTCGTCCCACCAAGAGTCCAGGTCAAGATGATGGCAGAGCACAAGACCTGAGCCAGAGCTCGTCAGCTCCATCCACTTCTTTCTTTTTCTCTCTTCTTATGTTTTGTTTTCTTTTTACCTCCCATCCTTGGGTGGTATGAACACTTTCCATGATGAGTCGAACTCCCGGCCTCAGTGTGGACTCGATTCCTGGCCTTGAGGTGATATCCAGCACGGTCTGCTATGGAAGGTCTGTTATTCTAACTCTTATTTTTCTATTTTTCTATTTTATTTCTGGACTTTATGGTTCTTTATTTTTCTAATATTTTTCCTCAGAATTTGTACTGTAGAATCTGTACTTAGGTACCTTGGCACCAATGATGGGTGCCATTGCTGGCGACTTGTAAACTTTTGATGTTACTCATGTGAGTACATGTGAAAATAAAGCTAATGCTAATTCTAATTTCAGAGAAGATCTTGAGAGAGATGCAGTGGTTTTTATCGAGGTTCATACTAAGTAGCTCCATGTTGCAGGACTCTATGTTCTACAGTCAGTTCCCCAGGACGCACACTGAGACAAACATTGACTGCACCTGAAGGACTATCAGTTTAGAGAAAGGTGCTCTTTGGTCTTTGGGCCAGAAGAACAAGGTCTTCTCATTTCAGTACAATGAGGGTCTATTCAGTTACCAGACCTATCAGTGCCTCAAAATGAATGTAAGTAGTGTCCTGCAAGAGCAGAAATGCCTTTGTTTGCAACTGTAAGGAAGCCCTCAATAATGTCAAATTCCAATGTGTTTGTTTTATTCCTCTGTAAAAACTACAAAACTGGTTTAGTACCTTTTATGTGTACATAAAGTTAATTTCTTTCTATGACAAAGATATCCTTTTGCTACAAAAGTGAAGGCTGGGCCTTACTTAACTGTATTTCCTCAGTGACCCAAGCAAACCCAAATCCATGACTTTGGCAGTGGACTGGAGTGAAATTTGTGAAATCAGAGGCTGCAGCCATGTATCTGTGGGAACAATCCTCTGGAATCAGTTAATTTTAGAGAGGGTAGTTCTGGATGTGATTGGGTAGAGGTTGGGGAATCCTGAGACAAGAAATATCCAACATTTTCTCATGATGCCCATTGTTTTATACACAAGAAAGCCTTAAATAGAATATTGAAGCTTCCGTGCCAGGGGTCCCCTAGCCCAAGTATTCCCTGGCTCATCTGTCCACATACAGAAGGCATCTCGTTCACGCTCAGGCCTCTGACTAAAATTGTAGACTGAGTCCAATGATATTATCATATTTAAAGAATAGTACATTGTCTTCCTCTATTTTCCACCAATCTTACCAAAAACTGGGTTAATGTCAAGAAATGGTATCAGAGAGGGTGCTCTATTCCTCCCTACCTTGGCTTACAATGAGATGTCTAGGTTACATTCAAGACCAAATCCACTGTCATACCATTTTTAACCATGATTATGGCTTCTTTGCTTGGATTAACTCTTCTTTGACCATGGACTAGCTGAGCCTGGGAATTTGAGTCCACGCTGAGGCTGGGAATTCAAGTCCTCACTGAGGCTGGGAGTCGAGTCCATGCTGAGGCTGGGAGTTCAAGTCACCCTGGAAATTGTTGATACCACCCAAGGATGGGAGGTAAAAAGAAAACAAAATGTAAAAAGAGAGAGAAAGAAAGAAGTGGATGGAGCTGACAAGAATGGGTCTGGGTGGGTTACGCTTCGGCGGGTCGGTGTGGACTTGTTGGGCCGAAGGGCCTGTTTCCACACTGTAAGTAATCTAACCTCTGGCTCAGGTGTTGTGCTCTGCCATCATCTTAACCTGGACTCTTGGTGGGATGAGGGGACAGCTGGATGTGGTGGCTGGATGGAGAAGCTTTGTCAAGGTGTTAAGTAAGTTGTAAACCTGAACATGATCACAACCATTATCAATGTTCAGTTGGAATCTATGATTGGCTAAGGGAGGGACTTCATTTTTCTCCTTTCTTTTTCTTACACGCTTAATTCTCATCTTTTGTTTTTGTACTCACTTTCATTTTTGTCTCTTGGCATTTCCATGCTGTTTTTTCCTATGGAGTGCTGTGTGAATCAGGTTAATGTATACATAACATAATCCCCTTTCAAATCCCCCAAAATTCTCCAGCTGATGAGGCTGATATGTTTGATCTTTTCAGCTGCATGAACAAGCTATTAAACAAGTCAAAGGACCCCTTTCTAATGGAAGCTAATTGCACAGTTGACCCAAGAATTTTAGTTTCTGTACTTTTATCACGCTTATAATCAGAACAATTTAATGCTTGCCAGCATAATTCTACATTATAAAGCTGCATTTAATTTACTGAGGCAATTTATGAATCACATCTGCCTAACCTGCCCCGTTCTGACCCTACATATGTTTCTATGATTTGTCTAATTTAGTCTAATTTAAATATGCTGGTCAAGCTTCAGGCAGGGAAAATGTGTGGGGTTTAATACTTATTGTCTAGGGGTGAGATGGGGGTCATGAGACAGGAGGGGAAGAAGGCAATGGAAGGGTGAGGGCCTGGTATAAAGTTAGATACAAAACAGTCTGTAAATGAGCCAGCTTAGGGCTTCCAATGTTTGGAAAATGAAAGCTTCACTGAGTCTGACTACAGTGGGCAAGTCATAAATGGGAAGGAATATTTGTCTCTTGCCTGGATTGGCTAATGAAACAAAAGTACTTGGCACGAAAGGGCTATTATTATTAT
Organism: Chiloscyllium plagiosum; assembly: GCF_004010195.1. Lineage (NCBI taxonomy): Eukaryota > Metazoa > Chordata > Chondrichthyes > Orectolobiformes > Hemiscylliidae > Chiloscyllium > Chiloscyllium plagiosum. Next base: position 14,706,648 of record NC_057741.1, read on the forward strand.
TCAGTTGGTGAGCATATTCAAGATTGAGATCAAGGGGATCTTCAGCATTAAGTCAAAATCAATATTAGGATTGAATGGAAAAGTGGACTTGCAGTTGAAGTTCATACATGATTTCATTGAATCGAACAGCAGAATCAAGGGATGGTATGGCCAAAGTCTCATGAATCTTTTTTTCCACTATTTTCTTAAAATCTCATGCTGAGCCACATAAAGAGATAAAAGAACATCCAGCCAAAAGTTTGTTTATTCAATGTTTAAAGGAGCTTCTTAAAGGAAAATGTGAAGAGTTTTAGGCAGCAAATTCAGGAACTTAAGGCATGACTGCACATGTGAAGTGATGCACTTCGGAAATCCCAGGAGTCCTTCAGTAGGACTTGAATCTAAATATCCTTTGGTTCCAGCCATGGATCCAACTCTTACACTTCCAAGGAACCCATCTCCAACTGAAATTTGTATCAAGTGTTGACAGTTCCTTCAGGGAGGATAGCAACATCTAGAAAGTTAAACTGCTCTACATGCATCTTTTACAGGGCACTGCTTGAATCTAATTCATAAAAGAAAATGTTTTTGCATTAATAAGTGTACAGGATGTTAATACACATGAGCCCTGGTTCTGTTATTTAGTTAAAAATCACACAACTCCTTTGTCAGGTAGCTTGTGGGGCAGGATCATAGGACACAGAATTCATCATAAATGGTCAAAGTGTCATGCAACCAATGCAATGTGCTGAACTAATCTAGATTGCTGTTAAGTCTTTAATCACTTAGAATGGGGATACAGGTATTGATTGATTAATATATAAATCCCAGAAGTTCTTTCAAGTCACAGTCGAAGGAGCAGCACTCCAAAAACTTGTATTTTCAAATAAACTTGCAGGACTATAACCAGGCGTTGTGAGATTTTTAACATTGTCCACCCTAGTCCAACACCGGCACCTCCAAAGTCATGTTTAGTGGCATAGTACAGTTGACCAGGCAGGCTGTCACCATTCTTATATTGCATGCTGAGAGAGCTAGTGATGCATGAATTCCTGACAATAGTCCACTTGCTACTCGAGACTTTGCTTTGTGACCTGACATGATGGGGCTGAGCAGAAATTCCAAAGACAGGACCTGCCTAACTCTCAGCACCTCAGACATTCCGTGTCCAAACTTTTTCAAGATGAGCCATGCATTCTCTACCCCAAATGCAGAACCACAAAAAAAAGGTAATTAAATTTCATATGGTCTTGTTGGGACATGGTGTTGCCCATTCGAATCCATGACAAATTTGAATAGATAAATAAGAACTGAGTCAGTCATTCAGCCTGTTGAGCCTGTTCTGCCATTCAATTAGATCATAGCAAATGATTTACCTCAGGCCCACTTTCCTGAACTATCTTCATATATCTTGATATCATTAGTCTCCAGGAATCTATTGGTTTCCGTCTTATATCAGCCCAAAGCTTGAGCTTCCACAGTTCTCTGGGACTGATAATTCCAAAGATTTGCCGTCCCCTGAGTGTAGAAGATCCACTACATCCCAGTCTTAAATGGCCTCGTGTTTCTCCTGTTGTTGGCTCCCATGATTTTAGACACATTGACAGCAAATTAAAAATTGAAATTTCTAAATCTTTTAGAGATTGGCAAGGGGAATATATAAGGAATGCTCAACTATACTGTCTGGACTGTTAGTGGTCAGGGTTGAGCTCACTCACTTGTCATTAAAGTGGGTTAGTAAAGTTGAAAATGACTCTCAAAATATCATTAAGCTCCTTAAGCTACAAGCTCTGGAGTTCTTCAAATATTTTTCCTTTCTCTAGCTTTAATATACAAACATATGAATATACAAACATACAAATTAAAGCAGGGGTAGGCCATTTAATTCCTCTAGCCTGCTCTGTCATTCAATAACATTATGGCAGATCTGAGTGTAACCTGAAATCCACGTTCCCATTTATCCGATGGCATTTCACCCCTTTGCTTAACAAGAACTTATCTACCTCCAGGTTAAAAGTATTCAAGGACTCTGCCAATGCTACCTTATCAGGAGGAGTATTCCAAAGACTCAAGTTCTTTGACAGCAAAACACTCTAATCTTTGTTCAAAATGGGTGAACCTTGAGTTTTAAACAGTGACCTTTGGTTCTAAATGTCCCATAAGAGTAACATTGTCTCCATGTCTACCTTGTCAAGACTCCTCAGGATTTTATATGCTTTAATCAAGTAATCTCTTACTTTTCTAACCACTAGTAGATACAAACTTAGCCTGTCCAACCCTTCCTCACAAGGAAAGCAGGTTGCTTATTAAAGATCCCAAAATTTCCTACAAACAAGCTCCTTATAAAGCTTCTGAAATTGTCTACATTTCATATGTTCCAACATCTTTTTGGCTTAATGTCAAATTTTACTGATTACTATTCCTGTGAAGCATCATGGTCTGGTTTAATTCATTAAAGGCTCTCTATATTTCAAGGTGTTGTATGCTGCTGATATCCCTTTCACAGGACTGAGCAGCCTCTGACTGTTGCACTAAACTGTGATTTCAATGATAAAAATGTTGACTGTCCTATATAAGTGATTTGGATGTGAGCTTAAGAGGTATAGTAGTAAATTTGCAGTTGACACCAAAATTGGAGGTATAGTGGACAGCGAAGAAAGTTACCTTGGATTACAACAGGATCTTGATCAGATGAGCTAATGGATTGAGGAGTAGCAGATGGAGTTTAACTTAGATAAATGTGAGGTGCTTCATTTTGGTTGTACACTTAATGGTAATGTCCTAGGGAGTGTTGCTGAACAAAGAGACATTGGAGTGCAGGTTCATAGCTCCTTGAAAGCAGGTAGATAGGATAATGAAGAAGGTGTTTGGAATGCTTTCTTTTATTGATCAGAGTATTGAGTACAGGGGTTGGGAGGTCATGTGGTGGCTGTACAGGACATTGAATAGGCCACTTTTGGAATATTGCGTGCCGTTTTGGTCTCCTTCCTATCAGAAGGATGTTGTGAAACTCAAAAGCATTCAGAAAAGATTTACAAGGATGTTGCCAGGGTTGGAGGATTTGAACTATAGGGAGAGGTTGAATAGGCTAGGACTGTTTTCCCTGAAGCGTTGGAGGCTGAGGGATGACCTTATAGAGGTTTATAAAATAATGAGGGGCATGGATAGGATAAATAGACAAGGTCTTTTCCCTGTCTTAGGGAACTCTGGAGTTAGAGGGCATAGGCTTATAGTAAGAGGGGAAAAATATAAAAGAGACCTAAGGGGCAACTTTTTCATGCAGAGTGTGGTGCATGTGTGGAATGGACTGCCAGAGGAAGTGATGGAGGCTGGTACAATTGCAACATTTAAAAGACTTTGTGATGGTTATATGAATAGAAAGGGTTTGAAGGGATATGGGCCAGATGCTGGCAGGTGGGACTAGATTGGGTTGGGATATCTGGTCGGCATGGATGGGTTTCACCGAAGGGTCTGTTTCCATGCTGTACATCTCTATGACTCTATGATCAAGGCTGAAAGGCTTCTTTCACATCAGAGAAATTTCAGTTAATTGAAACAAGAAAATAATCTAATATAATATGTTAGGCAAATAAAACAATTCTAATATTGTTCTATCATTCCTGAACAATTCCGTACAATTTAAAATATGTTCTTCAGATCCAATACACCAAAAACATTAACAGAAAACAAGCCTTATTAGAACCTATCAGTTCCACATCCGGATTTCCAAACATTAGGAAGACAAGAGGCAAAATGAGTTCATTATTGAATTAAATGATTTTTGCATTTTAATTGTGCTTAATATGGAAGAAAAGACCATCAAGAATTATTTTCACAAGAATAGGTTCAATGTCATAAAATAACTATATTGCAAAAGAAAATGCAGATTGTTCCACAATTATTACTACGCCCTTAGGCAGGCATTCAAAGGACGTTCAAAGGGCTTTGTTCTTTCATTCTCAAGCCACAATCTGCTTTCAATCCAAAGCCACTATGTTTACAGTGGAATTAGTCAATTAATATTGTAGAAGGCCTCTCTTGCTTATAAAAATAAATAGAAAACATATCCTCTCCCCGCAGCATTGTATTGTGATACTTCAGAACAGTATATTCAGAATATGGTTTTGGAGATCTTGGAAGGAATATTAATTAAAAGGAGCAAAACAAATTCTTAAACCACTTCACTCTGACTCCTCATTAAAGATTCATTTGAAAACGTATTGGTCTCCATTTAGAAAGTCCATCTAGGTGGCTGAATTTGATTCTTTCAAACCTTTTTATAGCAACCCATATAATTATACTGACGTCTACTCTATCAATCCCCAATGTGAGCTATTAAGTGAATGAGATAATCTCTCCTCCCCAAAATCATCAAATGTAAGGTTCAACCATGAACTAATACTTCTGCTAATACTCGTAGTTCAATTCAGTAAAGTACTGGAGTTGCTAACTAGATTCACTAAATTATTACATCGTGGAAATAAAATTTCAGATTACACAAACAAGTATACCACAGAAACTCAGCACTATTAGGCTATACTTATTATATGGAGATATTATATACTCAACATGAAAGATTGATATTAAGTCAGTAAGATTAATTTTGATTAGACAGTGTCTAACCTTGATTAATGAGAATAGTTGAAAAATTAAAGCTTTGATTTGAAACACCACCACCCACTCGAAACCAGTCAAGGAGGCAATCAAATACGGACTGTTATCCATTCCTTTACTGTCCTGATATAATAAACTGCAATTTGCATTCACTATATGAACAGGCATTGTTTTAAATTGCAAACTGGATTCTGATAATATCCCCTTTTATTTGACAATTACAAGGTGTGTTTAAAGCACCAAAACATGCCTTCCAGCCCAACTGATACACACCAATGTTTGTGATCCAGACCACCTTCCTTTCAACTCTGTATCATCTAACTCCAACCTCCCTGAATTCCTATTTTCCTTTTTTCAATTCTTTTGACTTCTTGATTTGACTTTATTCAGTGTGACTTAATTGATTTTGTTATTTTAAAGGACAGAGAGGTTGTTATGGATTGGCCTATTGACATGAGGCTGGACACAGGGACTGAGTTTGGTACAGATCATGTACGACCAGACCACAGTCATATCAGGTCAGCAAGCTTCAAATGCCTAAACAGCATTCCAGAGAACGTCTAAACCACTGCCAGCAATACAGAATAAGTCTTAAAAGTTGTAACTATTGTAAAATTGAAGACAGTGATTAGGAGAGAGGTTGATTGGAAGAGGGGGAAAGGAAAAGGTTTGTGATAGGTAGAGGAACAATCAAGGTAAGAATTGCAATCATTTTGAGGTCACAATGGAATGTCAAGATCAAAGCTACATGCAGACATAAGCAATTTATAGTTAGTACAATCTATGAAGATCCAGCAAGCACACCTTAACAACCTGGCTCCAAATACAGCTGTACATTTCAAAACAAAACATTACAAAATTGGTGCAATTTTAAGAATCAGTGATATAAGCCATGTAGAAACCTACTTTTCCTACGTGGAGCTGGTTCAGCACCAGCTGAATTCAGGGCAAAAGTATTGGACACCAAATAGATGTCGGGTCTCTTATTTACAAGGTAAACGGTATGACACCTGTTTCAGGCAGATCTTGGGCCCTCATTTATTTGTTGACATTTGAAATGTCCAGATTCTTAACTGCTCTGAGGAAAGTGCAGATTGATTTATTAGCTGCAAAACTGGCCCGAATATTACAGACATTGGTGGTGGGTAAGATGGCAATCCAGAATGGTTTGCCAACTCCTGCAGTTATCAATTCAGTCTGTTACATAAAGCATTAATTGGCCAAATATAGCCACCATGTAGGTTTCCAATCCACAACACTACAGTAAGGTGAACTACTGGCCAATGGTGTTGACAATGTGGGACATCTAGACATGGAGCCAAGAGTAATGAATGGATCAAAATTCAGATTGTTTAAAAGAACATCTGGCATTGGGTCAATGTCAGGTGCAACTGTTTGGCAAAAGGAAGAAATTAGCCAGCAGGACTATAAACATGGCAGAGCATGTGGATATCTGGCTGAAGTGAGTCTTTCATATAATTTGTGCAATTAAGCTGTTGGGAGTTATTTAGAACATGTTTTCAGGAATGAAAGAACAATTAGAATCATTGCATCAGAATTGAAAAAGGGAAATATGCAGCAGTTACTTAATAATTTTATTGGTATCATCATAGGTTGCTGAGAAAAGGGACTCAACAAAAGACAGACAAAGACGACCCTAACGTTTGATTATGGTACTCTGCGTGTTCACCTCCAAACAGTAAGTAGCAGGTAGAAGGTCCTTATGCCTGTCAAAGGCAAAAAGAGAACTCCCAACCTAATGAAGTGGTCCTGTTGGATGTAGCAGCAGAAGTTAGTAAGTTTGGGTCCATCTCCTAGAATGTGAATATCATGTTGTAAGCATCAGAAACACTTTCTATGGTTAGGAAGAGTGAGTAAACATCATTGCAGAGATTAGCATACATGAAAGAGAATGAAAAGGTACCATCTCACTGTTGCACTGTTTGCCACATAGGAGTGCAGGTTCATAGTTCCTTGAAAGTAGAGTCGCAAGTAGATAGTATAGTGAAGAAGGCATTTTGTATGCTTTCCTTTATTGGTCAGAGTATTTACTGTCGGAGTTGGGAGGTCATGTTATGGCTGTACTGGACATTGGTTAGTCACTTTTGGAATATTGTGTGCAATTCTGCCCTCGATTCAATTGGAAGGATGTTGTGAAACTTGAAAGGGTTCAGAAAAGATTTACAAGGATGTTGCAAGGGTTGGAGGATTTGAGCTATAGGGAGAGGTTGAATAGGCTGGGGCTGTTTTCTCTGGAGCATCAGAGGCTGAGGGATGACCTTATAGAGGATTATAAAATCATGAGGGGCATGGATAGGATAAATAGGATAGGAGTCTAGATTCTCCAAATTACATCAGAATTGTAGACTTAAATCACCAATGCTCTCAACATTACAGCTGAACAAAGGTTAGCCATGTAGATAGGATAAATAGACAAAGTATTTTTCTGCGGGTGCAAGTCCAGAACTGGAGGGCATAGGTTTAGGGTGAGAGGGGAAAGATATAAAAGAGACCCTAAGGGACGACTTTTTCATGCAGAGGGTGGTGCGTGTATGGAATGAGCTGCCAGAGGAAGTGTGGAGGCTAGTACAATTGCAACATTTAAAAGCATTCTGGATGGGTATATGAATAGGAAGACTTTAGAGGGATATGAGGCAAGTGCTGGCAAATGGGACTAGAGGAGATTGAGATGTCTGGCTGGCATGGGCAAGTTGGACCAAAGGGTCTGTTTTTGTGCTGTACGTCTCTATGACTATGACTCTTACATGATAAAGCAAGAGAAATAAAGGCAGATGCAAGTGGAGCAGTGGGAAACACACTGTATGATGTAGTCCCATTGGCTGGTCATATTTTTCACAATGTGGAGTTCTCACAGTCCATAACTGTAACAGGATGTATGCTTCTGATATTCCACATAGCCACACAATGCCACTTTATTGCAGGATATGAGGATCCGCAATGCAAGAGGGAGGAGCTTGACAGAAGACACAGTGGCTGACCTGGCTATCCTCATGCCAGTTGAGGAGGATATGCTTGAGCCGTCTGCCAATGATTGCAAAGGACATTAACATCGAGAGTAATAGGATGATGAACTTGCAAGGAATTATTACGTATTGCTAACAGAGCCAGCTGCAAGGAGGTTCATGAGGAAGGTGTGTGATGGCTGTGCTGCTTGTTTTGAGCTAACCTTTGTTCAGCTGTAATGTTAAGAGCATTGGTGATTTAAGTCTACAATTCTGATGTAATTTGGAGAATCTAGACTCTTAGAGAGATCTCAATATGAACAAAGAACAATGAACAGTACAACATGATTTCAAATATTGTGGAATGTTCTGTATTTGCAATCATCATAACTTTGGAAAACAGCCTTTACCTTCCATTCTTCTTTCTGTCTCCTGCTCTGGTGAACCATCAAATGCCCTATCACTCAGCCCCAACCATGGAACTCATGCAACCTCTGACAAAGAAGAGGAAGTATCAGAGAGTACTGTGTCACATTCTTTCCCAATGTTGACTGACAGTGCAGACTCTGATTCTGGATCAGTGGTGCTGGAAGAGCACAGCAATTCAGGCAGCATCCGAGGACAGGCAAAATCGACGTTTCGGGCAAAAGCCCTTCATCAGGAATAAAGGCAGAGAGCCTGA